>NC_091777.1:60625066-60927566 GCF_029378745.1 Bos indicus
ATTTATGAGTTATAATAAGTGAGATACTTACAGTTTTTTGTATCTTGTAGATATCTCTCATATACTTGTGATCGAGAAATTACAACTAAATGAAAAAACTGACAGAGGAGAAGAATTCCAAACAGTGATATTGGGAAGACATGAAAGGAATAAAATCAAAGATTTTTACCTCAGGGAAATCCAGGAAAATATATATGACTTTGAGTCTCAGCCAAGAGATGAGGCAAGAAATTACAAAGTAAAGCCTATAACACATGACAAAAATCTCACCGATGAGAGAGAGGAACACGGTAGAAGTATTGCAGGAATCAAGCCTATTGAAAACAGGCTTGCATTAAGCTTTTGGGATGACCTGCATGTTTACAAAAGTGAAGAGAAGATTGATGAATTTAATCAAGCTGACAAGAGTATCAGTATTAGTGCTTCATTTTCACTACTTCAAGGAATTTCTCTCCTTGTCCAAACCAACATTTCTAATTCATATGGGAATGATTTTATGCATCCTTCAATACTAACACAAGACCAGAGTACACACATGGAATGCCCTTACAAATGTAATCAGAGTGGCGAAACCTTTCATCAGGGCTTGAACCTTACCCAGCATCAGTTTATCCATACAGAAGAGAACATGTTTAATTGTGATGTGTGTCGCAAAGTCTTTAGTCGACATTCAGACCTTGCTATTCATCAAACAATTCATACTTCAGAGAAATCTTACAAGTATAACAAGTGTGGCAAAACCCTTTACCATGGCTTGCACCTCACTGGACATAAGATAATCCATACAAAAGAGAACTTACATAAATGTGATATATGTGAAAAAGTGTTTACTCAAAGTTCATACCTTACAGTTCATCAGAGAATACATACTGGAGAGAAACCATACAAATGTAATGAATGTGGCAAGGTGTTTAGTCAGAATTCATACCTTGCAAAACATCGCAGAATTCATACTGGAGAGAAACCTTATAAATGTAATGAGTGTGGCAAGGTCTTTCATCACAAGGCCAACCTTGCAAGTCATCAGAGACTTCACACTGGAGAGAAACCTTACAAGTGTAATGAATGTGGCAGAGCTTTTAGTCAGAAAGGAAACCTTGCAAGCCATCAGAGAATTCATACTGGAGAGAAACCTTACCAATGTAACGAGTGTGGTAAGATGTTCAGTAGTAGATCAACCCTCGTCAGTCATCAAGTCATTCATACTGGAGAGAAACATTACAAATGTAATGAGTGCAGCAAAACCTTTTATTTTGGCTCACACCTCAAACAACATCAAATCATCCATTCAGGAGATAAACCATATAAATGTGATGTCTGTGGGAAAGTTTTTGGTCAAAATTCATACCTTGCAGTTCATCGGAGAATTCATACTGGGGAAAAACCTTACAAGTGTAAAGACTGTGGCAAAATCTTTAATCACAGCTCGAACTTCAAGAGACATCAAATAATCCATACAGGACAGAAATTATGTAAATGTGATATATGTGGCAGAGTCTTCAGTTTTAATTCATATCTTGCAAGGCACCGAAGGACTCATACTGGCGAGAAACCTTACAAATGTAACGAGTGTGGCAAAGTCTTCAATCGAAATTCAAGTCTTGCAATTCATCAGAGAATTCATACTGGAGTTAAACCTTACAAATGTAATGAGTGTGGCAGCTGCTTTAGTCGAAAGGCATACCTGGCAAAGCATCAGAGTGTTCATACAAAAGGGAAACCTTTCAAAAACAAAGACTGTTGAAAACCTTTCATTAGATCTCAACTATCGCTCCACACCAGGTAATAAATACAATGGGGAAATCATTTAACGTGATATATGTGGGACTGTCTTCATTCATTCAAAATTTACACTGTATATTCTTGGGAAATTCATAGTGGATTGAAATTTGCACATCATAAGAGTGGCAAAACCTTGCCATTACATAATCTGTACTAGGCCGAAACTCTAGAAATATGTTGAATGTCTCAAAGTCTCCAGTCCACAAAGTCTCCAACCTTAACATGAACTGAAGTTTCATGTTGGAGAGAAACCTGACAAATATTATGATGAGTTTCAGAAATCCATCAGTGTACTTTGAAACCTACCTTTCCATCAGGTAATCCACATTGATGATGAACATTAAGGATGTGTTTTAATTTATCTGATGTTGCCATCTTAGACTTTATTGAAAATATCATCTTGGAGAGAGAAATCAGATAAGTATGTTTAGTTGACCAGCCCTTAGACAAGGAATTCATTCACCAAAGATTTCTTTCTGGAGATTATTACCTCACAAATGCCAGGAATGGGCAAAACCTTTACTTGGGGCTCACATTCTACCCATCATCAAATAATCTGTGCTGGATAGAACATTACATATGTAATGAATAGGGCAAAGTTCCAAATTAGTGCTCACTCATGACTTATATTAGAATATTTATCCTAGAGAGAAACCACACAAATATGTGTGGCAAGGATTTTATCCAAAGATAAGATGGGGAAGATACTGGAGTCCCTTAAATGCAACAAGTGTGGCAAAATCTTTACCTTGAGTTCAAGCATGAGGCAACAATGGAGAGTCCATTGAAGAGAAACCCTACAGACATATGAGCAGAAGCTTTATCCTAACTGCACAATTCACCAGACTTCTCATATATGTCTTTTGAGAGAAACCACACAAACTAATATGTGTGCCAAGGCTTGTACCTGAAGATGAAACCTCTGAAACAGAGAATTTAGTCTGGAAAGCAATGTTTCACATGTAATAAGTGTTGTAAAAAGTTTTTGTCAAGTAGCTCCACTTTGATGTAATGATAGAATTCATACAGGTTAGAAACTATAGCAATTTACTAAATGTGGAAAGAATTTGATGAAATGATGCATCCTGAGGTTTCATCACAAAGCTCATGCTATTGGGGATAATCCTTACAAATGTAATGAATTTGGTGAATTTTTCACACAATTCTTAAATTAGCCTACATATCAGAGAATCCGTAATAGGAATAAGTTAAGGCTTTAGTTCTCCCAAGAGTAATATGAGATTGTTATGCACTTCAGAGTCATTAGAAGTCACAGAATGTTAAAACTTAGGAAATGACATGTATATGACATACAGAAGAACATATGTGTAAATGGCCAAGTATCTGTGTAAATGTTCTATTGAGCTTTCTTGAAGACCACATTACTATTTATGCCTTTCAACCTTAATTTTGAAGACTGTTGATCTTACACCTTCATTATAGGCCTTTGATGATGGTCTCTGGGAAGGAGTCAGTAAGGTGAAAGGAGGCAGCTTCATTAGGTGTGGTTCATTCACAATCCATGTTCCCTGCAAAAACAAGGACCCTGAATTACCAAAATCAGTAGTGTGTCAGTTAGCATCAGGAAGGGGCTCTAAAGAATAGTGTAAAATTGCTGTTGCTTATTGTGCTTGTTATGTTCATGGTCCATGGATTGATCACAGTGGACAGAATCCTCTACTAGGTGACTGTGAGCAAAGCAGTAAGGACATTAAAGGGCTTGACTATTCATGAGAGGAGAGGGACAGGTTACTAGGGATGGATTATGTGGTAGGAACAGTGCCCAGAACAAGTTGGTTGTTTTCTCCATTGCATGGGAATAAGTGTTATTTGCATCTATGTGTTTTGTTTTGGCCATACCATGTGGCATGCATGATCTCAGTTCCCTGGCCAGGAATCAAGCCAGTGCCGCCTAGAGTAGGCACACAGAATCTTAGCTACTGGACTGGCAAGGAAGTCCCTGCATCTGTGTTTAATAAGATATTAGTCTTAAGAATTGAAGGGAGAGCAATTTACCTGAGAGGAAAAATTTAATTACTGGGTGAAGCTTACAGTTTGAACTTCCAGTTTGTCTCAAAGGAAGGCACCCTCAGGCTTTAAAGAAAAAAGTTTGTCCAGATAGGCTGAAAAAGAAGAGGTTTTTCCTGAGCATTAAAAGGTTTCAGTAATCAAATAGCAAAAAAAAAAGGAGTTGGGAATTCCTTGGCGGTTCAGTTGTTAGGACTTAGTACTTTCACTGCCAAGCTCACAGGTTCAGTTCGTGGTCAGGAATCTAAGATCCCGTAATCCCAGAAAAAAATTTTTAATGGAGTCAGACTTCATAAAACACTGAGGCAGAGCCCTCTTGCCTACCAACTTATGTCCCTCACAAGTGTCCTATATTAAGAAGTCTACTTCTTGCCCGTCACTTTGCTTCTTGCTGAATTCCTTCTGTGCTGAGACACAAAGAACCTGAGCGTTAGTAAGTCCAGGCTCCAGAGACTGAAACCCCCACCAAGTGGGAGACACTAAGCCTGCTGCCCACCAGCATGTGGAACCCAGAGCAGTTGGAGCCAGAAGGTTTATGATGCTGACTGCCACTTACCTCACCACCAGCCAATCAAAGAAGAGTTCATGAGCTGACCACACCCACTTTGAGCCATTACTATAAAACTCCTCTCTACCCTTGTTTGAGACACACCGTTTTGAAGTCATTAGCCTACTATGGCGCCTTTGCTTGGCAAAGCAATAAAGCTATTCCTTTCTACTTCATTCAAAAAGAAGGGGGGGAAAAAAAACTGAATGCTTATTTCTGAAATTCCTGGCTTTCTGACTTGGAAAAGCACATTTATGTTCATGCTAATAATTTATTAACATTTCTTTTCCACAGCACACACATATTCTGTTGTTTAATATGATTCTTGAAGATGCTTGTAAAACTAATCTGTTGGAGATATTTTTACCCTAGTTTAGTAAAATCTTTGGAAATGTTTATTAGCTAGTATAATGAAATAGTTTACTCCAGCAATTTTCCAAGTGTTTTTAAAATTTCAGTTTCAAATTAAGCTAATATGCAATGTGTTACATTGTTTACTTTTCTAGTGTAATAAAGAGTTTTCAGTTTTCCTTAGCAATATTTTTTCTACCACGTGTATTTGTCCTATTTTATCGCAAGGGATTACTGGGTTGTTTTGGGACTCCTGTGACGTGATAATGCCTATAAGGCCATGACAGGTACAAAGTAAATGCATTGTGAACATGAAAAACAGTTACTTTGGGGCTATAGTTCAGTGAAAGAACTGACATGGCAAAAGGGTGACATGAAATCTTTTTGTGGGACATCCAGTATCCACATAGAATTTGTTTGTAACCAAGAATAATGTATTTGATAAGTAATCTTGATTTTGATTTGTATTTTTAGTTGAGCTTCATTGCTTGCAGAATCTTAGTTCCCCAACGAGGGATTGAACCTGGGCCCTGCCAATAAAAGAGATGAGTCATAACCACTGGACCACCAGGGAATTCCCTGATTTATATTACCTTTGATAAGAATTCTTTGATTCATTTCTATTACTAATATTTTATGATGAATTTTTTAATCTTCACATGGATTGATCATTTTACTTTTTTCTATTTTTCTAGTTTTGTTTCCCACTAATTCTGGCCTTATAAATCGAGTTGACAAGTGCTTTCTCCTTTTCTTAAAAATAAATCATAGAATTACTGGTAATTCTTTTTTAAAAATTTAATAGAATTGTCAAATGCCATTGTTGCAACTTTTTAAAATTACCGTTTGTAAAGGAAAGCCCCTGAGACTGCGAGGGGAAGTGAAGTGGAGACATTTATTACTCAGATTCT
Organism: Bos indicus; assembly: GCF_029378745.1. NCBI lineage: Eukaryota > Metazoa > Chordata > Mammalia > Artiodactyla > Bovidae > Bos > Bos indicus. Next base: position 60,630,686 of record NC_091777.1, read on the forward strand.
GGTGGAGATTCATGGTATTGCTAGAGGGAACATGTAAGAAGTCCTGCAGGGTCTTGCAGAGCATGGGACATATACCTTTATTAGGATCCATAGATGGGTTGTTTGAATTGGATTGATCAATTCAAACTCAAAAGAGTAGGAATTGCTAAGCTTCAGTCAGGGGAGGAGAGTCACATCTAAAGAACAAGAAGGGGAAGGCAGGTGGTGATAGGGAGTCATATCCTGTGTCTGCTGTTACTTAGGATGTATTGTCAAGGGAAAGGGCAATGTCAGTTCAAGACCCCTGCAGGGCACTTGTGGTTAGTCACTCAGTCGGGTCGACTCTTTGCGACCCCAGGGACTGTAGCCCTCAGGCTTCTCTGTCCATGGGGATTCTTCAGGCGAGAATACCGGAGCGGGTTGCCATGCCCTCTTTTAGGGAATCATCCCAACCCAGGGACTGAACCCAGGTCTCCTGCATTGCAAGTGGATTCTTTACTGTCTAAGCCACCAGGGAAGCTGGCAGAACAGTAGGCTACACCAAATACATCAGCACTCATATGATGGAGGAGTTTAAGCTTTCACAATCACTGTCTCTGCTTTTAGGTTTCTTAGACGGTGGGCATTTTGAAATTACAAATTTATATTGCAATTCAAAGCAATTACCCAAATACGTTTCACATAGGTGATTTGTTGTATGTTATGGGTTTCATGGAATTGGTGCATTTCATCTTAAATCATGTAAACTTTTTGTAAGAGTTCCTTTCTATCCTTTTCATTTCTGCATGTTCTATAGTAATAGCCCCTATTTTATCTAATATCAGTAATTTTATTTAGTGTAAATAAAGGAGGGAGAAGTCCTAATAGAAGCTGCAGTTATCATATATAGTAATATTCAGTTCAATCGCTCAGTTGTATCTGATTCTTTGCGACCTCATGCGTGGACTTCAGCATGCCAGGCCTCCCTGTCCATCACCAACTTCCGGAGTCCATTGAGTTGGTGATGCCATCCAACCATCTCATCCTCTGTCATCCCCTTCTCCTCCTGCCTTCAGTCTTTCCCTGCATCAGGGTCTTTTCAAATGAGTCAGTTTTTTGCATTAGGTGGCCCAAGTATTGGAGTTTCAGTTTCAGCATTAGTCCTTCCAATGAATACTCAGGACTGATCTCTTTCAGGATGGACTGGTTGGATCTCCTTGCAGTCCAAATTAATAATAATATTACGTACAGCCATTTATCAACCTTCTGTGAGATCATGTCTGCCCTCTGATATCAAGCTTGGCTACTAGACTAAGGCAACCCTCCCTTTCACTTGCGAGAATTGCACTTCTTTGCCCATTTCATGCAAGCTTGTCTTTTTGAGTTCCTGGGCCAATCTGGTATGAGTGGAGAGGTATGTTTCAAGTTTAAATGGAAGCTTTCAAAGCTTTTGATTCTTGTAACCCTGTCTTCTCTACACTGCAAGAATGGTCTTTGATAGACTGAAATTTTATGCTGAATGACAGGATAGGATTTTAGAAACAGGTGAATAAAGATAGATACAGGAAGAGAATGTCCAGAGGGTGAAGTATGTAATTTGATGGTTCCTCTGCTCCTTCTGAATCTATGAGCACTTAGTCTTTACTTTGTAGTAGCATGGCTGGTGAATAACTAAGAAAGGTGAAGGTTGAGACCAAAACCCTCTTCATTTTTAGATTTTTGATTTTCAGCAAAACATTAGTCTTATGTTTTTTTTCCAAATATTAGCTACTAATTAAGTGGCCATCATAGTTTTAATAAATGTGAATTTTTGAATTTCATATTTCCACCTAAAGAACATGAAAAATAAAGGGAAAATATGTTAGGGCTCGAGCATGTCAATAGTTTGTTCTTTATCCTGAGAGTATAATATTAAAAGATACATGCTTAATAAACTTAACTGCAGTAATTATTTCAGTCTGTGTAAGAATACCATGCTGTACAACTTAAACTCACAGTCATGTAAGTCGGATATATATCAATAAAACCAGGGGTGAGAGGTGGGAAGTGTAATGTGCTTTTAAAAGGCAAACACTAGGAAGAATGCAATTCATAAGAACTTATTTTTAGTGATATTCATTTTTAAAAGCAATGGTTAGTGACAGAAATTATCACATGATTTAGTGCTCCAGTCTCATGCTAGGTTCTGTACTGAGGCTCTGGAACCAGGAGAGTGTTGAATTTGTCCTCCTGGCTGAAATAAGAATGGAAAAGAAAAGCTATTCTGTAAGGTATCAGTGAGAAATGACCCACTTTATAGTAGGGAAATTTTTCATTACTCATTCTAGTGTGTAAAACAGAGCATGTCCGGCTCTTGTTTCCTTAAACTAGAAACTACTGAAATGATTTCTAACTGCCAGACTGGAGACCCACTTTTCCAACCACTAAATTGCTTGAGCCTTGGGAGCAAACCTATTGCCAGTAGGTTTTATTGAAGCCATTTTCAACTTGTTAGGGAGATACATATTAGCTTCCCACCTAAGTAATCCACACAACGGTAAGCTCTTACTCCAAAAGGTTCAAGACAGTAAGTTAACAGAGCACTTTGAGGATATGAGGAATCATCATCTCCTCTCCACTGCCTCTTTGGGGGCTACATAAAACTACCGCCATTTTCGTCACGCCCCTCACCGGTAGCGCACTGCCAAGGTCCCGCCTCCGGAAGCCGGGCTTGTGAATTTGCGCTTGCGCAGTTTCTTACGGAAACGGAAGAGCGGAGCCCATCGTGAATGTCGGGCGTTGCTGGGTAAGCGTTTCCTTTCTTGAGTAGATTTGCGCTGCGAGGCCCCCCGACTTTAGTCAAACCTCAGTATCTTCGGAGTGACTAGGGATCTGAAATTTCAGCACCAGGTCCTCCGCCCCAAGTAAAACGAGTAGTCCCCTTACTGGTCGGGCATTTTGGGTTTAAATTCGTTTCGAGGTTTGTCCCTAACCTTGCCTTTCTGCCTTCGGTGCACGTGAATGCCTCCCTTCGCTACATTATCCTGCTTAAAACTCTTTACTACCTCAACCCTTATGTAAAGTCCTCTTTTGCGAGGTCCTTTTACACCTCTCACCTCCTAGCTTAGCCCTCTCGCCCCTGGACGGCAGCGCTGGCCACCCCACCCGGGGAGAGGCCAGCTCCTCAACCTCAACCTGGACTTGGTGAAACCGTTTGTGTCTTTTCCCGCGAAGGGGTGCTGAAGAGCTCCGTGCCAGAGTCCTTTATATCTCATCTTTTTCGACAGGCAAAGTGGTAGATAAGTGATACTAGAATAGGACCCCTTGTGAGGCTAACAAGTGGGCGGGCAAGAGGGTGCCATGGCCTGAGGACTTACTGGGCTACAGTTTGAAAAGGGAAAAGTGGGGACGAGAAGACCTTTCTTGTCTTTCTTGAGTAGACCTTTTGCTTCCGTCTTCAGCCCGTCCTCCAGGTTAGGCAATGGAGTTTTCTTGTTCCTGCAAGATCAAGTTAGATCCACAAATTACTGCTTTTTATGTGTGCGAAGAGAGTGTCCTAACGTAATGAGCTCACTGGGCACAATGTGGGTTTCATGCCACCATTGTTTTATTGTTTTGTGGCTCATCTTGTGCTCTGTTGTTTGGGTTTATTGCTATGTAACCCTGCTAGGTTTTGTGGTTAAGCAAATCTGATGTCTTGTGTAATCATTGACTTACAGGCATCTCCCTTAATTTTTTCTACTAGCAATGCCCTTAGTAGGATAAACTTTTCTTTTCTAAGTTTATTTATTTGGCTGTGGTGGGTCTTATTTGTGGCATATGGTATCTAGCTCTCTGCTGCTGCTGCTGCTAAGTCGCTTCAGTCGTGTCCGACTCTGCGACCCCACAGATGGCAGCCCACCAGGCTCCCCCGTCCCTGGGATTCTCCAGGCAAGAACACTGGAGTGGGTTGCCATTTTCTTCTCCAATGCACGAAAGTGAAAAGTGAAAGTGAAGTCGCTCAGTCGTGTCGTACTCTTAGCGACCCCATGGACTACAGCCTACCAGGCTCCTCCGTCCATAGGATTTTCCAGGCAAGAGTACTGGAGTGGGGTGCCATCGCCTTCTCCGCGACCAGGAATCAAATCCAGGTTCCCTACATTGGGAGTGCAGAGCGCTAGCCACTGGAACACCATGGAAGTCCCAGGATTAACCTGCTTTATCCCTTTACTCTGTCTCTATCTCTGGCCTTCTGGAGACCCCACCCCTCTCCTGAGAGCTCCCTCTCTCCCAGCCCCTCTGTCCTCCCTTCTCAGGTTGGTCTGTCAGCCACTCAGGCCTCCCCTTCATTGGGAGCCTTTCCCCACCCAGGCAGAGGTGACCTGGGGCAGCCATGTGACACATAGTGTTCTTCTATGTGTCACAAATTCCACCCAGTGGAAAGCCTTTTCCTGTAGGCCGGCATCCTGTTCTATTGCCATCCCTCTAAATATGTAGGGGACCAGGAAAAGCAGAGAAATGAGCAACTGAGGGAACTAGAAAAACTAGGAACAAGAAAGAATGAGGGAGAATAGCTAGGAATAGAAAGGGTGGCTGAGGGACTTGTTAAAAGAGTAAAAGCGGTTAAGCATTGAAAATACCAAGTGAATAAAATAAGTAAAATTTTAAAAAGATGATTCTCGACTGATAGGATCTGTCAATAAAAAAACAAAAAAGCACAATGTGAGGTTTGCAAGTAAACTTTTATTTGGAGCAAAATGAGGACTGCAGTCCAGGAGACAGCACTTCACACAGCTCTGAGAAACTGCTACAAAGAAGCAGGGGGAAAGGTCAGTATATATGTGATTTTGGTGAAGGGTGAATACATGTAATCAAGCACATATTTTTTCCAGAAGATTTCTGCTTTTGTGAAGCTTTGGTAATCACAAGCAACAGTCATCACCATGAAGGATTTTAGTGCTTTTCTAGATATGGGGAGATATAAGAATTGGGCTCATAAAATTGGCTCCTAAAAATATCTATCTGAAGACCTGGGCTTTCAGTTTTTCCTGAGCACAGAGTGCCTCATTTCTGTTCTCCACCCTAAAGTCCTTTCAGAGGGTACTGAAGATCAACACCTGCAAAAGCACATGATTTAATCCTTGTAGAAGTAGATAGGTAGATTGTTGTTCTTCAGTCCCTAAGTTGTGTATGACTTTTTGAGTCCATGGACTGCAGCACATCAGGCTCCCTGTTGTCCACCATCTTGCCAAACTCATGTCCATTGAGTCAGTGACGCTGTCTAATTGTCTCATCCTCTGCCACCTCCTTATCCTCTTACCTTCAATCTTTCCCAGCATCACAGTCTTTTCCAGTGAGTTGGCTTTCGCATTAGCTGGCCAAAGTAGTGGAGCTTCAGTATCAGTCCTACCAGTGAATATTTAGGGTTGATTTCCCTTTGGATTGACTGATTTGATCTCCTTGCAATTCAGGGGACTGTCAAGAGTCTTCTCCAACATCACAGTTTGGCCCTCAGCCTTCTTTATGATCCAGCTCACACTTCTGTACATGACTACTGGCATGTAGGTAGATGGCAAGTGCCAGTTTGTAGCTGACAGAGAGTAACATAGAGGGGCTTGGATCAGCGGTGGGGCAAGGGCACCAAAGGAGAGGCACTTCACGTAGAGTGGGGTGAGAGGATGAAAGAGCTGGACACTTGGGCTGCAGAGCTGCATGGCGCTGGAGAGAAGGAGGATCAAGTGTGACCACAAGAGAAAGCGAGAGCAGGAAGGATGCATGACCACCTGGGGTGTCAGAGAAGGGGGAAAAGGGGAGTGGAAGAGGGAGAGAAGGGGTGTAACTGGAGGGCAGAGAGGGAGCAGGGAGGGGCAAGAAAGAGGCAGAAACACAGATGGAGGACCATCAGAAAGGATGCAGAGACCAAGCATCTCGAGGGAAACAGTTTACAGAGTGGGCAGGACAGGTGTGAGGGAAGAAACATGAACAGCACAGAGAGCTGAGGGGAAGAAAAGAGACAGATAAACCGACTAAAATGAAAACAGTAGAGCAGGTGGGTAGTGGGAACTGGATGCAGATGGATGGTGAGTTGTTTGGTTGTGGATAAGTTGTGATATATGATTTCTTATTTTAAGAATGTAATAAAATGTCTCTGTACAGATGAGGATGAGAATAGCAGAACTTGTGTCTTGTGCATTCTGTAATTCTTTGTACCAGACGATAACTTCCATTTGCAAATGCTGTTTCTCCAGGACAGTGATTTGACTCACTCAGTTGTGAGTCATCCCCTTCCCTTTTCCTGACATGGGGCAGAGGAGCAGGGAGAGGATAAAGGGGGAAGAAGTGATTGAATCTGTCACTGCATCGTGTCTTAAAAGGAACATTGAGAGTTCTTTTTTGTGATGGGCTTACTTTTTTCTTTTTATATCTTTACATATTATTTGTTTTGTAGCATGGAAAAACAGTTTAGTTCGTTCACTTTCTACTTCCCTAGAAGAGGAACATTAACTTCTGTAACAAGCTTTGGTGATCTTATATAATCAAGTAATTCTTTTCTAAATGTTAATACACTGTGAAATTTGTAAAATGTTGACCCACAATTATTAGGTGATAAAAATTCACAAATTGTTTCTTTTTAAAATATGTTTCAGATATCTTGGAGGCCTGCCTGCTTTCTCCTCTTTGTCTTTTGTATTGGAAAAGCTCTTTGGTATGTAATAAATAATTTTAGACAGTTTTGCTGGGTACTTGGTCAAGTTATCAGTGGTCTTTTATATTAACAGACAAATCCTAGTTTTACCAGTTAGTCTAATATTTTGTTTTCTGCCTTTTTGTGTGTCCTGCTAAGAGGAAGAGGAGGAAACAAAAGGAAGAGAAGTCAGAAATGGCTTTTTCTCAGGTAAGTCATATTCTTAGTTGTTTTTCAGTCTGTCCTTCTTGAAATGACCTTCTTTGGACATGCTGATCTTTGAAGAATCTGAAGTATCCTGCCTGATAACCTGTGTGTTCATCTTCTTTTTCAAGAGTTTTTTGGCTGTTTGCTGGCTCTTGAGATTCCCTATGAATTTATGAATGATTGTTTTTCTATAGGTGCAAAAATTGCCTTTGAAATTTTGATAAGGATTCTTTATATCTGTAGACCACACCCCCTGCAGGGGAAGCGTGGAGTCCTAACCACTGGACCCTAATTTGGGAAGTCCCTAATTTGGTCATTTTTTTATAAAGAAAATTTTGCAATGAAACTTTATTGACTTGATTTTTATAGTTTGCTACTTTTAAGCAAAGGAAGTGTTACCTGTTTTTAATCAGTTTGACTGGCCTCTTAATTTCCATTGAAAAATTTGGGGGGTATTCTAGGTCTTATCTGCTGGGTTGCAAGTGAAGGAATTTCTTTTTTTTTTTCTATTATTTAAATTTTATTTTTAATTGGAGGATATTTGCTTTACAATGTTGTGTTGGTTTTTGCCATACAACAACATGAATCAGCCATGGATATACATATATCCACTACTTCTTGAGCTTCCCTTCCACCCAAATTTGGTCATTTTAAAAACGTAAAGTTCCCACTGCATGATTAGAGGGTGTGTTTCTTTCATATATATCTCCAGGGACTTCTTAAAGAGTTTCCTATTCTTCAGTTTAGAGGTCTTGCACCTAGTTGGCTGATATTTTCCCTAAGGATTCTATGGGATTGGTCTCTGATTTTTTGTTGACATTGTTCATTGTGTATCGAAGTGCAGCTGATTTTGGTGTGCAGATATTTTATGGTGCAACTCTTCTAAGGTTTTTCTAAATTTTTGTTTATGTATTTATTTTGGGCTGTGTTAGTTCTTTGTTGCTGCGAGTGGGCTTTGTCTAGTTGTGACAGTTGGAGGCTACTTGCTAGTTGTGGTACATGCGCTTTTCATTGCAGTTGCTTCTCTTGTTGCAGAGCACAGGCTCTAGGTGGGCAGGTTTCACTAGTTAGTTGCCCCACTGCATATGGGATCTTGCTGGACCGGGGACTAGCAGGCGGATTCTTTACCACTGGACCACTGGGAAAGTCCTTAGTGTTTTTAGAGAAGTCAGTTTTCTTCTACAATCTCTTCTGGGTTCTAAATATAAAATCTTGTCACCTACAAAATAAAAGGTAATTTTGCTTTCTTTTCAGTTTAGATAACTTAGTTTTTTTTTTTTTTTTTTTTTCCTTTTCCAGTTGCTCTGGCTAGGTTGTTCAGTAGTTTCTTGAAGAGTAATGCATAGTGTGCATCTTTCTCTTTGTGGTTGTAAGGATTTAGCAGTGTGGACTTCCCTACTACTGCATCTTTGACTACCTGTTAATAAATTTGATATGCTCTGTTTTTATTTTCATTCACATGCTTTACAATTTTTCCTGTGATTTCTTCTTTGACTCATCCCTTCTTAAACAATAAACTGCTTACTTTCCACTTTTGGAAGCTTTTCCTGTTTTTCTTCTGCTGTTTATTTCTAGTATCATTTTACTGTGGTTAAAGGAGATACTCTTCTCTTTTTTAGAAGATACTTTTTATGATCTCAGCCTTCATATATTGAGCTTTGTTTTATGGTCTAGCATGTGGTCTGTGAAATGGAGAAGGTTTTAAGACATGTGCTGGAGAAAGGTGATTTTTTCTGTTGTTGAGTGGAATGTTCTGTACACGTTTGTTGCTGCTGCTGCTAAGTCGCTTCAGTCGTGTCCAACTCTGTGCAACCCCGTAGACGGCAGCCCACCAGGCTCCTCTGTCCGTGGGATTTGCCAGGCAAGAGTACTGGAGTGGGTTGCCATTGGCTTCTCCGACATGTTTGTTAGGTACAGTAATTCTACAGTGTTGTACAAGTGCTCAGTTTCCTTGTTGATCTTTTGGTTTCCATGTGCTGGTAAAACTCAGGTAGTGAAGTCTGATACTAATGTTGTGCTATTATCTATTTCCGTTTTTACTTCTGTTAAGATCGTCTTCATTTTCTGGGGAACTCTGATGTTAGATATATACATATTTGTAATTGTTATATTTTCTTCGTAAATATACCTTTTCCCATTTCATAATATATTTTGTGTCTTTTGTTAGGTTTTTCCTTAGACTGTTTTGTCTTTTGTCTGATGTTGTGCAGTAACCCCTGCTCTCTTAAGGACTGAATATCTTTTTCCATCCTTTCACTTTTCACCTTAGACTTGTGAATGTTCACCGTTCCAGCTCTGACGTGCTCTCTGTGTGTCTTGCTCCCACTGTTTTCCTCCTGTCACTTTCTCCAGTGGTCCCTGCTCGGGCACACTGTACCATGGTGAAAGGCAGGCAGGATCTCTGGCCAGCCCCCTTCACTCCACTGTCACTTCAGCGAGAATTCATTAAGTATTTCCTTCTGATCATGATGTTTGGTGAAATATTCTTGGTTGATAACAATATATTTTTTTCCATGTTGTTTTTGTTTTCTTTTTGTCATGGTTTTAAATTGTCCAACAAGTTTTTTATTTTACTATGGTGCTAATTTTGTTATTAATCTACAAATAATGTGTAATAATAATAACTTTTCCAAATTTGAATCAAAGTTAATTACTGCCCAAAACAAACTCGTTGGCCTTTATTAATGTCTTTTGGTTAAGACGACTGTGGGATAACATGGCCACAGCCATGGGCTTCACAAAGATCACCCCAGAGACAGAGGCTGGAGCAGCATAGTGACCAGCGCCCCCATTTCCAAGCATGGAACCTGCAGTGGCAGCAGATTGGCCCTAGGTCCACCAGCGGCAGCAGAAAAGCCTGGGTATGGTCGACTCGCGTGCAGCTGATCAGCTCCACTGGCAGACAGTGGAGGGCAGCAGATCGTCTCTACAGTGGACAGTGACTCCCAGTCTGTGGTGGACCCCAAGGAGGCCAGCCACTCCTGGGCAGTGGATGGCTCCGGGATAGCCAATGGCAGCAGTGAGGCCAGGGTTCCCTGAACTTCTGGGCGTCATCCAATGTCAGCTGCAGCCCTTCCTAGACCCCCTTCCCCGCCACTCCAGCAGGGCCTTTGCCTCAACCCCTGGTCGCACGTTGAGAGACTCCACAGCCAATGAATGTTTAAATGGTCAATGGGGACCAGCATTGGGACTGCCAGGGCACCAGCCATGTCATCCAGCTACACTGAGCGGCTAAAGGGCATGTCCTTGCTAGTTAGGGCCTGACAAAACATCCACTGGAGAAAGGAATGGCAAACCACTTCAGTATTCTTGCCTTGAGAACTTCGTGAATAGTATGAAAAGGCAATAAGATATGACACTGAAAGATGAACCCTCCAGGTTGGTAGGTGCCCATATTCTCCTGGGGGTAAAGTAGAGAAATAGCAAAAGAAAGAAGAGGCTGAGCTGAACAACACCACAAGAGATGATTCTACACATGAACATCACCAGATGGCCAATACTGAAATCAGATTGATTATGTTCTTTGCAGCCAAAGATGGAGAAGCTCTATACAGTCAGCAGTAAAAAGACCTGAAGCTGACTGTGGTCAGATCATGAGCTCCTTATTGCAAAATTCAGACTTAAATTGAAGAGAGTAGGGAAAACCTGTAGGCCATTCAAGTATGACCTAAGTCAAGTTCCATATTATACCCCATATAAGTGGGGGTGATGAATAGATTCAAGTGATTAGATTTGGTAGACAGATTGCCTGAAGAACTGTGGTTGGAGGTACATAATATTGTACAGGAGGTGATGACCAAAACCATCCCCAAGAAAAAGAAATGCAAGAAGGCAAATTGGTTGCCTGAGGAGGCCTTACAAAGAGCTGAGAAAAGAAGAGAAGCGAGAAAGGGAAAGATATACTCACTTGAATGCAGAGTTCTAGAGAATAGCAAGGAGAATAAAGAAAGCCTTCTTCAGTGACAAATGCAAAAAAATAAAGGAAAACAATAGAATGGAAAGACTAGTGATTTTTTTTAAGAAAATTGGAGTTACCAAGGGAACATTTCATATAAGCTGGATTGAGAAAAGGCAGTGGACCCAGAGATCAAATTGCCAATGTATGCTGGGTCATAGAAAAGCATGGAAATTCCAAGAAAACATCTACTTCTGCTTCACTGACTATATTAAAGCCTTTGTGTAGATCACAACAAACTGGAATACTCCTAAAGAGATAGGAGTACCAGACCACCTTACCTGCCTCCTGAGAAACCTGTATGCAGGACAAGAAGCAGCACTTAGAATGAGACATGGAACAATGGACTGGTTCAAATTGGGAAAGAAGTATGTCAAGACTGTATATTGTCACCCTGCTTATTTAACTTATATGCCGTGTACATCATGAGAAATGCCAGGCTAGATGAATCACAAACTGGAATCAAGATTGCTGGGAGAAATATCAATAATCTCAGATATGCAGATGACACCACCCTTATGGCAGAAAGTGAAGAGGAACTCAAAAGCCTCTTGAGGAAAGTGAAAGTGGAGAGTGAAAAAGTTGACTTAATGCTCAACATTCGGAAAACGAAGATCGTGGCATCTGGTCCCATCACTTCATGGGAAATAGATGGGGAAACAGTGGAAACAATGTCAGACTATATTTCTTTGGGCTCCAAAATCACTGCAGATGGTGACTGCAGCCATGAAATTAAAAGAGGCTTACTCCTTGGAAGGAAAGTTATGACCAACCTAGATAGCATATTGAAAAGCAGAGACATTACTTTGCCAACAGAAGTCCAAGATGGTCAACATAGTCAAGGCTATGGATTTTCCCAGTGGTCATGTATGGATGTCAGAGTTGGACTGTGAAGAAAGCTGAGCGATGCTTTTGAACTGTGGTGTTGGAGAAGACTCTTGAGAGTCCCTTGGACTGCAAGGAGATCCATCCAGTCCATTCTGAAGGAGATCAGCCCTGGGATTTCTTTGGAAGGAATGATGCTAAAGCTGAAACTCCAGTACTCTGGCCACCTCATGCAAAGAGTTGACTCATTGGAAAAGACTCTGATGCTGGAAGGGATTAGGGGCAGGAGGAGAAGGGGACGACAGAGGATGAGATGGCTGGATGGCATCTGACTGGATGGACGTGAGTCTGAGTGAACTCCGGGAGTTGGTGATGGACAGGGAGGCCTGGCGTGCTGCGATTCATGGGGTTGCAAAGAGTCGGACACGACTGAGCAGCTGAACTAAACTGAACTGAATGGGTCCAGATACCATGATCCTAGTTTTTTGAATGTTGAATTTTAAGTATTTTAAGTACATTCATTTTAGTACATGAATTCATGGATATGCAGTTCCATGCTTTATATAAAAGTCATGATTTTAAAACTATATACCTTTTTGTTATAGCAATTATATTTCTAACATGTTCTAATTACTAGCATTTCTTGTGCATGTGTATGCACACACATGTATAAAGACCTTTTAGGCCAATCTGTGTTGTGCACCTTGAACTTCTTTCATGTGTTCTCCATGAAACATTCTGGCAGTGTACTTTTAATGTTCTCTGTGTTACTTAACTCTTTCATTTTAAACTTCAGTTCTAAAGTCCAGCCTTAGGAGTTCAGTTGCTTGCTCTGTGATTCCTTAACTTCTAGACCTGATTGGAGTTTCTCCTTGTGTCTTTGACACAGGTCTCATCTGCAAGATCAGAATAGGTCTTTCTCTAATGAGCTGTGATGCTGACAACAAGTTAATACATGTAAAACAGTTAGAGTAATGCATTTCAGACAGGAAGTTCAAACAGTGTTCATCTTTGCTGCTCCTGTCATCATCACGATTAAAAATTCTGAGTTTTCCTTAAACACTCTATAGACTTTGTCATCACTGAAGATCACTCAGCTCCTCCACATCCAGCTTTGATCATCCCTCAGTGATGAAACATACTAAGACTTTCATATAGACAGCCCAGCTTTGAATTTTTATTTGTATCTATTTCATGTATTTCATAAGAAAATGAAAAACCTGTATCTCTTCGGAGGATATTATAATCTTTATGATAAAGCATAAGAAATTAAATTAGACAGAAGCAGCGTCTCTGTCACAATACCTACTTCAACTTGATCTTTCCACCTCTACTCATTTTATATGCAAGTAAGAACTCTACTCATGTTCCCCTGGTTAAGTGTTTTTTGTTTCAAACTTAAGGCACAATTGACCTTCAAGGATGTGGCCATTGAATTCTCTCCAGAAGAGTGGGAATGTCTGGACCCTGCTCAGAGGACCTTGTACAGGGACGTGATGGTGGAGACCCTCAGGAATCTGCTCTCTGTGGGTGAGGATAATTTCCTTCCAAAAGTTGGGAGGGTATTTTTGCATTTACTGCTCTTGGCCTTCTGGAACTCCCTATCTTGCTTAATGGAGCTCAAAGCTGTGTTGACTCAGGCATGAAAACCTTCATGATGTAGGTTCAGGGGTTTCAACATGTCCTTCCTTTACATGATCTGGCCACTTCATGTTAGGAGTTTTTCCTGCGCTCAATGTCTAACCCCTATCTGGAAACTTTTTAAAATATTTTAATTCTCTGTATTCTACTGTGATTTTGACTCAGTACTTATTTGAAGAGTGTTGGATGATACCTGCATATTACATAGTTCCCCTCTGAATCAAAAACACGGCAGGCAGTTGATTTTGTGAAACATTTTTCCAGAGCCACCTGTAATGTCCTCACTCTCATGTGAACACAGAGTTGAAATTCTGGAAAAACCACAGCAGTTGACTTTCTGTGCCTCATTTTTTCTTTTAAAAATTAATTAATTTATTTATTTTTTATTTTGTTGGATCTTCATTGCTGTGTGGGCTTTTCTCTGGATGCAGCAAGTGGGGGCTACTCCAGTTGTGATGTGCAATCTTCTCTTGTTACAGAGCTCGGGCTTTAAACTGTCAGGGCTTCATGGTTTTGGCTCCTGGACTTGAGAGCACAGGCTCCATAGTTGTGGCTCAGGGCCTTATTTTCTCCCTGTCATGTGAGATCTTCTTGGATCAGAGTTTGAACCTGTATCTCCTGCTTTGGCAGGTGGATTCTTTGCCACTGAGCCACCAGGGAAGCCCCTAGTGACCACCTGCTTTGATCCTCAAGAAATGGTTTGAGAATTTTTTCTAGAGTTAACATCGTCCAAGTCCACATCCTCATGCAAGGGTATTGACTAAACTGTTGATGCCATAGTTTTGATGCCTAGATGCACCATTCTACGTCCACACTTAAGCTTGAAGCATCTTAATGAGAGAGCTTGAGAATTCCCTCTCGGTCCAGTGGTTAGGTGCAGGTTCCATCCCTGGTCAGCGAACTAAGATCCCACAAACCATGGTGTGGAACCCTCCTCTTCTCCAAACACTGAGACAGCTAATGAGGTGGAGCGATACCTTCAGTGATGACCATCATTTGTTTTTGGCACTGCTGCTTTCATTTTGTACTTTTCTATGCATAATAAATGGTCTCGATTTTATTTCTTTAACCATCAGGTTTATGTATTTCATGTTACTTATAGTGCTTGTTTTCTGTTTTCAGTGTGTGGGTTGGTTGATGGGAGGTGAGCCAGCCCCGTCCAGGTAGAGTTGGTAATTAGTTCTTTTTTAATTTTTATTTATTTTTAACATTTTTATCTTATTGGTTTATTTTTTGGCCTACCATGTGGCATGCGGGATGGTAGTTCCCTGACCAGGGACTGAACCCATGCCCACCATACTGGAAGTGTGGAATCTTAACCATTGGATCACCAGGAAATTCCAGTGATTAGTTGTTTTTAGAGCTGTTTACATATTCTTGATATTTTATTATGACATAAATCATTTGTAAATATTTTCTGCCATAGCATAGATTATTTTTCACTCTACTAGGTGTGCTCTAATGCACAGTAGTTTATAATTTCCAGGGAGTTCGTATTTCTGTTTTAGGTTTGTCACTGGTGCTTTTCATGTTATGCATAATAAATCATTGGTGACTGCTGTGTCATAAAGCTTTTCCTGCATGTTTATTTCTAGCAGTTTTATGCATTTGGGGCTTGGTTAGGTCTTTTATTGGTTTTGTATATTATGTCAGTCAATGGTCCAGTTAATTGTTGTGTATTTGGAGAACTGGTTTTCTCCACATTTTCTTTTTTTTAATAGACTGCCCTTCCTCCATTGAGTTGTCTTGACCCCCTTCTAGAACATTTGACCATATATGAGACATTTTTTTTTTTAATGTCCCTGTACTGTTCCACCAGTTGGTCTATCTTTATCTTTGTATCACATCATTTTATTAGTACAGGTTTGGAGTAAGTTTTGAAATAAAGACCTGCGAAACCTCTGGCTTTGTTCTTTTTAAGCATACTTTGCTCTTCAGCATCTTTTGAGATTCCAAATGAATTTGTAGGATGTGTTTATCATTTCTTCAAGAAGTACTATTGATTTTACTAAGCAGTGGGTTGAATCTGTTGATTGCTTTGGTTAATACTGACATCTTGACAATATTGACTTCAAATCCTTGAGTTTAGAATGTCTTTGTGTCAGTTGTGTCTTTTCTAATGTTTTTTAGCCATGTTTTTAGTTTGCAGTGTACACATCTTTCTGTCCTTGTATAAGATTTGTCCTTTAACGTGTTGCCATAGCTTTTTAAATTCCTTGTTTATCAAGTGTTTTATTATGAAAAGCTGTTGACTTGTGTCAAATGCTTTTTACTGCATTAGTTCAGATAATTATTTTATTTTTTGTTTCATTCCATTAATATACTTTACTTTGCATATTTTGAACCATTCTTAGATTTCAAGAATATATCACCTTATGGTTGCATATAATCCTTTTAGCGTGGTGTTAATTTTAGTTTACATTTATTGTGATTTTGCTTCATTTTAGAAATTTTGATCTGTGGTTTTCTTGTGTCTTTGACTGGCATCGGTATTAGAGGAATTCCTGCTTCATAGAGTTTGGAACTTTTCCTTTTTCTTCTGTGTTTTCCAAAAAAGTTTAAGGAAGATTGACCTTAACTGTTTTGAAGTGTTGTCTGCAATTGTGCAGTGAATGTATGTGACTTGCCTCACAATGGTTTTTGATTAACAGTTCCATCTCCTTTCCATGACTAGTTTGCACAGATATTAATTTCTTCCTGGTTCTAATAAAATATATTGGTAGGTTGTTATTCTCTAGAAATTTATTCATTTGTTTGTTCTACTTTATCCATTACCTACACATAGAATTTTCTTGTTTCCTTCTAATTTTCTTGATTTCAGTTGAATCATTTGTAATGTCTTTCTCATTTCTAATTTCAGTAATTCGAGTCTTCATTCCTTTTGTAAGGTATTCTACATAAGGGTTTGTCAGTTTTATTCTTTTCAAAGAACCAACTTGTGGTGTTACAATTTTATGTAGTTACTATTCGCTATTTCATTGATCTCTAATCCAGTTTTTTCTTCTACCTTCTGCTAGATTAGGTGTATTGTGTATGCCTAACAGTTTTTATTTGGGTTGAATTTTTATTATCATTTTTTTCCTTAAATTTATTTCTGTTCAGTTGATAAACCAGGACTGTTTTGTCTATGTGCTCATTTTTTCTCTTTCTCTGGTTTATTGAAATTTAATTAATGTTTATCATTGTGTTAGTTTAAGATCTATAGTGTACTGTGGCAGATTCATTTTTATATTTGGCAAAACTAATACAATTTGTAAAGTTTAAAAATAAAATAAAAAAAAAAGATCTATAGTGTAATGATTTGATAGTTCTATTGTAATTACCTTAGTAGGTTACTTAATGTATTCATCTGTGACATAATTCCACTTTTTTCTGAGTAGTGGTGAGCTGTTTAAGGTCTAGTGTCTTATTAACTTTTAAGCATGTAATGTAGTAGTGATAGCTATCGTTATCATGCTGTACATTAGATTTGTAGAAGTCTTTAACTAAGAACTGTAAATTTATTCCTTTTAGTAATATCCCCCGTTCTACTAACCCCCTGAGTTTGTTAACAACTATTCTATGTCGCTCTTAGTTTGCCTCCTGTTTTTTTGTGTGTTTTTCCTAAATTAACTTTATTTTATACATACGTGGAATAATTCTGTACTGTTTTCCCTCTGAATTATTTTTACTCAGCATACACCTTCATGGTCCATCTGTGTTGTTGAAAACACCCAGGATATTTTTATTCTTTATGGGTACATACTGTGTATCTCTTCCAGATTTTTTCCCCATTCATTTGTTGGATTATACAGTTGTTCTGATGTTGTGGCATTTGTGGTTATTGCTTTAATGAGCATGGCAGTGCAGATATTCTTTTAACACAGTGATTTAATTTTGTTTGATATAGTCCCAAAATCTTAACATGCTCCATTATATGATAGTTTTGTTCTTTTTGCAAGATTTTGGGGAACTTTTATACTTTTTGACTTCTTTCTATCTGTATGTTTGTGTACAGAAAAAAACACATCCATTTCCTTTTGATGGTCTTTTTCTAGTGTTTCCTTCAGGTTTCAACAAAGATCATTCTTACACATCTCACAACATAATATCTGTTCTTAGTGAAAATATGCATGGAAATGGGGCTTGTGAAATATTGAATTTGATAACCTACCTAGCAAATAATGTAACAGATGTACACCTGCTTTATATCTGAAATATCCCATTCTCTTCTCTTTTTAAATCTCTTTCATTTTGGCTACATACCCATAGTATAATTTCCATAGTTAAAAATGGAATAGCTAAACCAATTCTTTTTTCCTTTTAACGTCAGTATTTTTAGTTGCCTGTACGTAGTTTTATTCACACATATGTGCAGTCATAAGCCATGATATCCTCTGTTTATTATTCCCTGAGATCTACTCAGACCCTTTATCTGTCTTACTCTTTTTTTCATGTTCCCTTGATGCAGATAGAAACACTAACCTTTACTCACATATTTTAATAGTTCTACTGATCTCCCCAGTTTCCAAGTATTCCTTCACCCATCACTCCCCCTTTCTTATTACTCGCACTGTAAAAATGATTTCGTTTCATCCCTTGGACAACTTTCTCAGGATACAACTTACTGTGTGCAGCTCTGATGACTCAGAAACCATTTTGAAGAGGGATCCCTGAATAACAATGTTAGTTACCCAACTCATTTCTTCTTGCATCACCTATGATTTCCTTTCTAAACTCCCTAGTGTTTGTATGTTTAGTCTTTAATTTCTTTGGGTTTTGTGGTTATGTTGGAAAAGTACCTTTATTTTTGAGGGCTAATATAAGTTTTTCCAATTTGAATGTTGTGTCATTGTGTGTTTGAAAATAGACTACCCTAAGCTTGATTTGAATTATGGGTAACCACTGTTTCTATAGTGAAGAATCTTATTCTATAGTTTTCCTAAAAATTTTTAACATTGTGGTTGAAAAAATATTTATTCATACACTGTAGTAATATATATGTGATTCTTTATATTTTGTAGCTATCTCTCATATACACATGATCAAGAAATCACAACTAAAATCAAACATTGGTATAGGAGAAAGATTCCAAACAGTGATGTTGGGAAACCATGAAAGCCATGAAGTCAAGCATTTTTACCATCAAGAATTACAGGAAAATATGTGTGACCTCAGGTGTCAGTGGAGAGATGATGAAAGAAATTATAAAAATATCCCTACATCCCATAAGGAAGGTGTCACTTATGGAAGAGTTCAACCCAGTGGAAAGGATACAGAAAAGAAGCTGATTGCAAATATACTTGCATTAAGCTCTTGGGATGCACTGTGCATGTTTCAGAGTAGACAAACAATTGATGAATTTCATCAAGCTGATGGCAACTTGAACAGTAGTATGTCATTTTCACCATCTCAGGAAGTTTCTCCTTCTGGCCAATCCAAAATTTCTAGTATATATGGGAGTGATTTTATGCATCCTTCAATATTGACACAAGACCAGAAAGCACACAGGGAAAGACCTTACAAATGTAATGAGGGTGGCAAAATCTTTCTTAAGTGCTCAGACTTCAGTAGACATCAGATAATCCATACAGGAAAAGAATTGCGTAAATGTGACTTTTGTGGAAAGATCTTTAGTCGAAATTCACACCTTGAAGTTCATTGGAGAACTCATACTGGAGAGAAACCTTATAAATGTAATGTGTGTGGCAAGAGTTTTAATCATAATTCATATCTCACATGTCATAAGAGAATTCATACTGGAGAGACACCTTACAAATGCAATGTCTGTGGGAAAACTTTTCGGTATCCCTCAGGCCTCTGGAGACATATGATAAAACATACTGGAAGAAAACCATTTAAATGTGATGTGTGTGGCAGAGTCTTTAATCAAAATAAAGACCTTGCAGTTCATCACAGAATTCATACTGGAGAGAAACCTTACAAATGTAATGAATGTGGCAAAGTCTTTGGTCAAAAAGCACATCTTAAAACTCATCTGAGTACTCATACTGGAGTGAAACCTCACAAATTTAATGAATGTGTCAAGGTCTTTTGTGATAACGAAACTGTTACAAGGCATCAACAAATTCAAACTGCAGTAACAGCGTACAGATGTAATGCATGTGGCAAGTACTTTCATCATCGGACTACCCTTATACGGCATCAACATGTCCATACTGGACAGAAACCTTACAAGTGTAATGAGTGTGGCAAATTCTTTCGTCAGAAGGTAACCCTTATACGGCATCAACATGTCCATACTGGAAACAAACCATACAAATGTAATGAGTGTGGCAAGTTCTTTAATCAGAAATCCAATCTGGTGCGTCATCAAACGATTCATAATGGTGACAGACCTTACAAATGTCATCATTGTGGCCAGCTGTTTAGTCTGAAAGGAAGCCTTGCAGCTCATCAGAGGATTCATACTGGAGAGAAACCTTACAAATGTAGTGAGTGTGGCAAAGTCTTTAATAGAAATTCAAACCTCGTAGTTCATCAGAGAATTCATACTGGAGAGAAACCTTACAAATGTAATGAGTGTGGTAAGATGTTCAGCAGTAGACCAACCCTCATCAGTCATCAGTTCATTCATACTGGAGAGAAACCTTACAAATGTAATCAGTGTGGCAAAGGCTTTGGTTACAAACAATGTCTTCGAATTCATCACAGATTGCACAATGAATAAGTGGAAGTGAAAGTGATAGTCGCTACAGTCATGTAGCCTGTCAGCCTTCTTTGTCCATGGGATCTCCAGGCAAGAATACTGGAATGGGTAGACATTTCCGTCTCCAGGGGATCTTACTTTACCTAATGAGCCACCAGGGAAGTCCACATAATGAATAGAAACATTGCAGATTTGTTGTGTGGAAAAGCCTTTACCCAGATCTCAACCCTACCACACATTAGAAAATCCAGCTTGAGAAACACCATGTAAAAAAAAAAAAAGGAAAAAAGAAACACCATATAATTGTGTTATATGTGGGAAGGTCTTCAAAATTCAAACTTCAAAAAAAATTCAAATCTGAAAATTCACAGCTTACAATTTGTTGGAGAATTCATAGTGGGAAGAAACTGTACAAATATGAGTGTTGTAAAGTTTTTTTGCACTCACCACCAGATAATCTGTAATGGGAAGAAACCTTACAAGTTTAATGACCGTCTCTATGTTTAGTCAAAATTCGTACCTTATATATAGTATGCCAGATAATTCATACCGTAGAGAAACCTTTCAAACGTGATGAGTGGCAATTTCTTCAGTGTGCCTTTAAGCCTAAAACGTCCCTACAGGTGTTCCATGATCTTGAACATTGAACAGTGTGGTGAAGTGTCAAGGCTTTTACAGGTGTCCACATCTTCAGCTTTATTAGCGTACCTTGTAGAACTGCAACATCACATAAACTGTAGTGCAAGGACCATAGACACTTGATGAGATGAGAATGTTTCTGGAAAACTGTTTCGCTTTTCTACGTACCCCATACTAAATTTTTCATTTCTGCTGTACCAATTACTACAAACTGAGTGCCTTAAATAAATAGATTTATTCTCTTCTGTTTCCATTCAAGAATTGTAAATGGATCCAAAGTTCTGTGCTCTTTTGGGTACTCCAGGTCATAGTTTGTTTTCTTGCTTTTATGAATTTCCAACATCATTTTCATCCTTTTTCTCATGGTCTCCATGTGGTTTTGCATCACATGCTCTTTACAATGATTTTGTTCAGACATCCTCTTATCATATGAGCACTTCCTCAACACATTGTTTAAATTAGGTCAGCCTCTCTTTCTGTCATTGTATTAATTCATTACTAGGGTCATATCTTACTTAATGATTGCTGACATTCCCTAATAGAATATAACCTTTTGAAGGCAGGGTATTTTATTTCTTGCTACACCATCAGTGATTTGGACCCAGTGCAGGAAATGAATTGGTTGATAAATTTGAAAAATTGTTTTAGACATTTCTATTGCATACTTTATAGTCCAAAGAAGAACTTTTATATGTAGTGTGAATATAAAAAATTTGAGTGACCTACTTTATTGTGTGATTCACTTTATTGTCATTCTCTGGAACTGCATTTGCAGTATTTCCAAAGTATGCTTGTACCTTTATCTCATAGGTCAATATTAGCAAAGAATGAATATTTAAATTCATTAGATGCAGGTTCACTGATTACCACATAATTCTGCAAGAAAGATTATTCAAGATGAAGTTGTGTTTACTGAAAAAAATAGGTCACGATTACGATAGATAAAAAACATTTCCCTTTAGGCAGGAAGAAATGTAGAGCAATACCAGTTTCTGAAATTATTGCGCAGTACTGTGACTAGCAGGACTTCCCTGGCAATCTAGTGGTTAAGACTCCGCATGTCCAGTGCAGGCAGTGCAGGTTCAGTCCCTGGTCTGGGAAGGGGAACTAAGGTCCCACGAGCCATGCTGCCTGGTGGGTAGTCAAAAAAAGGAAATATTCTTCAGATAGAATGGTGGCAACCAAAGTTGTAAAACCTCAAAAGTCAAATTGAAAACTTAGCTTTTGTACCCAGGGATATAAATTAGTTAGGTATAACAAGTTAGGCAAAGTCCCATATGAATTACAAGCTCCAAAGTGGTCCAAGAATTAGCATACTTGGGAGAGGAGAAAAGCTTAAGTAAATTTTGATGAAATCATGTTAACAAGCTTTTCATCCACAGACCTAAAAGAGAAACAGTAATTATTCATAAGGTAATGGAGGGGGAGTTGGAAGATTTCTTTCTTGCTGTTTCTGAAGTAAACAAATGGGCTGTCCTGAGTCTTACTGAAATTAAAGAGGAAGCGTAGTTCTTAGCAAGTAAGGGGTCTCCTTCCAGAGAAAAGAAAAGGAGTTCTTTTATGTTGGCTGTTTTCCAGAGTTACGGGGTTGGAGTAAAGTCTCACATTGTCAGGATGTCATGTGACATCAAGTGAAATTCAAAGACTAAAATGTACACATATATATGAATAATGGAGTAATAAAAAAAATATAATAATGATAACAAATATGCCCAAGAACCTCAGCGTTTAAGCTGTTTAATGGTATCAAAGGACCCTGCGGGGGACCCTGCTTGTTGACATGATTTAAGGTGAGGGTGGGATGATTTGAGAGAATAGCATTGAAACATATATATTATCATATGTGAAATAGATCACCAGTCCAGGTTCGATGCATTAAACAGGGTGCTCAGGGCTGGTGCACTGGGATGACCCTGAGGGATGGGATGGGGAGGGATGTAGGAGGAGGTTCAGGATGGGGAACACATGTACACCGATGGCTGATTCATGTCAATGTATGACAAAAACCACTACAGTATTGTAATTAGCCTCCAATTAAAAAAAAAGATTTTCTCCTCTCCCAAGTATGTTAATTCTCAAACCACTTTGGAGCTTTGTAATTCATATGAGATTCCTCAGATTGCTTTTGACCTACACTCCCTGGACTACAGTTGATCTCTGTCTCCCAGATTTTAGTGTACTCTAAATGGAAATGATGTTCTTGATACCATTGGAATGAAAATGCACAATCAGCATGAACAGAATTTTGCATTTTACTTGTTAATTTCCATTGCCTACAAAGACAGTCCTGTCTTTGCTTAACTAAATGACCAGTTCTGGGGGTAGTCAACACCTCCATTGACCCTTCACAGAGCACCCTGGACTCCATCCAATGGCTAAGTTGCCCATCTTTCACTACCAGTGTACCTGTCTCCACCCACTCATGCCCAGGTGTCTTACTTAATTTATCATGTCATTGTAGGAAATAAATTTTTCCTTCTTTTCACTGCCACAGGGCTTATGGATCTTAATTCCCCAACCAGGAATTGAACTTGGTCCCCTAGAGTGGAACTATGGAGTCCTAACCACTGGACCACTGGAAAATTCCCTAAGTAGCACAGTTTTGAAGTCATTAAGATTAGGTGAATGTGCATATTCATCTTACTGTGAGAATTTCATTTTGAATTTTAAGTGCCTTCATATTTTCATCTTTTTCATGGCATATATATTTTATATCCATTTCTGTAGCCGGCCAGAATCAGGCTTGAATCAGGCTTCCCAGGTAGTTAAGTGGTTAAAAAAAAAAAAAAGTCTTCCAATGCAGGTTGATTCAGGAAGACCCCCTGGAGAAGGAAATGGTAACCCACTCCAACATCGTTGCCTGGAAAATCCCATGAACAGTGGAACCTGGATGGCTACAGTCCATGGGGTTGCAAAGAGTCAGTCAGGATTGAGTGACTGAGCATGCAGGAGCACATTCATTATCTACTGCTATGTAGCCAATCAGTACAAAGCTTAGAGGCTTCACGGTGAGCATTTGATGATAGTCCACAGTTTCTGTGCATGTGGGAGCATCTTAGTGGCGTGGGTGTGGCTCAGGGCCTCTTGAGGTTGAAGCCACAGGAAGGCTCCTTCAGGGCTGCATTAGCAGGCTTTCAAACTCCCTCTCCTAGCTGGTGGCGAGGGCCTAGGTCCTTGCCCTCTGGCCCTCTTCATGGGTTCGCTTTCCTCAGAACTCCCTCTGAGACAGAGAGGGAGAGAGTGGAGTGGAGCCTGGGGCCTTTCATACCTTTATTGTAATTATCCTTGTGTAATATTTTAATGATGAACCACAACAGAGAAAAGGATTTTACTGTGTGTCTAAAGTCATCATGACAGGACGCATTACAGATTGCAACCTAGCTCTCCAGATACCATTTTGAAAGAAGGATACCTAAGTTCAAGCAGTTGTTGTATTTTAATGACTGACCTTAACTATACTTTTACTAGCAAGAAATGCTTTACTCTGCAGCATGAAGAGATTAGAAATACCAAGTGTTAAATATCAGCTTCTAATCAAATTTGGACTGAAAGAATGATTAAAAGTCTATGAAAATCTCTTGGACCTGGTCAACTCTTGCATAGCCTAGTCTCTGTGGACCCAGATACCTCTTGGGTGAGAGACAAGCCAGGAGCTGGGGAAGAGAAACTCAGTTGGATGGGACCTATGCACCCACAGCCCACCTCGCTCCCATCTTTCCCATCCTCTTCCTGAAGCAAGGTCAAGGGCACCAACTCATATAGGAACCATCACTGAGCATGGCACCCCCTGCAGAGACACTCACACATGTGGAAGATGAAGACAGGAAGTCCTGACAATAATGTGCAACTCTAATAAGGACCTCCTTTTTCCTCTTCCTCATTTTACATTTGCTTGCAAACATGTTTAATGAATGGACCTTAGATATTTTTTAGATTTTCACCATACAGCCATTTTAGATTAGGTAGCAAATGTAACTTTTACTTGCTAGATGACATATGAAGAAGCTAGCAAGAGATGTGTTCAGATCTTGTTGCATTATTATGCAGATGATACATAGGTAGACAGAATCGGCTTATCTTTACATTTGGGTTCACAGTTAATTTAATCTTTTGTGAACTTCCAGATTGTCCTGGTATGTGAGCAGGTTGGAAAAGCATTTCCAGACATGAGGTGGAATGAAAGGAGAATAGAGTGGGAGACTGTTAGAATAGCAGGATGGCTCAAGGGAGAGCTGACCTCTTTGTTGGGCTAGTGGCCAATTTTTATAGCCTCCAGACAGAAAATTCTTACTGGAAGGGGTGGCATTAGGTGATTGATTAGGATTCTATAGGATGAGTAATATGGTAGGTGTTTTACTTAATATGGGGGTCACAGAACTGGCTGGATTAGACCTGGAGATTCATGACAACACTTGCTATGGGACTTAGTTCCAGAGATTTTTGTCCTGTGACCTTGGTATAGGGCTCCATGCTGATTATGTAACAAAGTATATACAGTCTACTCAGGAACTATTTTTATCATAGTATTATTTATTGCTTAGTTTCAATGAAGTACTGAAGCAAAATTTTCCACTGCCTATAAAGGGTACCAAGGGTAAGCTGGACTCATACTGAGAATTGACCACACATGTTAATTAGAGCCAGTATTGTCATATGGAAATTCTGTTATAGAAATCAAGAGAGAATAAAAGACTAGAAGATGGACATAAAGGAGCTCCTCCAAAGGATAAACAGGTGTTCGTGCCTACGGTTTTGGAAACCAGACTCCATCTCTTCAGCACCTATGGGGAATAGGACCCTGGAAGCCTCTGCTGCGGGAGGCACCGGCCACAGGCCTATTATGGCAAGCAAAGTCGAGCTGTAAAGGCTCGCCTGCGGAGTTCAGGGAGGGGGCGCCCCAGGGCAATCCTGACCCGGACCCGAATGATGAGACCAAGGAGTGTACGTGTGCACGCATGTGTGTGGGTGCTTTAAAAATGTTTGTTTTTGTCAACAATTTTTATTATTCACATGTTCCATAGAAACAAGAACCTGGGGGGGGGGGGGGTCACGGAAGTAGGAAAAAAGATTTTTAATGCAGATTCGCAGTAGCTCTGTATACAACTTGAAGCAGCCAACTCCTCCGTTCTCCCAGTCCCTCCAGTTTACAGGGCACAGGGCTAGGCTTTTTCCTCGCTCCGCCCCTTGCCGGTAGGCCCCGCCTCGGAAACCCGGCCTCTAACCCGAGGAGCCCAGCCTAATGACCCGGAAGGTGGAGGGCTCGCAGCCAAGGTCATGGTCCTGAGGTAAGTTTCTTCTTTCTACCGTGAACTTGTGCTGTGCGGTACCCCTAGTCCTCAAGGTGTGGGAGTCGCTAGGGATCTAACATGCCAGGACCCGGCCCTCCGCCCCAGAAAATCTGGACTTCGCCGTTTCGGGTCCGGTATGTTTTCTTTTTGGTTTGAAGTCGCTCTGGGCCGGTCCTTGCCCTGACTTTTCTGCTTTCGTCCCACGTAGACACTGCCTTTCAAGACTCTTTCCTTCATAAAATCCTCTACTGACCCCCCCGCCCCACCCTCACCCCATGTAAAATACTCGTCCGCGGGGTGGATTTGCGCCCCCCAACCTTGAACTCGGTCTCTGGAGGCAGCGCCCGCCGCTCTGCTGCCGCAGAGGCCGCGTCTTCTGCCTTCGCCTGGGGGAAGGTGAGCTGGGCGGGTCGTGTGATACCCATGCTCTTCGGTCCCCAGGATCTCTCCATCCCCCGTTAGAAAGTGGTCCTTTCCGGAAGGCGGGCATTTTGTACTTGGGTGAGGGAGTATCTGGAAAAGGAGAGACCGAGGGAGAAGTAGAAAACCTGAAGGGAAAAGAGTGAGGGAAAACGAGTGGGAACGTAGAGGGTCGCTGAGAGACACGCGAAGAAGCAGTAACCTGAAAGTGGGACGTCGCATCTGCAAGATTGCAGGGCAGCATAAGGAAGGGAACCCGGATCAGCGTGAGAAGGCGGGATCCCAGAGGACGGTCATTTCATGAAAAGAGTAATAGGAAATGTTACAAGAGTTGGAACCTTGGCCTTCAGAGCCATGTGGTGCTGGGAGAAAAAGTGGACAGAGGGTGACAAGAAGAGCAAAGGGAAAGAAGGAGCTGGAAGGAAGCATCGCCACCTGGGGTCTCTGAGGAGGAAGGCAGTGTATCCGGAGGGCTGAGAAGGAGCGGAGATGGGGGAATAAAGAGGCAGAAACACACAGAAATTTTATGACAGTCAGAAAGGGTGGGAGAAAGCCTCAAGAGGCAGAACAGCTTGCACAGAGGGGCAGGACAGGTGTGAGGGAAAAAACAAAGAGGAGGCCAGAAACAGCAGGAGAGCAGAGGAGAGCAAAAAATACACGCGACCAATGAAACAGGGAGGCAGGTAAACAGAGTAAAATGGAAACACCTAGTAGTGCAGGTGGGGGAAAACTGGATCCAAATGGGTGATAGGTTGTTTTGATATGGATCATTGAGTTGTAACATTGATATGTGTCCAGTTATGGCTTTTAAAATTTGTTTCAGATTTTTTTCCTGGCATGAATGGCTTCTTCTCTTCTTATGTATGTAGTTTCTTTGGTAAGTAGTACATAATTTTAGGAGGAGGGACTGGCAACCCACTCCAGTATTCTTGCCTGGAGAAATCCCATGCACAAAAGAGCCTGGGAGGCTACAGTCTATAGGGTCTCAAAGAGTTGGACACAACCAAAGCTATTTAGGATGCAGGCAGGCACCTAATTTTAGAATATGTTGATGAGTAGTTGGCAGAAATGTCAATGATCTTCTGTACTAACAGTCAAAATTTAGTTTTACGGGTTAGCCTTGTATTGTTTTCTTCCTCTTCCTGTGAGCTAGTAAAATTGTGAACTCTGAGGTGATATGAAGGTGTTTCCCTCAGGTCCCTCTTGGCTATTTTCTGCAAGTTCTCTGAAACATGGGCTTGATTAACTTGGAGAATTTTTGCAACAGAGCCCATCCATAATGAAGAAATTTGCTCACAACTGATTTCTTTCTTTTCCTATTTGAGTATAGTTGATTTACAAGGTTTTGTTAGTTTTAGGTGTACAGCAAAGTGATTTAGTTGTACATATACATGTTGATTGTTTTTCAGATTCTTTTCCCACATAGATTATCACAGAGTATTGAGTTAGTTCCCTGTACTATACAGTATGTCTATATTAGTTATCTGCGTTATATATAGTAGTGTTTATATATTAATCCCAACCTTCTATTTTATTCCCCCCTGCATTCCCCTTTGGTAACCATAATTTTGTTTCTAAGTCTGTGAGTCTTATTTCTGTTTTGTAAGTCAGTTCACTTGTTTCATTTTTTTAAGATTTTAGAAATGAATGATAATCATATATTTGCCTCTCTCTGACTTCTTTCACTTTATAATAATCTCTAGGTCCGTCTATATTGTGGCAGATGGCATTCTTTCATTCTTTATATGGCTGAGTAATATTTCATTGTATATATGTACCATATCTTCTTTATTTACACATCTGTTGGTGGACGTTTAGTTTTTCCTTGTCTTGGGTATTATAAATATTGCTGCTATAAACATAGGGGTGCATGAATCTTTTTGAGGTATAATTTGGTGCGGTTTATATGCCTTGGAGTGGGATTGCTAAATTGTATGGTAATTCTGTTTTCAGTTTTCTGAGGAACTTTCCACAGTGGCTGCACCAGCTTGAATTCTCATCAACAGTGTGTTTCTATATACTTGAAATTTTCCTAGAAAGAATTACATGCTCTCACTACATAGTCTCACAGAATGGTAATTTTGGGTTGATGGAAGTATGGATTACTTGATTGTGATAATTATTCCCAGTGTATATGTTTGTCAGAGAATCACTTGTTCCATTTTCATTCATCTTTTATATCTCAATAAAGCTGGAGAAGAAAAAGAAAAAGTGGGAGATGTGTTGGGCTTAATCTTCTGTTAGTGGTACTCAATCCAGGCTTCATAGTAGATCAATGAGTCATTTGTATAGACATATTTTATACACTTTGACCACAAATTCTTAAGACCGTGGGTATGTGGCGAGATTTCAATACTATTTAATTGCCCCTGTGATTCCAGTCTGGACTTGTCACTGAACATCAGGACTGTGAGTCCTCCTGTTTCTGAGGACTGAGATCTAGCCTGAGGAGGAGGTGCTCTGTTCTGCGTGGGGATGGACCAGGGCCTGGTCTGTGACCTGAAGGGGGTTGTCAGGTCAGCTCAGGTGCCCACTGCTACTGTGTGGCATAGCAGCCTCAGGAGGGTGGGGAGATCTGATGAAAAGTGTGGGAAAAGTGACTGGTTGGTCTCTGTGGGGGAGTTTACTGTCCTGAGTCCCTCCTGTGACAGTGGGGAGCACAGGACTCTTAATCCACATGGTGAGATCTTCCCTGTGTGTGTGGTTGCAGCAGAGGAAGAGGGAGTATGTTTATTCTAACCATTAAACAGCCTGTTTTCAGCTTTGAAGCTTGACCTCTAAAGATGCAAGTTGTCTGAGTAAGAAGCCCATAAGAAGAGGAGGAAGAGGACAGTAAAGGATGGCTGTTTCTCAGGTGAAGTCATAGTCTTAGTTGATGCTTCAGTCTGTCCTTCTTGAAATGCCTCTCTTTGGATTTCTTTCTGATTCTGAGGTGTTCTTTCTTGACACCTGTACGTTCATCCTTACCTAGTGCCTTCCCTCAGTACATATTTATTAATTGTTGCATCTTCTTGTGGAATCGACCCTTTTATGATTATGTGATGTCCTTTGTCTCTTGTGTCAGTTTTTCTGTTTATTTTTCTGATACTGTGCAGTCACTCCTGCTCTCTATAGGATAGAATATCTTTTTCCTTCTTTTCACTTTTTGCCTTTCTTGTCTTTAGATTACTCTGTCGCTCTAGCTGTCTGTTTTCTTCTGGTCACTTCCTCTCATGGTCTCCTCTCAGGCACCCTGTACAGTGGTGAAAGGCAGGAGCTCTGGCCAACCCACTTCGCTCTACTGGAACTTCAAAGGAATGCATTTGGAGTTTCCTTTTAATCATGACATTTGGTAAAATGTTCTTTTTTAATAATAATATATTTTTCAATATTATTTGTCTTTTTTTAATGCTTCAAGAATCTCAAGTTTATTATTGTGATTTTATCTGTTATCTTAAAATAATGTATAACAGTAATAACTTTAAAATTTTTGAATCAGTGTTATGTCTGTACTAGTTTTTTTTAGTATCCTAGTGTAGAATCTTTTTGGGAAACTCAATTGAGTACAATTTGTACATTTTCATTGTCTGAAGGATCTTAGAATGCATGTAAATAAAACCAATACTGAAAAAATAGACTGAAAAACTGTCAGGAGACTACTCAGTTATTTTAGTGTTGACCTGTATGCATAGGTGTATGGATGTGCATGTCCATGGTTTAGATAAACGATGTCATGATTTGGGGCTTCCCTGGTGGCTCAGATGGTGAAGAATCCACCTGCAATGTGGGATACCTGGGCTCGATCCTTAGGTTCGGAAGATCCCCTGGAGAAGGGAACAGCTACCCACTCCAGTATTCTGACCTGGAGAATTCCATGGACAGAGGAGCCTGGCAGGCTACAGTCCATGGGGTCACAAAGAGTAGGACATGACTGAGTGACTTTCACTTTTCATGATTAAAAAAAAAAAGAGATCATGATTTTAAAACTATCATATCGTTTTGCGGTTGATAGTGTGTTTTTAATATGTTCATCGTTTTGCAGTCAATAGTGTATTTTTAGTATGTTCATCGTTTTGCAGTCAACAGTGTATTTTTAGTATGTTCATCCTTTTGCAGTTGACAGTGTATTTTTAGTATGTTCATCGTTTTGCAGTCGACAGTGTATTTTTATTATGTTCTTAGTATGTTCATCGTTTTGCAGTCGACAGTGTATTTTTAGTATGTTCTTAGTATGTTCATCGTTTTGCAGTCGACAGTGTATTTTTAGTATGTTCATCGTTTTGCAGTCGACAGTGTATTTTTAACATGTTCATCGTTTTGCAGTCGACAGTGTATTTTTAACATGTTCATCGTTTTGCAGTCGACAGTGTATTTTTAACATGTTCATCGTTTTGCAGTCGACAGTGTATTTTTAACATGTTCATCGTTTTGC
Source organism: Bos indicus (assembly GCF_029378745.1). NCBI lineage: Eukaryota > Metazoa > Chordata > Mammalia > Artiodactyla > Bovidae > Bos > Bos indicus. The sequence goes on from NC_091777.1 coordinate 60,661,322, forward strand.
AGTCGACAGTGTATTTTTAACATGTTCTCTGGCCTTGATTTTTTTTCCTATACTACCATGTTCACAGTTTAAATAATAATAAGATTGCTAACATTTTGTGTATGTGTGCGTGTGTGCACACTTGTATAATGACCTCTTAGGCTGATCCATGTTGTTCATCTTGAACTTCTTTCAAATTTTCTCAGGGAGTCATCTGTCAATGAATTTTTAATGCTCATTACTTTTGATTTTTCAGCTTCAGTTCTAGAACCCAAACATGGTAGTTCAGGTGCTTACTAGATGATTCATTAGGTTCTTGACCTGAGTCAAGTTTTTCAGTGTCTCTGACAGTTTTCTCCTCTGTAAGATGGTAAAAAATTCTTTAATGAGCTGTGATGTTGCTAACAAGTTAAAAATGTTAAACATTTAGAGTAACGCATAGTATATACGAAGTATTCAAATGTTGTTTGTCTTTGCTGCTGTCATCATCAGCATCATCTTTGGAGGTTTTGAACTTTCTTTAAAACTACTGTGGACTTTGTCATCTCTGAAAACACCACTCATATTCCTTTATATCCAAGTTTGATAATTCTCAGTGTGTCCAACATATCTAGCCCTTCCACATAGACAACCTGGTGTTGAATTATTATTTGTATATATTTCATGTATTGCCCACAAAAATGAGAAATCTACTTCTATTTGGAAGCTATCATAATCTCAATGACAAAGCACAGGAAATTAAAATTAGACATACAAGTAGCTCTAAGTGCCTTTCCATGGCTCTGTCAGAATACATTCTTCAACTTAATTGATCTTTTACCTCTATTCATTTTGTATGGAAATAGGAACTCTCCTCATGGCCTTGGTGAAAATTTTTTTTTTTTTAACTTTAAGTCACAGTTGACATTGAATGATGTGGCCATCCACTTCTCTCCAGAAGAGTGGGAATGCCTAGACCCTGCTCAGAAGGCCTTATATGTGGATGTGATGTTGGACACCTTCAGGAACCTGCTCTCTGTGGGTAAGGGTAACTTGCCTCTAAAAGTTGGGAAGGTATCTTTGGATTTACCCTTGTTTGCCTTTTGAAATCCCCTACCTTGCTTAACTGAGCTCAAAGTCATGTTGACTCAGGCATGAAAAGCTTCATAATGTAGCCTCAGGAATTTAAACATGCCCTTTCTTCAGATGATTTGGCCTGGCCACTTCATAATACACCAGAAGTGTAGTGGAGAATCCTATTTATTGTTCCTCAAAAATTTAACATGGTTGAGAAGTTTCATAACTGTTTGAAGTATTACTTTTATTTAATATCTTATATTCAACCTGAAACTTATATTCATGCAGTGTAATGAATAGGATATCTATGGTTCTTTATATCTTACAGATATTTCTCATCTATACATCTGGAAATTACAACTAAAATCACACACTGATAGAGGAGGAGTATGCCGAACAGTGATTTGGGGAAGAAATGAAATCCCGGAAACCAAACATTTTAACGTCCCAGAAATTCAGGAGAACATGAATGACTTCAGGTTTCAGTGGAGAGATGATGAAAGAAATTACAAAAATATCCGTACATCCCTTAACCAAGATGTCACTGATAGTAGAAGTCAGCATGGTAGAAGGGATGCAGTAAACAACCGTACTGGAAATAGACTTGTGTTAAGCCTTCAGGATGAACTACGTATGTTTAAACATCAACAGAAAATTGCATTTGATCAAGCTGATAAGTATGTCAACAGTAGCTCCTCATTTTCACCTCTTCAAATAGTTTCTCCTACTCTCCAAACCAATATTTATAATATATATGGGAGTGACTTTATGGATCCTTCCATACTGATGCAAAACCAGATCCCACACAGGGTAAGGCCTTACAAATTGTATGAGTGTGGCAAAAAGCTTCATCAGGGCTCAAATTTCAGGAGTCATCCGAGAATCCATATAGGAAAGAAATTACACATATGTGATGTATGTGGCAAGGTCTTTAGCCGAAATTCAGATCTTGTCATTCATCAAAGAATTCATACTGGAGAGAAACCTTACAAATGTAATGAGTGTGGCAAGTTCTTTAGTACAAAAGGAAAGCTTTCAGTTCATCAAAGAATTCACACTGGAGAGAAACCTTACAAATGTAATGAGTGTGGTAAAACCTTTAATCAGAGCTCAATCCTCAGTCGACATAGGATAGTCCATACAGGAAAGAAATTGCATCAATGTGATGTATGTGGCAAGGTCTTTAGCCAAAATTCTGACCTTGTAATTCATCAAAGAATTCATACCGGAGAGAAACCTTACAAATGCAATGAGTGTGACAAGGTCTTTAGTCAAAAAAGAAAGCTTTCAATTCATCATAGAATTCATACTGGAGAGAAACCTTACAGATGTAATGACTGTGGTAAAACATTTAGTCAGAGCTCAACCCTCAGTCGACATCAAATAATCCATACAGGAGAGAAATTACAGAAATGTGACATGTATGCTAAGATGTTTAGCTGAAATCCAGACCTTGTAATTCATGGGAGCATTCATACTGGAGAGAACCCTTAAAAATGTAGTGTCTGTGGGAAAGCCTTTCATTCTTCCTCAGGTATCAGCAGACATGAGATAATCCATGCAGGAGGCAGAGCCATATAAATATCATGTATGTGGCAGAGTCTTTCACTGAAGCCCTTGGACTTCATCAGGAAATTCATACTAGAGAGAAACCTTACAAATGTAATAAGTATCTTTTGTCAAAACAAACCTTGTGAGTCACCCAAGAATTCATAATAGAAACCTTACAAACGTAATATGGGTGTGACAGGGTCTTTCTTGAGAAGACAACCCTTTTTTACTAGTTTTACTATCCACAAATTCATATGGCAGAAAAGCCTTCCAAATGCAGTGAGTGTGGCAAGGTCTTTAATCACAAGGGAAACCTTACAGTTTACCAGAGAATTCATACTGGAGAAAAACTTTACAAATGTATTGAGTTATGCAAAATCTTTTATGAGTTGCCAGCCCTTGCAAAGCATCAACTGAATTCATACTAGAGAGAAACCTGATAAGTGAGTGTGGCACCATCTTTAGTCAAAGTTCCACTCTTTTAAGTCTTTGGATAATTCGTAATGGTGAATTTGTCAGAAGGAGACAATCTCCATTGACAAATGCCTGGGAGTCATCCTGCCATTTCCCAGTGATGTACTGACATACAGAGGCACGGCATGTTACAGAGAAAAGAAGACTTGTTTTCCTTTGGATTTAAATTCATCCTGGGGCTGGTCCCTGCCCTTGGCTTTTCTTCCACATAGGTCAAACATTTTGCTTCTTCAAACTGTACTACCTCTGCTCCTGCTGTAGCAGAAACTAAATGAGGCACCCCATTATGTTAGCCCACATACAGTCCTTTTTCTCTTCATCCCATAAGAGAGGGAGATGTTTGTTCTCCCTCTCTTTCTTGCTTATTTGCAATCTGAAAATGATGCCCTCTAGCTACACTTGGCATTTATCCTTCCAAGAAAACATTACTTCCCTCTCGGAGCATTCTTCATTCCAAAAAGAATGTCATGGGACGATGACCTCAGAGACCACCAGAACCTGTTCTTGAATCGCCTCATGCCAGCTGTGATGATCTCAATTCACCCAGGAAGGGGAGAAGAATGCAAGACCACACCAGCCCTCATTCTTTTTTTCAGCCCCATTTTCCACCTGGGGGAAAAAAAAAAAAAAAAAACCCTGAAAACCTTAAGACCTCTTCCAACTTCCCAGGAAGCAGGGGCACAGTTTTTGACACATTGGCCTACTGTGTTCCCCCTTTACCTGGCAAAGTAATAAAGCTACTTTTTTCTACTCCAAAACTCTGTCACCGTATTTCTATTCAGCATTGGAGAACTTTTGGGAACAATCCCCCAGCCTCGCCCTATCCACCCTTGGAGGGTGGCAGGACATGCCACGTTCTCTCCCTGATCCTGGAGAGCCTGCCCCTGAGGCCCCCCTCTTTCCCAGCCCCTCTTCTTGCGTCTCCTCAGAGCAGTCCTTCCTCTTAGGCCTCCCCGTTTGGTCAGACCTTCCTTTCATCCCCCTGTGGAGGTGCCCCAGGCCAGCCATGTGACAGTCATTGTTTTTCTGTGTCCAATTCAACTCAATAGGAAAATGTTCTTGAAGGCAGGCATGTTATTCAGTCACATCCCTGGAAATATGTAGGCAAGAGGGTGTAGAAGAAGCAGAGACAGAAGGACACAGAAAAACAGCTGAAAAGAATGAAGGGAACCAATGAGAATACAGACGGTGATGGCTGGGGATCTTGCAAAGAGACAGTAACATAAAAGAAATTGAGCCTTGAAAGTCAGTTTTATAAAAGTAGTAATGGAAACAGGATCTGCAGGGGTAGAAGAGCAATGTAGGGAGAGGAGTCCTGAATCAGTGATAGGAGGGAGAGCAACAGTGGTGAGGATTAAGGAGTTGGAAACTTGGCATTCAGAGCACTGGGACCCCAGGAGAGAAAATTAGCAATTGGAGGAGCAGAGGAAGAAAGAAAGCAGGAAATTTGATGCATAGTCACCTGGGGGTGCCAGAGAATGAGGTGGAAGTGAGCATAACATGGATAGGTGAGGTGTACCTCCAAAAGCAGAGAGGGAGCAGAGATGGGAAAGAAAGGCAAAAACAAGATGGGGCAGTCAAAGGTTGAGGGGAAAATGCAGTAAGAGGGGAAATGAGTAGAGTAAGTAGGACCCGTGTGAGGTTTGAAATAGGGCAGGAACACCAGTAGAGGGGAACAAAAAGAGAAAGAGGGACTTCCTGATGGACCAGTGGTTAAGAATCTGCCTTCCACCACCATATGACCCAGCAATCCCACTGCTAGGCATATACCCTGAGGAAACCAAAATTGAAAAAGATATACCCCAATATTCATTGCAGCACTATTTACAATAGCTAGAACATGGAAGCAACCTAGATGTCCATCAATGGATGAATGGATAAAGAAGTTGTACATACACAAATTGGAATATTACTCAACCATAAAGAAACTAAAGTCATTCAGTCGTGTCCGACTCTTTGCAATTCTATGGACTGGAGCCCACCAGGCTCCTCTGTCCATGGAGTTTTCCAGGCAAGAATACTGGAGTGGGTTGCCATTTTCTTCTTCAGGAGATCTTTCTGAGCCAGGGATCAAACTCTGGTCTCCCACTTTGCAGGCAGACTTTACCATCTGAGCCACCAGAGAATTCCAGCCATAAAAAGGAATGCAATTTGAGTCAGTTCTAATGAGGTGGATGAACCTAGAGCCTATTATACAGAGTGATGTAAGTCAGAAAGAGAGAGATAAATAGCATATACTAACGCATATATGCTCAAACTACCACACAATTGCACTCATCTCACACGCTAGTAAAGTAATGCTCAAAATTCTCCAAGCCAGGCTTCAGCAATATGTGAACCGTGAATTTCCAGATGTTCAAGCTGGTTTTAGAAAAGGCAGAGGAACCAGAGATCAAATTGCCAACATCCGCTGGATCATCGAAAAACCAAGAGAGTTCCAGAAAAACATCTATTTCTGCTTTATGACAAAGCCTTTGACTGTGTGGATCACAATAAACTGGAAAATTCTGAGAGATGGGAATACCAGACCACCTGACCTGCCTCTTGAGAAACCTGTATGCAGGTCAGGAATCAACAGTTAGAACTGAACATGGAACAACAGACTGGTTCCAAATTGGGAAAGGAGTCCATCAAGGCTGTAAATTGTCACCCTGCTTATTTAACTTATATGCAGAGTACATCATGAGAAACGCTGGGCTGGAAGAAGCACAAGCTGGAATCAAGATTGCCGGGAGAAATACCAATAACCTCAGATATGCAGATGATCACCCTAATGGCAGAAAATGAAGAACTAAAGAGCCTCTTGATGAAAGTGAAAGAGGAGAGTGAAAAAGTTGGCTTAAAGTTCAACATTCAGAAAACTAAGATCATGGCATCCGGTTCCATCACTTTATGGCAAATAGATGGGGAAACAGTGGTTGACTTTATTTTGGGGGGTTCCAAGATCACTGCAGATGGTGATTGCAGCCATGAAATTAAAAGACGCTTACTCCTTGGGAGGACAGTTATGACCAACCTAGACAGCATATTAAAAAGCAGAGACATTACTTTGTCAGCAAAGGTCCGTCTAGTCAAGGGTATGGTTTTTCTGGTAGTCATGTATGGATGTGAGAGTTGGACTCTGAAGAAAGCTGAGCACCAAAGAATTGATGCTTTTGAACTGTGGTGTTGGAGAAGACTCTTGAGTCCCTTGGACTTGCAGGGAAATCCAACCAGTCCATCCTAAAGGAGATCAGTCCTGCGTGTTCATTGGAAGGACTGATGTTGAAGCTGAAACTCCAATACTTTGGCCACCTGATGCGAAGAACTGACTCATTTGAAAAGACCCTGATGCTGGGAGGGATTGGGAGCAGGAGGAGAAGGGGACGACAGAGGATGAGATAGTTGGATGGCATCACCGACTCAATGGACATAAGTTTGGGTAAACTCTGGGAGTTGGTGATCGACAGGGAGGCCTGATGTGCTGTGGTTCATGGGGTTACAAACAGCTGGACACGACTGAGCAACTGAACTGAATGCATATATATGGGATCTAGGAAGATGGTATTGATGAATTTATTTGCAAGGCAGCAATGGGGAAACAGACATAGAGAACAAACGTAGGGACACAGGGAGAGGTGAGCAGAGGGTGAGATGGAGAGAGTAACATGGAAACTTACATTACCATATGTAAGGGAAAATGGGAATTTGCTGTGTGTCTCAGGGAACTCAAACAGGCTCTGTATCAACCCAGAGGGGAGAGAGAGGAGGGAGATTCAAGAGGGCGGGGACATGTACAACTGTGCCTGATTCATGTTGATATTTGGCAGAAAACAACAAAATTCTGTAAAGCAATTATCCTTCACTTTAAAAAATAAGTTTAAAATCTGCCTTCTAGTGCAAGGGATGCAGGTCCCTTGTTGGGGGACTAACATCGCATAAGTCGCAGGATGCAACCAAAATTTTTAAGGAGTAGAGCAGGCATTTTAATGAATAATGTAATTCTCCTAAAAAGAAATGTTATGTATGAGATGATGGATACTAAAGTTGTGGTAATTATTTCAATATACATAAATTAGCACATTATGCTGAACAACTTACACTTATACAGAGACGTAAAGTATATAAAACTGGGTGGGACAAGTTGGTTTAAAAAGACAAAACACTCTAGCCCAAAGAAAGAACAACGCAATTTATAACAACAACAAAATGTTGTTAATGAGGGACATTATAACATGCCGTAGTTCTCCAGTCTCAGACACCAGGTTTTGTCCCTGAGTCTCTGGAACTGAGCAGAGTGTTGAGTTTGGTCTGCTGGCTAACTGGGGAATAGAAACGCAAGAGCTGTTCTGCAGGATGTCAGTACGAAATGCCTAGGGAGAATTTTGTATTTCTCATTCTAGTTTGTACTAGGGAAGCCCAGATCTTGTTTCCTCAAACTGTTTAAATTGATTCTAACTGCAGTTAATGTTCCCGATCCAACCACTGCCACGCAGCAAATGCTTGGAAACCCACGTTTCAACCTCTTAATTGCTTGAGCCTCAGGAGGAACCCTGGAGAAGGGCATGGCAACTCACTCTAGTATTCTTGGTGGAGAATCCCATGGACAGAGGAGCCTGGAGGGCTACAGTCCACGGGGTCGCAAAGAGTCCCACAACGACTGAAACGCAGTAGCACACACGCAGGAGGGGCACGGGGGAAAACTGCTGTAAAAAAAATAGCTTTTTACTGAAACCGTTTTCAACTTGTTAGCAGAAAAGATCATTTCCGACGTTAGGGGCCCACACATCTCCAAGCTTTTACCACAAAACTGTTCTAGATAGTAACTTAATATCAGCAGTTTCAAAGCGCCCGGAGTTCACTTACCTCCTCCCCAATCCATACACCTCATCCCGGCGAACTCTGCGAGGAGGAGAGCTCACTCGCCCCGCCCATCCCCGATAGCCCTCCGCCCTGGTCCCGCCCCCGGAAACACGGTCTCTAACTTCGCGCCTGCGCAGTTTATTCAAGAATCTAAAGTGAAGAACTCGGCGTAGAGTTTGAGTTGCCTGGGGCGTGTTTTTCCTTTGTACTGTAAATTTGAAGTTCTTTGTCCACCTTACACTACCTTCGACTTCTTGAGAATATCGACGGACCTAAAACACCCCGAGTATATCCAGAGGTTGCTTTCAAAGGTGTGGTGTTGTCCTTCGGGGTTGAAATCGCCGTGAGGAGGGTTCCCGAGCCCTCGGCTTTTCTGCCTTTGGTCCACGTAGACACCGCCTTTGCCTCTTTTCCTTCACTTTTAAAATCCCCTTCACTCTTTCCCTTTACTCTCTCCGTCCCCTACCCGCCCCCCCACCCCCCTGTAAAGTCCTCTTCTGCGAGGTGGTTTCCCGCCTCCGCAGCCTTGCCCTCTCGGCCCCCTGGAGAGGCCGCGTCTTCCTCCCAGCTGTGGGTCACTCCCTTTCCTTTTCTGGCTTGAGACACAGGACAGGGAAGAGAAGTGGGGCAAGAAATGATTGACTCTGTCACTGCATGGTGCCTCTTTGAAGGAAAATTAAAAGTGTTTTTTTTTTTTTTTCCTAATCGATTCACTTTGCTCTCTCCTTTTTTTTTTTTTTTTTTTTTGCATTTAATTCTTTTTGAAGCTTGGAATAAATCTTGGTGCATTCAATTTCGACTTCCCTAGAATCGCCACCAGCCTCTGTTGGTGGGAATGTAATTGATTCAGCTCTTAGCAAAATGATATGGAGTCTACTCTATAAATTAAATAAAGAACGGGCCCACAATCTATGAAACCCATCCGAGACTAGATATCCAAAGGAAACAGTCATTCTAGTGAGGGAAATATTTGCACTCCAGTGAACATTATTGCGGAGAAGGCAATGGCACCCCACTCCAGTACTCTTGCCTGGAAAATCCCATGGATGGACGAGCCTGGTAGGCTGTAGTCCATGGGGTCGCTAAGAGTCGGACACGACTGAGCGACTTCCCTTTCACTTTTCACTTTTCATGCACTGGAGAAGGAAATGGCAACCCACTCCATTGTTCTTGCTTGGAGAATCCCAGGGACAGGGGAGCCTGGTGGGTTTCCGTCTATGGGGTCGCACAGAGTCGGACACGACTGAAGCGACTTAGCAGCAGCAGCAGAACATTACTGCATTGTTTTCAACAACCCAGATGTAGAAACAACCAGAATGTCTGTTGACAATGTATATAGAGATTTATGTCAGCCGTAAATTATTATTATAGCATTCTGGCATTGCTGTTGGAAGGAAAGGAGCAGGTTGCCCTGACTGGACTGACTCCATTTTTAAAGGAAAAAGAACTCCATCTTACACTCTTGGTGAACTTCGGACTGCACACCTGGAAGGCCATAGAGAAAAAATAGCAACAGCTGAGCAGGCCTCCCGGGTGGATAAAAACCAGACCGGGCAGACCCCGTACCTAGACCTCCCAGAGCCAGAAGGAATGCAGTGTCCACAATGTAATCTTAATAATGCTAACTGATGTACACTAAATTGTATGTTCAGGTAGCTTTAGAATGTAAATTTATGGCTGTAACCTGATTGCATCTCTTACTAACATTGTCCAGAGTGGACTTTAGAGAATTTGGGCATGTGGGCTTGGACATGTATACTTTGGGTATAAAGGGTTGTCCCAAAAATCGGTCGGGGTCCTTGGCTAAGGAGGAAACTCTGCCTCGGCCCCACCGATGTAATCAGCTGCACTCCACTATTCCTGCTGTCCTTTTGAGTGAGTTTGCTTACTGAGTGGCTATAACACTGTTACTATTTCTGACATAACTGTGGTTGAAAAAGACACACATATATGGAAGGTTGAAATGTCAAACTCATAGAGCTACAGAATATAAAGGTTTTTGAGGACGTGGGTGGTGAGGTAGTTGGAGAGATACTGGCCAAAAGTTACAAACAGTTCAGTTGTTAAATGAATAAGTACAACATGTACATCTAAGGTACAGTATGCTGACTGTAGTTAATACTGTATATTTGGGATTTGCTGAGAAAGTAAAACTTAAATGTTCTTACAACACAGACACACACTGGTAATTGTGAGTTGATGGAAGTGTAAATTATTGTGATAATTAGTACAAAGTGTATACATCTGTCAGATAATCATATTGTATGCCTCATATGTACATCATTGCTACTTATCAAATATACGTCAGTGAAGCTAGAAAAGAAAAGTGGGAGGTGTGCTGGGCTTGTCTTCTCTGAGTGGGGCTCAACCCAGGCTTCACATTAAGGTGTTGAGGCATTTTGCATATACGTGTTTTGTACTCTCTCACCAGAGATTTCCCTTCATATGGTTGGTATGACAAGAAATAGTCTTATTTGTCACACCTGGCTCAGATGGTAAAGAATCTACCTGCAGTGCAAGAGACCCGGCTTCAATCCCTGGGTCTGGAAAATCCTCTGGAGAAGGGAATGGCAAGCCACTCCAGTATTCTTGGCCTGAAGAATTCCATGGATAAAGGAGCCTGGAGGACACTCCAGGCTCAAAGAGTAGATGCGATTGAGCAACTAACACTTTCACTTCAGTAGCCAGATAAGGGCTTCCCAGGTAGCTCAATGGTAAAGAATCCACCTGACAATGCAGGAGACTGGTGTTGGATCCCTGGGTTGGGAAGATCCCCTGGAGAAGGAAATGGCAATGCATACCAGTACACTTGCCTGGAAAATCCCATGGATAGAGGAGCGTGGCAGGCTACAGTCAGTGAGGTCACAAAGAATCAGACATGACTGAGCATGTGCACACACACAGCCAGATAAAGGTCAAAGGGTAAAAGATAGTTCAGTTCAGTCACTCAGTCGTGTCTAACTCTTTGCGACCCCATGTACTGCAGCACACCAAGCCTCCCTGTCCATCACCAACTCTGGGAGCTTACTCAAACTTATATCCATAGAGTCAGTGATGCCATCCAACCATCTCATCCTTTGTCATCCCCTTCTCCTCCTGCCTTCAATCTTTCCCAGCATCAGGATCTTTTCCAATGAGTCAGTTCCTTGAATCAGGTGGCCAAAGTATTAGAGTTTCAACTTCAGCATTAGTCCTTCCAATGAGTGTTTAGGACTGATTTCCTTTAGGATTGACTGGTGGATCTCCTTGCAGTCCAAGGAACTCTCAAGAGTCTTCTCCAACACCACAATTCAAAAGCATCAATTCTTCAGTGCTCAGCTTTCTTTATAATCCAACTCTCATATCCATACATGACTACTGGAAAAACCATAGCCTTGACTAGATGGACCTTTGTTGGCAAAGTTGTGTCTCTGCTTTTTAATATGCTGTCCAAACCAGGCTTCAGCAATACGTGAACATGAACTTCCAGATGTTCAAGCTGGTTTTAGAAAAGGCAGAGAAACCAGAGATCAAATTGCCAACATCTGCAAATCATCAAAAAAAAAAAAAAAAAGAGAGTTCCAGAAAAACATCTATTTCTGCTTTATTGACTATGCCAAAGACTTTGACTGTGTGGATCACAATAAACTGTGGAAAATTCTGAAAGAGATGGGAATACCAGACCAGCTGACCTGCTCTTGAGAAAACTGTATGCAGGTCAGGAAGCAACAGTTAGAACTGGACATGGAACAACAGACTGGTCCCAAATAGGAAAAGGAGTACGTCAAGGCTGTATATTGTCACCCTGCTTATTTAACTTATGTGCAGAGTACATCATGAGAAACGCTGGGCTGGAAGAAACACAAGCTGGAATCAAGATTGCCAGGAGAAATATCAATAACCTCAGATATGTAGATGACACCACCCTTATGACAGAAAGTGAAGAGGAACTAAAAAGCCTCTTGATGAAAGTGAAAGAGGAGAATAAAATGTTGCTTAAAGCTCAATATTCCGAAAACTAAGATCATGGCATCTGGTCCGATCACTTCATGGGAAATAGATGGGGAAACAGTGGAAACAGTGTCAGACTTTATTTTGGGGGGCTCCAAAATCACTGCAGATGGTGATTGCAGCCATGAAATTAAAAGACGCTTACTCCTTGGAAAGAAAGTTATGACCGACCTAGACAGCATATTTTTAAAAGCAGAGAGACATTACTTTGCTAACAAAGGTCCATCTAGCCAAGGCTATGGTTTTTCCAATAGTCATGTATCGATGTGAGAGTTGGACTGTGAAGAAAGCTGAGCATCGAAGAATTGATGCTTTTGAACTGTGGTGTTGGAGAAGACTCTTGAGAGTCCCTTGGACTGCAAGGAGATCCAACCAGTCCATCCTGAAGGATGCCGGGAGCCGGTGAGGTATTCCACTCGTGACAAAGGTCATGAGGAAGGAGGCTCGGCATACGCAAAGGCGGGATCGAGCCTCAGGAGTCCCCCTGGATATTCTCGAGCATCTACCCCCAAAAAACCAGAGTCTGCCTACTTTATTGCTTTGTGCTCTCACCTCTGACTTTACTGGGGGCTGTCCCCCCCCACCACCTCCCTCTCTCTGTCAAAGAGTTAACTTACAGCTCCAATTAATAAAGTTCCTGGGCAATTAGGAGTGTTTAAATCCAAACCCCTCAGATGGCTCTCTAACTCGCCTGACAAGTTTACCCGGACTCCTACAGCTATGCATACGATTGTTTACAGTCTCCCAGCCTCGAGAGGCACGGGAAGCTTAAGATATTCAAATAGCTTAGAGCCTCTCAGAGAGTTAGAAACTGTCAGAATAAACTAATAAAAGATTTCATTGATGAGCCAATGCTTGCTGCCAAGTTTCCACATCCCCGGTATTATATCCTTGAATATGTATTAATTAATATAGTTGGTATGTAGAAAAAATAAGTAGTGGCCTTAGTAACTTTAGACCCTTAAGGTAATAAATTCTTTCCTTTGTTGTAAACCCATTACACATCCACCCTATAGGAATGCAATTTTATCTTCGGAAGATGGCGCCAAACCTTAAAATAATTACTCTTAGAGAAAATAAGTCTTTGTTGATAAGTCCTTGTCAAGAGTCATAAAATGTTAATAGGCCTTCTGGCCAGAAGATGATGTAAATCACCTAAACCATTTGTATACAATAAATTTGCAGGAAAGAAACCCTGGTTTTTGATAAGGGTCAAAGACTGCTGACTTTGCATCCCCTATTATCCTCTATGTGTAACTTAGGGTATATAAACCCCTGTTAAAAATAAAGCTACGGGCCTTGCTCACCAGAACTTGGTCTCCCCATGTCATTCTTTCTTTTCACATTCTGGCTGAAGTCTCCATCTGGAGTGTGGATATCCTCTGCAACCATTTATTTGCCTGAGCTTCTAAGACCCACTCGAGAAAGTGTCTAAGGTGGGGCACCTTCTGCTATTTGAGAGGGCGCCTGCGGCCTCCGTGGTCAGAGCTAACCTGGTGTCACAGGTTATATTGGTTTTCCGCATAAACCAAGCTACTCAGCCTCTTTTCTCCACTGAATTTTCCTACTGAGCTATCCTCATTCTATTACTCTCTATATCTTTGATAAATATGTAAATAGTCGCCAACTCCGTCTCCCCTTCGAATACCCTGGATCAGCCGGGGCTGGACCCCGGCAGAAGGAGATCAGTCCTTCGTGTTCATTGGAAGGACTGATGTTGAAGCTGAAACTCCAATACTTTGGCCACCTGATGCTTCATTTGAAAAGACCCTGATGCTGGGAAAGATTGAGGGCAGGAGGAGAAGGGGACGACAGAGGATGAGATAGTTGGATGGCATCACCGACTCAGTGGACATGGGTTTGGGTAGACTCTGGAAGTTGGTAATGGACAGGGAGGCCTGGCGTGCTGTGGTTCATGGGATCGCAAAGAGTCGGACATGACTGAGTGACTGAATTGAACTAAACTGAACTGAGGTTGGTCATAGCTTTTCTTCCAAGGAACAAGTGTCTTCTAATTTCATGGCTGCAGTCACCATCTGCAGTGATTTTGGAGCCCCCCCAAAATAGTCTGACACTGTTTCCACTATTTCCCCATCTGTTTGCCATGAAGTGATGGGACTGAATGCCATGTTCTTAGTTATCTGAATGTCGAGTTTTATGCCAACTTTTTCACTCACTTTCGCTTTCATCAAGAGGCTCTTTAGTTCTTCTTTGCTTTCTGCCATAAGGGTGGCAGAAAAGGGTGGTCATCTGCATATCTGAGGTTATTGGTATTTCTCCTGGCAATCTTGATTCCAGCTTGTGTTTCATCCAGCCTGGCATTTCGCATGATGTACTCTGCATTTAAGTTAAATAAGCAGGGTGACAGTATACAGCCTTGACGACAGTATACAGCCTTGATGTACTCCTTCCCCAATTTATAACCAGTCTGTTGTTCCGTGTCCAGTTCTAACTGTTGCTTCTTGACCTCCATACAGATTTCTCAGGAGGCAGGTCAGATAGTCTGATATTCCCATCTCTTGAAGAATTTTCCAGTTTGTTGTGATCCACACAGTCAAAGGTTTTGGCATAGTCAATAAAGCAGAAGTAGATGTTTCTCTGGAATTCTCTTGCTTTTTCAGTGATCCAACAGATGTTGGCAATTTGATCTCTGGTTCCTCTGCCGTTTCTAAAACCAGCTTGAGCATCTGGAAGTTCATGGTTCACGAATTGCTGAAGCCTGGCTTGCAGAATTTTGAGCATTACTTTGCTAGCGTGTGAGATGGGTGCAATTGTGCAGTAGTTTGTGCATTCTTGAAAAGATAATTAAAATATGGTTGAATTATTTCCTAAGGCTTTGTTCTCAAGTACCTGACTGTAGCCAATTACTTGCTCACAGTCTCCAAAGGAGTCCCTCAGCCAGACATGTTTGGGGTGGAAATTTTTCCTCTTTTTTTTTTTGTCGCCTGGATTGTGGGATCTGTTCACGGAAAGCATTGAAAACCTGGAACCCTAACCTATAGATCACCAGGAACTGCACCCTCCCCCCACCCGCCTCAAATTCTTACTATTTTTGATGGCTCCAAGTGAATGGGAAACAAAAGAAAAAGTAACGCTACGAGGGGAAGTGAGTATAAAATTTCACATTCCACATAGGCACAATTTTGCATTTCCAGTTACTCCTAGTTTCCATCACTCGCTCTAAAACTCCTGCGGTCGCTTAAGTAAAGACGCTGTAACTGCCTGGGGTCTCAGAAGGGCCAAAATCCAAGCTCCGCCCACAGTTCCAAGCCCCGCCCCCACGTCCCAGCGATAGGGCGCTTGGATGGTCAGAGGGTCTGTGTCCATCCGCTCGTGTTTTCACATAAACCCTTGTCAACCGGAAGTGCCGTGGCTCTCTAATTCCGCACAGAGCCTGGCTCCAAAGGACACCGAACACGTTCAAAGGATCCAAAGTAGAAACGCAGAACCCGTTCGGAGAGGAAGAGACAAGAATCTCCCAGGACGAGACCACGTCTGCAGGCTCCGCCCCTCCAGGGACACAGCCTCCTTCCATCCTGACGCGTCTCAGCGGTCCTGCCCCCGGCTCAACGGTGCGCATGCGGAATCCCCTCCAGACACGGAAGCGGATCCCGAGGAAAGACTGACGCGCTCGGGTGAGTGACTTGATTGCTTAGATCGTTACTGCGCTCTGTGGAGTTCAGGCCCCCTCCTCCACAGCTGGGTTTCGGGCGTTTCCCAGTAAAGTAAACCTCTGAACCCGGTTGTCGCTCTCGCTCTGAGACCACCCCTACCGCCTGTGGTGGCGTCGCCACAAGCCTCGGTTCGGTCCCGGGAGTCCGGGCCCGGTTCCGGTTAAAGTCGCTCCGACTCAGGTACCGGCCCAAGCTTTCTGCGTTCGGTCCATATAGACGCTAAACGCCTGCAGCTCTTTACCTCTTTCAACCCTTTGGCGGACTCCCGACTCCTTCCCCTCTACCCCCGCCCTCCTCCGCCCTATTCCGTTATAGCAAGTCCTCACTCTGGAGGTTGAGCGCCCTTGACCGCCCTCCTTGGAGAGCAGAGAGGGAATATTGAAGCAGAAGTATATGCAGTTAGCGAGGCATCAGAACGTTTGAGGAGAAAGAATTACAGGGATGAACAGAGATTGCAACAGAGTGAGGCCTAACAGTCTGTGGGAGGAGGAACAGAGAGGGTGGGAAACAAAATGATGCCTATGATCAGACGAGGAAACACAGAAAAGGACACAAAAGGAGAGAAGTAGAAGGACCCAGGGAGACACATAGAGAACAAAGCACACAGTGGTGGCGAAAGCGGAAAACCCAAACCCAGCTGAATATTGAGTTGATTAAATGTGGAATATTAAGTTATGAAGTACTAAGTAGTGTCTCTAATAAGCTATATTTGTTTAAAGTTTGTTGACATGTTTAAATTATGCAGAGGAGAGTGATAGTTGCAAAAGCAGGTGTTTGAGGCATCTGCATTTTCTAATTTTTGCTTCAGATGACTCCATTTGCAATCCCAGGCCTTCCAGAGGGCAGAGACTTAGTTCCAGGTTGTTCTCTTCCCTTCTAAGAAATGGGGACAGAATCTGTGTTACCACAGAGTTCTTTTGAAAATGGCCAGTATTACCAGTACTGTTGCAATCACCCCCTTTGTTCTATGGCTCATGTCAATCTTTTCTAAGTTTGATGTATCCTCACACTTGTTTTAGCTTTAATCTCAGGAACCATTGGATATGTTATAATATTTTTACTGTAAATTTTATTGCTCAGATTACCAGGTTAATATACTTTCTACTGTATTCTGTATTGGAACTATTCTGAATAGACATCAACTCTGTTGTCTGGTAGATAACTTTACTGTGTATGTGGAAAGGATGTTGATCACCTTTTAACACTCAAAACCTAGTTTAACCAGTTTAATATTCAGTAGCTTCTTTCTTGGTTTAACTTATCAGCTCAATTGGTGAGCTCTGAACTGAAGTGTCCAAATAAAACGATTGTTTCCTCTCCGCAGATGTTAAAGGATGGGCTGGATTTGTTACCGATCTGAGTTCTTGGGCTCTACTCAATAGGAACTGATAACAGGCCAGGTGAGGAATTCAGGCAAAGCTTTACTGGGACTTGTCCTGCAAGACAAGTGAACAAGAATAAGAAACATTTGCCCTTGCTTGTTCCCTGATGGGAGGCGGGGTGGTTCCTTAAATGGGGTGGGAGTGGGGGCGGATAAGTAGATCTGACTGGAAGTGTGGCTTAGGTGGTCTGCCCACCTGTTTGGTGATGCTGTGTGCAGAGATCCCATGCAGTATACTGCTTTTGTTCTCAGCACCTCAGAAGTGGCATTTGGGTTTTGGCCTTTTTGTGTCTTCAGTTCAGTCGCTCAGTTGACTCTTTGCAACCCAAGGACTGCAGCACGCCAGGCTCCCTGTCCATCACTAACTCTCGGAGCTTGCCCAAACCCATGTCCATCAAGTCAGTGATGCCATCCAACCATCTCGTTCTCTGTCATCCCCTTCTTCTCCTGCCCTCAGTCTTTCCCAGCGTCAAGGTCTTTTCAAATGAGTCAGTTCTTTGCATCAGGTGGCCAAAATATTGGCGTTTCAGCTTCAGCATCAGTCCTTCCAATGAGTGTTTAGGACTGATTTCCTTTAGGATTGACTCAATGGATCGCCTTGCAGTCCAAGGGACTCTCAAGAGTCTTCTCCAGCACCGCAGTTCAAAAGCGTAAATTCCTCGGCACTCAGCTTTCCTTATAGTCCAAATCTCACATCCATACATGACTACTGGAAAAAACATTGTTTTGATTAGACGGACCTTTGTTGGCAAAGTAGTGTCTCTGCTTTATAATATGCAGTCTAGGTTGGTCATAGTTTTTCTTCCAAGGAACAAGTGTCTTTTAATTTCATGGCTGCAGTTACCATCTACAGTGATTTTGGAGCCCCCTTCACTGTTTCCACTGTTTCCCCATCTATTTGTCATGAAGTGATGGGACCGGATGCCATGATCTTAGTTTTTTGAATGTTGAGTTTTAACCCAACTTTTTCACTCTCCTCTTTAACTTTTATCAAGAGACTCTTTAGTTCTTCTTCGCTTTCTGCCATAAGGGTGGTATCATCTGTATATCTGAGGTTATTGATATTTCTCCTGGCAATCTTGATTCCAGTTTGTGTTTCATCCAGCCCGGCATTTTGCATAATGTACTCTGCATTTAAGTTAAATAAGCAGGGTGACAATATACAGCCTTGACGTACTCCTTTCCTGATTTGGAACCAGTCTGTTGTTCCATGTCCAGTTCTAACTGTTGCTTTTTGACCTGCGTACAGATTTCTCAGGAGATAGGTCAGGTGGTCTGGTATTCCCATCTCTTTAAGGATTTCTCACAGTTTGTTGTGATCCACACAGTCAAAGGCTTTGGTGTAGTCAATAAAGCAGAAGTAGATGTTTTTCTGGAACTCTCTTGCTTTTTCTATGATCCAGCAGATGTTGGCAATTTGATCTCTCATTTCTCTGCCTTTTCACAATGCAGCTTGAACATCTGGAAGTTCGCAGTTCATGTACTGTGAAGCCCAGCTTGAAGAATTTTGAGCATCATTTTGCTAGCGTGTGAGATGAATGCAGTTGTGGAGTAGTTTGAACATTCTTTGGCACTGCCTTTCTTTGGGATTGGAGTGAAAACTGATTTTTTGCAGTCCTGTGGCCACTGCTGAGTTTTCCAAATTTTCTGGCATATTGAGTGAAGCACTTTCACAGCATCATCTTTTAGGATTTGAAATAGCTCAACTGGAATACCACCACCTCCACTAGCTTTGTTCCTAGTGATGCTTCCTAAGTCCCACTTCACTTCACATTCCAGGATGTCTGGCTCTAGGTGAGTGGTCACACCATGGTGGTTATCTGGGTCATGAAGATATTTTTTTGTACAGTTCTTAGGTGTATTCTTGCCACCACTTCTTAATATCTTCTGCTTCTGTTAGGTCCATACCATTTCTGTCCTTTATTGTGCCCATCTTTGCATGAAAAGTTCCATTGATATCTCTAATTTTCTTGAAGAGATCTCTAATCTTTCTCGTTCTATTGTTTTCCTCTATTTCTTTGCGTTGATCACTGAGGAAAGCTTTATTTCTCCGTTCTAGTCTTTAAAACTCTGCATTCAAATGGGTATGTCTTTCCTCTTCTCCTTTGCCTTTCACTTCTTTTCTTTTCTCAGCTATTTTTAAGGGCTCCTCAGACAACCATTTTGTGTTTTTGCATTTCTTTTTCTTGGGGATGATCTTGATCACTGCTTCCTGTATAGTGTCATGAACCTCCATCCATAGTTCTTCAGGCACTCTGTTTATCAGATCTAATCCCTTGAATCTATTTGTCACTTTTTTGGGGGGGGGCGGTGTCTTACTGTTGATAATTTTCCCCAGCTGTGCATGTATGCAGTTATTTTTAGTTCTTTATTGTTTTTTTTGTATTCTGTGCTCAGTATGCATTTGTTCAGGTACAGAGCAGTGCTATAGGGGGGGTCCCAGGTTCCAGCCTTTCTTAGATTGATGTGAAACTTTGTTCCAATAGAGCCCAGTTCATGATGAAGAAATTGTTCAGAGCACATCTCTGTGGGTGACCTTCTTTCTTGTGTTTCTGGAGTAATAACTATTTTTCATTTTATATTTTTTGATTATAATGTTTTTTGGAAAACAGGAATTAAATGTTTGAAATAGCTCAGATGGTAAAACGTCTGCCTACAATGCAGGAGACCTGACTTCGATCCCTGGGTTGGGAAGATCCCCTGGAGAAGGAAATGGCAACCCACTTCAGTATTCTTGCCTGGAGAATTCCATGGACCAAGGAGCCTGGTAGGCTACAGTCCACGGGGTCTCAAAGAGTCAGACACGACTGAGCGACTTCACTCACTCAAACCCATGAAAAAGAAATTTCTCTTGCTCAGGAACATGAAAGTTAATCTGGAATTAGGACAAACCCTTTCTACTTAAGTCTGTCCAGACTGCCACTTCAACCCAGTTCTGCTTACTCAACTCAGACTTTTTCAGGGTAACTTTGTAAAATTATTCCTGCTCTGAGCCTCAGTATACTCACCTGTAACCCACAGTAGACCAATTTGCCTGTATAGTTAAAACTTCAAATGTGTTCCAGTCCTGCAACAGTTACAAAAAACACTTAAGAAAGAAACAGAGGCATAGGCCCAGAGATAGAGGCGTATCTTTTTCTCAGCTTGTCTTTCTCCATCTCTGAATCAGAGGTAAATCATAAATTTGATTGTGTCATCCTTGGCATTAAATCCTTTTACGGTTTCCCATAACCATCAGGACAAAAATCTCAGTTGTTCATTATAGCTCACAGGGAGCTCTAGAACTGGGGTGACCCTCCAGAGTTGCTTCCAATTAACATAAGGGGCAGCTTCCATATCCTGCATCTACCAGTCATTGGATGCTGGCCACCTGCGAGAGAGAACTTGGAGGAGGCAGTTTCCTTGGGCTGAGTGCCAAATGGACGAAGGGTGAGGTAATTGGAGCAGAGTGTGGGTTTCGGCAGCAGGGAGGGGCTTCCTGAAGTGGGTGAAAAACTTACTAATTGGTCTTCCTGTAGAAATTTATTGCCCCTGGATCCTTCCTTTTAAAATTGGCAGCAAAGGACCATCTTTCCCCACATTAAGGTTCACCTTCTGGTATCTTTGTGGCAGAGCAGGGGGGTATGTTGATTGTAAGCATTAAACAACGTATTTTCCTCATACAGAATAATCTTACCTGAAGAATCTAAGAAGAAAAAGAGGAAAGAAGGAAGAATGGAGCTTTCCCAGGTAAAAATCATAGTCTTTGTTGATCTGTTAACTCTTTCCTAAAAAGACAAGATTTGGACTTGTTAAACTTCTCTATCCATGAAGTTTCCTGCCTAAAATATTTAATCACACACAGGGCCTTCCCTGAATCTCCTCTCATCTCCCTGCAGATTGATCTTCACTGTGACCCAGTGACCTAGAACTTAAGGAAGAGTGTCCTTTTAGGTGATCCTCCTGTGAAAGTTTTGTTCTCAGGCGTGGATTGGAGGTGAGAGTAGGCTCTGTGGTGTCAGTGAGGTACGGTAGTAAGGATTGTTCAGAAAACCCTTCTGCATGCCCTTTCAGCTCCATGTAAACCAAAGAGGCTACATATAAGCAATGTACTGGTTGGCCAAAAAGTTCGTTCAGATTAGAAAAACTCAAATGAACTTTTTGGCCAATGGAATACTAATGTAGGTAAATACCCGAGGAGGTGTAGAATGAAAGACTGATGGGGAAACATGCTTTTCGAGATTTTAAAAGTTAAAAAAGTGAATCAGTATGTTTCTGGCTCTAAAATATTTCTGTACACTAGCAATAAACAACTTGAAAGTAAGTAAAAATGCAAACTAGTACAGCCACTATGGAGAACAGTGTGGAGATTCCTTAAAAAACTGGAAATAGAACTGCCTTATGATCCAGCAATCCCACTGCTGGGCATACACACTGAGGAAACCAGAAGGGAAAGAGACACGTGTACCCCAATGTTCATTGCAGCGCTGTTTATAATAGCCAGGACATGGAAGCAACCTAGATGTCCATCAGCAGATGAATGGATAAGAAAGCTGTGGTACATATACACAATGGAGTATTACTCAGCCATTAAAAAGAATACATTTGAATCAGTTCTAATGAGGTGGATGAAACTGGAGCCTATTATACAGAGTGAAGTAAGCCATAAAGAAAAGCACCAATACAGTATACTAACACATATATATGGAATTTAGAAAGATGGTAACAATAACCCTGTGTACGAAACAGCAAAAGAGACACTGATGTATAGAACAGTCTTATGGACTCTGTGGGAGAGGGAGAGGGTGGGAAGATCTGGGAGAATGGCATTGAAACATGTATAATATCATGTATGAAACGAGTCGCCAGTCCAGGTTCGATGCATGATACTGGATGCTTGGGGCTGGTGCACTGGGACGACCCAGAGGGATGGTATGGGGAGGGAGGATGGAGGAGGGTTCAGGATGGGGAACACATGTATACCTTTGGCGGATGCATTTCGATATTTGGCAAAATAATACAGTATTGTAAAGTTTAAAAATTAAATAAAATTAAAAAAAAAAAAGAAAGGAAGTAAAACAGTTGCCTTCACAAGACCATCAGAAAGAGTGAGAATTAATTTAAGGAACTGGAAGATTCATACAATGAAAACTACAAGTATTGATGCAAGAGTTGAAAGAAAAATAAATGTCAAGATATTCTGTGACTGCTGATTGGAAGACTTAGAGTAGTTAAGATGGCAGTACTTGCCAGAGTGTTAGAAAGATTCAGAACAATCCCTGTCAGAGTCCCACCAGTCAATTTTGTACAAATGTGACCCTGGTCCTAAAATTCATTTTGAATAAGTGTGGCTCCCAGACAGCCAAAATAAATGTGAAAAAGAACAGAGTTGGAGGGCAGCATCAAACCATACTACAAACCAGGGGTAAACAAATCTGTGTTTTTAGCATGAGAAGGGTAATATAGATCAAAGTGATAGACTGAGTCCATGAGCAAACCCATCCATATTTCTTTTTTCTTTTTTAATTAATTAATTATTTGGCTGTGTTGGGTCTTAGAGGTGGCACATAGGCTTCTCTCTAGTTTTGGTGCTCAGGCTCCAGAGTGAGTGGTCTTAGTTGCCCCACAACATGTGGGATTTTACTTCCCTTACCAGGGATTGAACCCCGGTCCCCTGCATTGGAAGGTGGATTCTTAGCCACTGGACTCCCAGGGAAGTCCCAGTCTATTCCTCTTTTTGAAAGAATGCCAGAAACATTCACAGAAAAAGAGTATCTGTTGTTTTTTTTTTTTCTTAAAAGAGTAGTCTCTTTAAAAAAATTGAAGTGTAGTAGACTTCACAAGTGTAGATTCACAATGATTTGTCAATGTCTGGTGTACATTAAAGTACATTAAAGTGTGTGTATATATATATATATATATACACACACACACACACACACACACACACAGATACACACACACATTATTTTTTATATTCTTTTCCATTATGGTTTATTATAAGATATTGATGATAGTTCTCTGTGCTGTACAGCATGACCTTGTTATTTATCCATTCTCTATAGAATGGTTTGCATCTGCTAATTCCAAACTTTCAATCCATTCTCCCCATCCCACCTCCCCCCTGGCAACCACAAGTCTGTTCTCTGTTGGCGAATTTGTATCAGTTTGATAGACAGGTTCATTTGTGTTATATTTTAGAATCCACATATAAGTGATATGGTATTTGTCTTTCTCTGAGTTATTTAGTATGATAATCTCTAGATGCATCCATGGTCTTGCAACTGAAATGGCTTCATTCTTTTTATGGCTGCATAGTATTCCATTGTATGTATGCATGACATCTTGTTTAGCCATTCATCTGTCAGTGGACATTTATGTTGTTTGCATGTCTTGGCTATTGTGAATAGTGCTGCTTTGAACATAGGGGTACATGTATCTTTTTGAATTATAGTTTTGGCCACATATATTTCCAGGGAGTGGGATTGCTGGATCATATGGCAACTCTATTTTTAATTTTTTGAAGAACCTTCATACTGTTTTTCCATAGTGGCTTTGTCAGCTTACATTCCTACCAACAGTGTAGGAGGGTTCCCTTTTCTCCACACTCTCTCCAGCATTTCTCATTTGTAGATTTTTTAACAATGACCATTCTGATCAGTGTGAAGTGAGGTACCTCATTTTTAGTTTTCATTTGTATTTTTTTTGATAATTAATGATGTTGAGTGTCTTTTCTGGAGAAGGCAATGGCACCCCACTCCAGCACTCCTGCCTGGAAAAATCCCATGGACAGAGGAGCCTCGTGGGCTGCCGTCTTCAGACACGACTGAAGTGACTTAGCAGTGTCTTTTCAAGTGCCTTTTGCCCATCTGTATGTCTTCTTTCACGAAATGTCTGTTTTGATCTTCTGCCCATTTTTCGATTGGGTTGTTTTGTTTGTTTTTGAATTGTGTGAGGTATCTGTATATTTTGGAAATTAAGTACTTGTTGGTTGCATCATTTGCAGGTATTTTCTCTTGGTCTGTAAGTTGTCTTTTTTCTTTTGTTGATGGTTCCCTTTGTTATACAAAACCTCATAAGTTTGATTGGTCCCATCTGTTGATGTTCACTTTTACTTCTATTGCTTTGGGAGGCAGACCTAAGAAAAATAATTTTTTGGTTCAGCCATGTTATAGTATGTATCAATACTGCATTCCTTGTCACATCTAAAGTGGGCCTCTTGTAGGCAGCATATGGTATGCTCAAGTTTTTCAAGCCAGTCTGTCACTCTGTGGCTTCTATTGGAGCATTCAAGTCCATTGACATTACAGGTAATTATTAATAGATAGGTATATACTGCCAATTTAAACCTGGTTTTCAGTTGATTCTGTATTTCTTTTTTTTTTTTTTCCTATTTCTCCTTTTGCAGTTTGATGATTTCCTATTATATTATGCTTGTGTTCTGTTCCTTTTGGTTTTTGTGAAATAGTTTTTGATTTATAGTTATCCTGTTTTTCAAGTATGTTAACCTCTTCCTGTATCTACTTTCTTTAGGCTGATAGTCATATAGGCTTAAACACACTTTTTGTTAAAAAAATTAACAAATCTACATTTTCTCCTGGATTGGAAGAATGAATATGGTTTAAATGGCCAAACTACTCAAATACATCTACACATTTAATATGATCCATATCAAATTATCCATGACATTTTTCACAAAAGTAGAACAAATAATCCTAAGAAATCAGACAAAAGGTTACATTTTATACTATTCTACTTATATGCAAATATCCCAAAGAGGTACATCTGTTGAGATAAAGCATTAGTGGTGTCCAGGGACTGATAGCAAATGGGGAAGAAAGAAACAACTGCTGAATGGGTAAAAGATTTCCTCTGGGGACGACTGAAATATTTTTGAACGAGAAAGAGGTGATGTTCAACATTGTAAATGTACTAAATGTCACTGAATGGTCCTTTCAGTTCAGTTGCTCAGTCGTGTCCGACTCTTTGCGACCCCATGAATTGCAGCATGCTAGGCCTCCCTGTCCATCACCAGCTCCTGGAGTTCACTCAAGCTCACGTCCATCGAGTCAGTGATGCCATCCAGCCATCTCATCCTCTGTCGTCCCCTTCTCCTCCTGCCCTCAATCCCTCCCAGCATCAGAGTCTTTTCCAATGAGTCAACTCTTCACATGAGGTGGCCAAAGTACTGGAGTTTCAGCTTTAGCATCATTCCTTCCAAAGAACACCCAGGACTGATCTCCTTTAGAATGGACTGGTTGGATGCCCTTGCAGTCCAAGGGACTCTCAAAGAGTCTTCTCCAACACCACAGTTCAAAAGCATCAATTCTTCTGTGCTCAGCTTTCTTCACAGTTCAACTCTCACATCCATACATGACTACTGGAAAAACCATAGCTTTGACTAGATGGACCTTTGTTGGCAAAGTAACATCTCTGCTTTTGAATAGCTATCTAGGTTGGTCATAACTTTCCTTCCAAGGAGTAAGCGTCTTTTAATTTCATGGCTACAGTCACCATCTGCAGTGATTTTGGAGCCCCAAAAAATAAAGTCTGACACTGTTTCCACTGTTTCCCCATCTATTTCCCATGAAGTGATGGGACCAGATGCCATGATCTTCGTTTTCTGAATGTTGAGCTTTAAGCCAGCTTTTTCACTCTCCTTTAAAAGTGGCTAACTTTGTTAATATGAATTTCACCTCAGTTAAAAAAAAATTGGAGGATTGTAACTTGCTCAGAATTATCTTATATAGATCACTCAGAACATTCATTCCAGCCAAGCCAGTCCTTACACGTCTGATTCTGTAAGACTGATTTTCAGAACTTTCTCCCTATTCATTTGGTGAAATGTTTCCTTTCAGGGACTGTTTACATTCAAGGATGTGGCTGTAGAATTCACTCAGGAAGAGTGGGAATGCCTGGATCCTATTCAGAGGGCCTTGTACAGGGATGTGATGCTGGAGACCTACAGGAACCTGCTCTCCCTGGGTGAGGAAAACGTCTCTGTTTGTAATTTTTTCCCATACAAATGTTCTCTCTGACCTTAGGTAACAAATTTCCAGAACATTTATTGTACACTATATATGTATATTTTTGCCATATAATTGTACTACATGAAATCCCATAGTTGAGATTTCAGACAGTTTTCCTTAATTCTTAAACTTTATACATGTGTGTGTTGATCTGAGCCTGATATTTCAAAAGTCAGTGCTTCTCAAGATACTTTTTACTTTGCCTATCATGTGTTCCTTCTGGAATGAAAAAAAATTTTTTTGTACTTACTCAAGAGTCTTTTAGAATTCCAGAGACTATTATTTTGTATAATTGTGGTTATTTATTAACTTACTTGCTAGATTTATCTTTATTTATGAAAATGTATCAATTATTGTGATGTATAGATTTGTAAAAATATTTTTTCTTGCATCATGTTCACATGTGATTACACAGTATTATAAAGATTAGGGATTAGGGAAGACAGTCTCGAATCTCAATTATGATTTCATGCCTCCAGTTCTGTAAGCCAGTACGTAGACAGACTTTCTACTTATGGAGTATCATTTAATTATCCAAGTTATATGGCAAAAAAGTGTGCGTTGTACATTGTATGTACTTGAAATTTTATTATCTGAGATAAGAGAAAACATTAATGCTGGAAAAAGTATAAAAAGAAAACTAAAAGAACTGTCATAGTGTTTGAAGACCATGATTGAAGAACTTTTGTGGTCGTTGTATTATTTTTGTGTAAGTGTCTAATTCAACATGAAATATTTTCCAACTCTGTGTAATAGGAAGCTATTCTGCCACATTTGCAGTCAAGGAATTATCATCCCCAAAAGAGGACATCAGTAAAGGAGAATTATGCCACCTAATGACATTAGAGAAAAATGAAACTTATGGCATCAAGGATTTTGACCTCAAGGAAATCTGTGAAAATATGCAGGAGAGTGAGAGTGAGTGGGGATATGATGCAAGAAACGACAAAGAAGTGCTTTTGACCCACAACAAAAATCTCAGTCAGAAGGAAGATCAGGATAATAAATCCTTAATTAATTTTCCTCAGAGTGTTTCTGTAAGAAGTAATACATATGAATATTTCACGCACGACAAGCCATTCATAAGAAATTTGTTAACAATGAAAGATAACATAATCATCGCTGGACACAATATAAAGTGTTTGGACAGTAGAACTGGAGCAAGACTGCAGGCACAGGTGGCTGAACTGCAGAGATTTACAACTGAGGAGAAAATGTATGGAGGCACTCAACTTGAGAAGTCAGTCAGCAATGGTTCCTCAGTTTCCTCACTTCATCTAATTCCTCCTAGTGTGGAAACCACTGTGTTATCTGCACAACACAGGAAAACACACACTGGAGAAAAATCTTACAACTGTAATGACTGTGGGAAGGCCTTTAGCAAAAAATCAAACCTCACAAATCACAAGAGAATTCACTCTGGACAGAAACCTTACAGATGTAGTGACTGTGGCAAAGCCTTTAACCACCAGTCCCACCTTATAGCACATCAGAGAGTGCATGCAGAAGAGAAAGCATATAAATGTGGTGTCTGTGGCAAGGTCTTTAGTCGAAATTCACATCTTGCAAATCATCAGAGGATGCACACTGGAGAGAAACCTTACAAATGCAATGAATGTGGCAAAGCTTTTACCCAATTTTCACACCTTAGCAGACATCAGAAGATGCATGCTGGAGAGAAACCACACAAATGTAATGAGTGTGGCAAGCATTTTACCCAGCGTTCAAACCTTATGGCACACCAGAGAATTCATACAGGAGAAAAACCTTTTAAATGTAATAAATGTGATAAGGCTTTTATTGAACGGTCACAGCTTTGGGGTCACGAGAGAACTCATACTGGAGAGAAACTTTACAAATGTGATGAGTGTGGAAAAGCCCTTACAAGACATTCATATCTTACGCAACATAAAACCATCCACACTGGAGAAAAACCTTACAAATGTAGTGAGTGTGGCAAAGCTTATACCCAGTTTGCAAGCCTCACGAGGCATCTGAAAATACACACTGAAAACAAACATATGCCTCACACATATGGAAACGCTTTTATTCAAAGCTCAAAGTTAAAACAATTCAGACAAAATTTCTGCATGTATTCCAGCCCTACTCAGCTAATGGGACTCTATCAGGGTGGAAAAACACATACAGATGCCCAGCAGACACATGAAAAGATGCTCAGCATCATTAATCATCAGGGAAATGCAAAACACAAAGTCAATGAGATCCCACACTATAGTTAGAAAGACAATAAATAACAAGCATTAGCAGTGCTGTAGAGAAAAGGGTACTCTTGGGCCTTGGTGCTGGTATTGTAAATTGGTGCATCATTTATGCAAAACAGTATGAAAGATTCTCAGAAATTAAAAAACAAAAAACCTATTATGTGAGCCAGGTTTCGCACTTCTGGCCATTTACTAGCAGAACAGAAAAACACTAATTTGAGAAGATATAGGCACTCTTAATATTCACTGTAGCATTATTTCCAATAGCCAAGATATGGAAGCAACCTAAATATCCATTAATAGATGAAAAATTAGAGGATATGTGTACAAGGCGCACACACACACACACACACATACACACAGGAATATTAGCCATAAATAAAGAAGTCTAGCCATTTGCAACAACATGGATGGATCTAGAGGATTATACTAAGTGAAAGAAGTCAGATGTAGAAAGACAAATACTGCATGATCTCCTTATATGTGGAATATAAGAAACAAAACACAGTGAAAACAGCTTCATAGATAATGAAGAACAAATGCCTGGTTGTTGCCAGAAGGAAGGGTGGTGTGGTTCCAGGTAAAAGAGATGAAGAGGACCAAGCCATACGAACTCCTAGGTATTTATATATGTCATGGGACTGTTACATCCTGTGTAAGGAAGATGTTTAAAAATATTGTGATGACATAGAGGATAGATGGCTACACACATCATTGTAATTGTTTTTATAAAGCAAATGTTGCCTCGTGTGTGTAGTACAGCTAAAATGAACAGTTACAATCAATTATATTTCAATAAAAGAGATTCAACCTTAGAGAGAAACCATACAAAACTAATGTATATGATTTTTAATATTTACTTGATTGAATTTTTGTTATTTATACTAAATCTGCAGACATCAAAAGGACAATAAGGGACTGTTAAAAATACTCTACATGTATATACTTGAAAACATATGTGAAATGGTAAAGGTAAAAAGAAAAGTGAAAGTGAAGTCACTCAGTCGTGTCCAACTCTTTGCGACCCCATGGACTGTAGCCTACCAGGCTTCTCCATCCATGGGATTTTTCCAGGCAAGAGTACTGGAATGGGCTGCCATTTCCTTCTCCAGTGGATCTTCCCAACTCAGGGATTGATCCCGGGTCTCCCACATTGTAGGCAGGTGCTTTACCGTCTGAGCCACCAGGGAAGAACCTACCCTAAATCACACATGTGAAACAGATCATTTGAATGAATACTTTGAATTACAGAATTAATGTGTAATTTTTATCTGTGGAGGGATTACATACTACAGTATGAAATACAAGACTATCCTTGATTATAACGAGCAATGTCATTCGGATACCTGCCAGAACAGCCTTTCTGTTTCTATTCATCACTGTTCATTCTGTTCATTATCAGTTTCAGAGACTCTTAAGGACAAGATTTGGGGTTTGAGGATTGGAGGACTATTGTATATGATGCTTTAGGTCACTAACCATTGCTCTAAAAAGAGCAGTGTTTAAAAAAATTTTTTTAATAGATGACATCATTATTTTTTGCTAAGGTGTTTATTTACCTTTTTAAAACCATCATTCCCTCATCCCAGTTTTATAATTGACATATATCAACTTTAAACTGTACAGCAGAATGGTCTGATTTACATGTATTACGAAATCATTGTTTACTTAGCATCCATCATCTCATATGGGTACAATAAAATGAGAAAAATAATTTTTTTTCCTTTTAATGAGAACTGTATTGTTTAAAATACTTTATTCCACACTCTTGATGAATTACCTTCAAATACCTTTGAGAAAAACTTTATATCATAAACTCAAATCAGTAATGTCTAAATGTAATTTCAGATTATCTATACATTCATTTTGAGGGTAGACAGTTTAACTTTAAAATTATAATATAGCTTAGCTCTTTTCTGTGTTCTTTATCTTGGAATGTTTTGTCAAATGTGGGTAACAAAGCCTGTAAGACATGAAGACATTGGGATTTAACTTTTACCTGAAGTATTACCATGTTTGCAGTATTTCTTAGGGCATTTTGTAGGATGTATATTCTGTTTAATATGAATTGTATATTAAGTAAAGCTAGATTATCAACTATCAAATAATGTCATTCCTACACTCACTAACTTTTGTGGCAATATCTGTTTCTTAACATCTACTGCAAGTATATGTTCTCACATTCTTACATGTGAAAGATATCATATGCAGGAATTGGTAATCATTTGAAATATGGTAATGTTTGGATAGGGTAATTAGTATATTCAAATATTTTCACATACAAATAAGCAAAATGTCTTAGCATGGCACACACGAATAGAAGATATATCCTTACATTTGTAAAAGATCTAGTGAGTAGGATAGATTTTGGGATCTTTATAAGGTAGTTTACTCTGTATTATGCAATATTGCTAGCTCGTCATGGTGACAAGAAAGATATTTCAGCATGGAGTTGATAGTGGAACTTTTCAGCAAACACAGATCAATAGGAGAAACTGACTATAGGTATTCATGAGTCCATTTTGTTCCTGATGAGTTTTGTTTTAATAATTTAAAGGCAGCAAAATGGGCATATTCACAAGAAAAGGATATTTCCTCAATGGCAATAGATTTTTAAACGTCTCCTGTAATATTAAGAAACAAATGTAAATTATTAGTGATCAAAAATGTGACAATACAGTGATGTCATTTGACCTGTGTATATATATTAAACCCTATAAGTTGACTGTCCCCTCAAGTCCTCTCTGCACAGTTGTTAAAGGATAGACTGTATTTGTTACCGACCTGGGTTCTTGGACTGTTTAATCAGTAGAAATTGGTAACAGGCCAGGCAAAGAATTCAGGCAGAGCTTTATTGGAACTCCCTTGGACTGCAAGGAGATCCAACCAGTCAATCCTAAAGGAAATCAGTCCTGAATATTCACTGGAAGGACTGATGCTGAGGCCAAAACTCCAATACTTTGGCTACCTGATGCGAAGAACTGACTCATTGGAAAAGACCCTGATGCTGGGAAAGATTGAAGGCAGGAGGAGAAGGGGATGACAGAGGATGACATGGTTGGATGGCATCACCAACTTGATGGACACAAGTTTGAGTAAATTCTGGGAGTTGGTGATGGACAGGGAAGCCTGGCGTGCTGCAGTCCATGGGTTCACAGAGTTGGACACGACTGAGCAACTGAACTGAACTGCAGCACAGGTGAGAACAAGAAACAGGTGACTTACTCGCTCCCTGAGGCTGGGTGAGCTGGTCTCTTAAACTGGGTGAAGATGGGGGCAGAGTAGGAGCAGATTGGGTGGGTCCCCCTAGCTGGTCTGCCCAACCCCTTGGTGGTGCTGTGGGCGGGGGACCATGTTCAGTACCCTGCTTTTGTTCTCCTCACCTCTGAAGTGGCAGTTGCAGTTGGGTTTTGGTCTTTTTGTATGTTATTCATAATTTGTCACAGCTGTGCACATAAGCAGTTATTTTTAATAGCTTATGGTTTCTTGGTACTTTAAAAAAACTTTTAAATATATTTTATTTAGTTATTTTTGGCTGCACCCTGGGTCTTCTTTACTGCTTGGCTTTTCTCTAGTTGCAGTGGGTGGTGGGAGCTACTCGCTAGTTGCAGTGCACAAGTGGAGAAAGAATCTCAGTGAAATAATTTAAAAATACAGAGTTGCACAAACATAGCTGCTGATGTGGAAAACACTGTAAAGGGGTCAACTTAGAAATAAGCTCAGTCATTTCTTGTTCCAGGTGCCCTCTTCTCTGACCTCTACTCCATGCCAGTAAAAGGAAAGGAAGGGGTAACCTGCAACTGAGTGAATCAAGTCACTGCCCCCACGGAATAAAAACTGCAAATGGAAGTTATCTTCTCAAATAATTACAAGATGCACAAGACCTATAGACACGTGTTTTGCAATTCTCACTCTCATCTGTATGATTTAAACAAATTTTAAATGTACTAGATTCTAAAAACACAACTCCTACATCACAACTTAATTATCCATATCCAAACAGCTGGAGCCAGTTACCCACTCCCTCTACCTGTACTACCAGGTTATTCCATTCCATTCACCTTACCTGTCTCCCTATTCTATCCCTGTGTCTCTTTTTGCTCCCATCTACCCTCCTGCTGTTTCTCCCCTCCTAGTTCTTCCCTCACACCTGTTCTGCCCCACTCTTCAACTTATTCCCCTCCCCTCTTGCACTCTTTTTCCCCAACCTGACTGCCCTCAATCTCCATTATTTCTGGTCATTTCTTCCCCTGACTCGCCTACACCTGACACAGGAGGGAAGGGAACAGGGCACAACCCTTAAAATAATGACTCAGTCATTAAACCTATGACAAAATCCAGTTACAACTAATTAGACCCAAGATGGCGGAAGATTTGACTGCCAACAAACCTTGAACTTCATTCTCTGCTCGTCGTGACATATTAGTTAAATGACATGCTCATAGGTGCTATGACAGTTCTGACGCCAACTGTCAGAAAGGCCAGAAAGTGGGGGGTGGCCCAATTCCCAAAAGTCTCCATCTCTCCCTGAAATAGCTTAAATAATTACTCCACTCTCTAGACTGTGAAATTACTCAGCCCCTAAAAACTAACCACCTTGTATTTCAGGGTCGCTTTCACTTTCTGAGACTGACTACATTCTGCCTATGGAACGTGCATTATCACAGGGCCTCTCACCTTCTGAGATGACCTACTTTCTAGCTATGGAATGTGTGCGGGCACGCGCATCGGCTCAGTACTGTCCGACTCTTTTGCGACCCCCATGGACTTGTAGGCAGCCAGGCTCTTTTGTCCATGGGACTATCCGGGCAAGAATACTGGAGTGGGTTGCCATGCCCTCCTCCAGGGGATCTTTCCGACCCAGGGACTGAATCCACGTCTTCTAAGTGCCTCCTAGGAGGCCCTGTGGAATGTGTATCTCTCTGAATAAATCTACTCCTTACCTATCACTTTGCCTCTTGCTGAATTACGTCTGCACTGCTATGTAAAGAACCTGAGCATCATTAAGTCCTGAGACCAGGTGTGCAGTATTAATTAAGACCCTGGATTCCAGTCCGAATTGGAGGAGTGTGGTTTCGCTTCTTTCTCCCTAACACTCCCTCCTCACTCTCTGGCACCCCAGGGTGATACGTCTTTCCTGCTCTTCCTCAGCGCTTCTTGCCACTAGTCCTCTTTCTCTCCCAGCACCAGAAGACTCTGAAGGCCACGGTTCCAACTCTTATCTTCTCTCCTGACTCCCTGTGTGAAGTTCCTCGTCACTGCTGCTCTCTAACCTCTGGAGATCGGGCTCTTTATTTCTGTTTGATATACCTGCTACATTCAATCAGGACTTAACTGCTTTCACTTTATCTTCTCTTTCTTTACAAGTCCCTGAGCCATCTTCTATGTTCTCATCGGTTCTCCCTCATGTTGTTCTCTTTCTCAGTCGCTCTGTATCTGCTTCTCTTGATTCCCTTTGCCCCCAAATTTTCAGGGGTGGCGACTGAATAAGATACCCTGGGACCCAAAGAGACCGTTTTCCAACTGAGTTGAATTTGACACGGAACACTGATGTCACACGGGCAGGTCATGGTAGCACCCTGCCGTAGGGTGATGGGACGGGCTGACAGGAAGGGGAGGCCTGTGGAGCCGAAGGACCGGCGAGGACAGAGGGGCTGGGAGGGAGGGGGTCTCAGGACTGGGGTGGTCTCTCCAGGATCCCAGACACCCGGAGAGGACACTGCCTCTCCAGGAACGGGGCGCCCCGGCTCTACCTCCAGGGCCTGACAGGGCGAGACGGGTGATGGCGTCATCGAATTCACTTTGTTCTCTTAGCAGAGGACGTTGGAGGCGGAAGTGGTAAAGGATTTAAAGCAGGAAAATGCCTTGAAAGGCGGTGTTTACGTGGGTCAAGGGCAAAAAAGCCAAGGGCTCAGGGACCCGCCTCAGGGTGATTTTAACCCAAAGGAAAACAGTCGACTTTGAAAGGCCGACGTCTGGATTTACTGGGGGCAGAGGGCCGGATGCTAGGATTTAAAGTCCTGAAAGTGAAGTCAGGGGTACCGCGCAGCACCGATTTACACAAGAAACGAGAGGCTTGGTACACCGTACCCGACTTCGCATTCTCCGGTTCCGCAAGGCGCTGCATGGGCGGTGTTTTAGTGGCTTCCGGGGCGGGGCCTGAGCGGAGTGCTACCGGCGAGGGGCGGGGCGAGGAGGGAACCCCGGGCGGCTGGGGACGGGAGGTGCCTCCCCGTACCTTGAAATTGCTGATTTTAACCGTCTGTCTGTAAAGAGGACTGTGAGGCGCAGGTCCAAGCTAGAAAAGTGTTAACTCTTGCTGCCCAGCGTGACTTGTGCTCTGCACTACCAGCTTCCCGGTCTTGAAGAAACGGCGCGTGCGCTTAAGGACTGTGGGCGGGGCCTGAGCAGAGCAGGACCAGCAAGGGGCGGGGCGTAAAGAACCCGGGCTTGCGCTACGACTGAGATGGAGGGAGGAGAGCCGGTAGAGGTGTGGTGTGTGCGTCCCTTGGATTCCCTCCCAAGTTTACCTTTTCTAGGTTTAGACATGCTTAAGGGTCTTTGTATCTTATGATAGGATGGCTTCCTGCTTAGCTTAAGTTACTGTCTCTAACAAGTTTTAAATTAAATGCTTACAGTTGTGTGGGCCACTTATTTTGGAAATTTCTTTTTAACAAGTTGAAAACAGTTTAAGTCAAAAGCTATTTTTGCCAGCGGTTGACCGTTGGTCCTGAACTGAGAAAACTGTGATCTCAGTGAGGAGTAGCTGTGGGGCGGTAGTTGGATCCAGAAACATTGCCTGCAATCAATTAATTTAAGCAATTTAAATTAAAAAGAACTGGAGTTATCTGTGTAGGGATTACAAGTTAAAATATGAAATACAAAATTCCCAATGGGTAGAACGGACGATAGAATATTAAACGCTACAGAACAGCATTTTGTTTCAGAATTTTTCGCCATGGAAGGGTCTAGGCAGCCAGGAGGCTTCGTCCTTCTCTCTCCTGATTTTAGGCTCTTTTTATTTCTGAAGTGGGTCTACTCAGCCTCAAGTAGCTACCCCTTGGATGAGCTCACTGCGGTCCCAGTTGAAGTTACACTCGCCCTTTGTGCTTGGTGAGGGTGAGGAGGACTGTCCGGGTGGAGGGTCCTGCTTCTGCCCTCCTCTGCTGTTCCTGGCCAGATAGATCCCTTTCCACTCTTCCAGGTCAAAGGACCCCTGCACACATCAACCCCCTAAAGTGAAGGCCATACCAGAGGGTGTACTAGTTTCATTTTGTGTTCTTCTCATTAATTTGCTGACCATGTGCAGAGTATGTAACTACAGTCCAGGCTTGTCTGCATCAAGAATAAAATGGTAAGCCAATGGAATACACTCTACCACCTCATCCAGGTTATTTTTAAATCATGGAGACAAACACCGTCCTCTATCACTTACAGTCATGCAAGTCAAATGCCCCAAAGCAAAGGCCTGGCATGTGGACACCCCCATCACACCAGCTCTACCTTGTCCCCGTGTGGCTCATCACAGCTGGAGAAAAACACAGGCCCGAACTGACTGTTCTTGATTCAGATTCCTGGCTGTTCCCTCACATTCCCTGTGTGTTTGCTCCATACCTTTCCTATGGAGCTCCTCAAAAGTCCACCTCTACCTCTCCCATCTTTTTTTTTTTTCAAAGACCCTGTTTATTCTCCATTGAGCTCCTGGAGCAAAGGAAGAGATCTCCTCTAACTGCCTCAACAGTCTGCCTCAGGGCCTGTGTTCTCTCCTCACTATTGACTGTGAATAGCCTGAACCCACCTCTGGCTGTTGGTGATCCTGAAATTGTGTCTTTATGCCAACTCCACTCTGTGTCAGGACAGCATGGCATTCTTCCTCCTCTGCTACACACACACACACACAGGCCTTCTAAACCTTTTTATGCACTCTACCATCTTTAAAAGGGCTTCCCTGGTGTCTCGGATGGTAAAGAATGGGCCTGCAATGCAGGAGACCTGGATTCAACCCCTAGGTTGGGAAGATCCCCTAGAGGAGTGTACGGCAACCTACTCCAGTATTCTTGCCTGGGGAATCCAAAAGAGCCTGGCGGTCTACAGTCCACGGGGCTGCAAATAGTTGGACACAACTGAGCGACTGAGCACAACCACAAAAGTATACATTTTTGACAAAGCTGATCACAGGCATCATATTTATAAGGTTTCTCTCTAGTAAGAATTTTGTTACATTCCAGAAGGCTTAAACTTTGGCTACCCTTTGCCAAAATTTTGTGTGGTTTCTCTTAAAGATGTACATTCTGCCACCAAATGTATGTTAGGCACAGTTACAGGCTTTGCCACATACGTATGTTTTAAATGATTTCTCTCCTTGAGGGGGTCTCTGATTTTAAGGTCTGACTACCTACATACATTTTATCTCAATCATTATATTTGTGAGATTTCTATTATTAATTTTTCGATGATGCCCAAAGCTTCAGCTTTTAATAAAAGCACTGCCACATAGACTAGGTTTATGTTTCCTTTCAGTATGTATTTTCTGATGCCTACCCAGGTTTGTAAACTGAGTAAAAGCTCTGCCACACTCATGACATTTGTAAGGTTTCTCGCCAGTATGAATGATCTTATGTCGATTGAGATGCGAACCATCTGTAAAGGCTTTGCCACACTCGTTACACTGATAAGGCTTCTCTCCAATATGAGTTCTCTCGTGACGCCAAAGTTGTGAATTTTGGGTAAAAGCCTTATCACATTTATTACATTTATAAGGTCTTTCTCCTGTATGAATTCTCTGATGTGCCACAAGGCTTGAATGCTGGATAAAAGCCTTGCCACATAAACTGCATTTGAGTTCTCCAGTGAGAGTTTTCTCATGACTGCAAAGTTGTGAATGCTGGACCAATGCCTTACAGCACACATCATATTTGTAAGGTTTCTCTCCAGTATGAGTTCTCTCAAGATCCCAAAGCTGCGAATGTTGGATCAAAGGCTTAACACACACATTGCATTTACTCGGTTTCTTTCCACTGTGCCTTCTCTGATGCCTACTAAGACTTGAAACTTGGGTAAAAGTTTTGTCACACTCATCACATTTGTAAGGTTTCTCTCCAGTGTGGGTGGTCTTATGTTGAGTAAGATTTGAATGTTTCGTAAAGGCTTTGCCACACTCAGTACATATATAAGGTTTCTCCCCAGTATGGATTCTCATATGTTGAGTAAGGATTGACCGCACGGGAAAGGCTTTGCCACATTCATTACATTTGTAAGGTTTCTCACCAGTATGGATTTTCTCATGAATCCAAAGGAGTGAACGTTGCATAAATGACTTACCACATTCTTTACACTTATAAGGTTTCTCTCCAGTGTGCAGCCTCTGATGACTTGCAAGGATTGAATTTCGACTGAAGACCTTGCCACAGACATCACATTTGTATGGTTTCTCTCCTGTATGGATTATCTGATGGTTCCTTAGGGCTGAATGCACACTAAATGCTTTGCCACACTCATTACATCTGTAAGGTTTCTCTCCAGTATGGACTACCTTATGTTGAGTAAGATTTGAATGCTTCCTAAAGGCCTTCCCACACTCATTACATCTGTAAGGTTTCTCTCCTGTATGGATTCTCTTATGCTGAGTAAGGCTTGAGCGCTTCCTAAAGGCTTTGCCACATTCATTACATTTGTAAGATTTCTCTCCAAAGTGCACTGTCTGATGACTTACAAGGACTGATTTTCGACTGAAGACCTTGCCACAGACATCACATTCATAGGCTTTCTTTCTTGTATGGGTCAACTGATGTCTAGTGAGGTTTGAGCACTGATTAAAGGTTTTGCCACACTCTTTACATTTGTAAGGTTTCTCTCCTGTATGAATTCTCTGATGACACGCGAGGTGTGAATTTCGACTAAACACCTTACCACATACATCACAATTATAAGGTTTTTCTCCCGTATGGATTAACTGATGTCTGCTGAGGTTTGAGCTGTAAGGAAAGGTTTTGTCACACTCATTACATTTATAAGGTTTTTCCTTGTATGCTTTCTGGTCTTGTGTCAGTACTGAAGGGTGAATAAAATCATTCCCATACGGATTAGAAATGTTGGTTTGGACAATAGGAGAAATTGTCTGCAATGGTAAAAATGAGGTGCTACTGTTGCTAGTCTTGTCAGCTTCATTAAATTCATCAATTTTCTCTTCTCTTTTAAATATACACCATTCATCCTGAAAGCTTAATGCAAGCTTATTTTCAATAGGTTTGTTTCCTGGATCCCTTCTACCATGTTGATTTTTTCCATCAGTGAGATTTTCATTATTGTTTACAGGCATTCCTTTGTCATTTCCTTCATCATCTGTCCACTGACACTCAAAGACATGCATGTTTTCCTGGATTTCTGTGAAGTAAAAATCTCTGACTTCCTGACTTTTGTATCTTCCCAACATCACTCTCTGGAATACTCCTGTATCACTGTTTGCTTTTGGTTTCAATTTCTTGATCACGTGTATATGACAGACAGCTACAAGATATAAAGAACCATAGGTATCCTATTAATTACAGATGGTAAATAAATGTTTCATGTTGAAAAGGTGATATTACACAAAAGGCATTACCAATCCTGGACAGTTATTCAACTTCCCAACCATGACCTTCAAGGTAGACACAACTAAAGAAATGGGATCTTTTATTAAAGAAAGAATAATCACATGTAATTCAAGTTAATTTTAGGGTAGCCTAGTCACTCAATGACAAAATCACTCACATTGTGCAAACTTACGTTAGCTCTCAAAGAAAGGGTATTTTCCACCGTGACCTCAAAGATCACATACCTTTTGGCAGTAAACATACTGCTGTCTCATAACTGAGGAGAAAAAACTATTACACATATTTTATGCATAATTACTATACAAATATAGGTACTAAAGAACAGTCAATGTATTGTAATGCTGCTGCTGCTGCTAAGTCACCTCAGTCGTGTCTGACTCTGTGCGACCCCATAGACGGCAGCCCACTAGGCTTCTCTGTCCCTGGGATTCTCCAGGCAAGAATACTGGAGTGGGCTGCCATTTCCTTCTCCAATGCATGAAAGTGAAAAGTGAAAGTGAAGTCGCTCAGTCGTGCCCGACTCTTAGCGAACCCATGGACTGCAGCCTACCAGGCTCCTCCGTCCATGGGATTTTCCAGGCAAGAGGACTGGAGTGGGTTGCTGTTGCCTTCTTTGATTGTAATGCTAAATAATCCGAAACAAGCTTATCTAATAAATAATCTAAATAACTTATAGTTTAGAATTACAAAACCATTGTAGAACTGAGAAAATAAAACAATTTATAAGAAAACAAAATATTTACCTTAATACACATTATATATCCACATGTACCCACTGAGAGAAAGCATTTTACAACATTAAGAGATGCTGTGTGTCAGATATATTGCATAATGCATGCTGAAAGATCATCTATAAATCACAATATAAATTTAAAATTATTCCAGTAAACCATGATAAAGTCAGCACAGATAATAAGTCACCATATTACAGAAAATTTTTACTCTGTAGAACTCTAGACATTCCCCCTTAAGAATAAAGAAAGAACTTATATTCTAGAAGGAGCACACAATATGAGAGCTGGGAGTTATATAGAAATCACTGACTTATGAACTATCACATCAGGAAAATACATAACATTATTAAAAAAAACTGGAAAAGGAAGTCAGAAGTCACAATTATGATTTCATGACTGCAGCTACATCACAGTCAACTAATAGAGAAATTCCCTGTCTATGCACTGCCCTTTAGTAATCCTGGTCACTGGCCCCAAATCATATGTGATACATCGCATATGCTTTGAGAATTTATTAACGAATATATTGGAAAATGAAACATACACAGGAGCTTCCCTGGCGGTCCAGTGGTTAAGAATCCACCTGCAATTCAAGGGACACCAGTTTGATCCCTGGGAAGATCCTACATGCCATGGAGCAACTAAGCCCGTGCACAACAAATACTGAACCCTAGCTCGAGAGTCCAGAAGCTATAACTTCTGAAGCCCAAGCACCCTACAACCACTATTTTAAAAATAAGGACAGCAGACTCACAGGATTTATGTACCTGACACCAATGTACATAGCAAGCGAGAGAAAGACAATCTGAACCTGTACCTACAGAATCAGAAAACATGTTCTTGAGCACAACTGGTTATTCAGGCAGCCCACATTATAAAATACTACAATGAATACCAGGAGCTGAGAAAGAAATAATTCATGGGAGATAATAAGAACTCTAACAGTCAGACTTGGCTATCCCTCCTGGAATTGGCTTTTGAGTCATCAGCCCTGTATATACTGATTTAGCTTCTGCCGGGAGAAAGTTGTTCAGTGGATGAACATGCATACATATGTGCTCAGTCACGTCCAACTCTTTGCAACCGCCATGGACTATAGCCCGCCAGTCTCCTCTGTCCATGGGACTTCCCAGAAAAAAACTGAAGTGGGTTACCATTTTCTTTTTCCAGGGAATCTTCCCAACCCAGGGATCGAACCCACATCTCTCCTGCATTGGCAGGCAGATTTTTTTTATCACTGTGCCACCTGGGCTTCCAAAGAATTGCACAAGGGTGACTAGAATACTGACCTTGGAAGAAAAGAACTGGCAGGCTCTGAGACTGAACTCAAACCCTCCCAAAACCCAGAGCTGCCCTTAGGAGGAAATGCAAAGCAAAACTACAGTGACATACCACCTCACACCTAGTAGAATGGCCATCATAAAAAAGTCAAGAGATAGAAAGTGGAGGTGAAGATATGGAGAAAAGGCAACTCATTGCAATACTGATGGAAATGTAAATTGGTGCAGCCACCATAGAAAAAGAGTATGTAGAATTCCTCAAAATATTAAAAAAAAAAAAAAAGAAGGACAAGCATAAGATATAGCAATCTCACTTCTGGGAATACACTGAAAGGAAATGGAACCACTCTCTTAGAGAGATATTTGCACTGCTCTGTTGTTGCAGCATTATTTACAATAGCGAAGACATGAAAAAAAGCTAAGTGTCCAACAGTGTGTAAAGAAATTTTAAAATGTTACACATACAATAGAACATTATTCAGCCAAAAAAAAAAAAAAGTAAATCCTGCTATCTGTACCAGTACAGACCTTCAGGGCATTATGCTAAGTGAAGTAAGTCAGGAGAGAAATACAAATAAAGTTATGACCTCACTTATATCACATATATATGGAATCTTAAAAACAAAAGCCAAATGATTAGAAAAAGAGAGTAGAAGAGTGATTGCAGGGGCAGGGGAATATGATTACATACAATGGAATATTATACATACAGGGGAATACTATTACATACAGGGAATATTATTACAGTTTCAGTTATATTGGCAGTTTCAGTTATAAGGTGAATATGTTCAGGAGATCTAATATACAGCATGGTGACTACTGTTAACAAAACTGTCTTATATAATCAAACTTGATTAGACAGTAGACATTAAATGTTCTCACCACACACACACACAAACACAAATTGTAATTATGTGACTTGATGGATGTGTTAAGTGTGTTCTGGTAATTATTTTAGTAATATATATATATCATCACTGTACAGTTTACATTTATACCATGTTATGTGGATTGAAGTGAAGTGAAAGTTACTCAGTCATGTCTGACTCTTTGCAAAACCATGAACTATAGTCCATGGAATCTCCAGGCCAGAATACTGGAGTGGGTAGCTTTTTCCTTCTCCAGGGGATCTTCCCAACCCAGGGATCAAAGCCAGGTCTCCTGCATTACAGGCACATTGTTTAGCAGCTGAGCCACAAGGGAAGCCCAAAAATACTGGAGTGGATAGCCTATCCCTTCTCCGGCAGATCTTTCCAACCCAGGAATCGAACTGGGGTCTCCTGCATTGCAGGTGGATTAT
Organism: Bos indicus; assembly: GCF_029378745.1. Taxonomy (NCBI): domain Eukaryota; kingdom Metazoa; phylum Chordata; class Mammalia; order Artiodactyla; family Bovidae; genus Bos; species Bos indicus. The sequence continues at coordinate 60,703,405 of NC_091777.1, forward strand.
TTACCAGCTGAGCTATCAGAACTCATGCTATGGTCTGTGTCCACATAACACATATGTGGATTACATGTCAATAAATCTGGGAAAAAAGAAAATACAAAGGAGTGCACAAAAGAAATCCTGGTTGACCATGAATAAAAATTAAAAAAAAAAGAGAGAGAGAGAAAGGAAGAAAAGATTGGGAAAAAAAGATCTCAGAAGAACAAAACAGAGCCAAAGCTAGAGAAGGAAGGAAGAAAAAGATTAAAGGAATTAGAGAATAAAAAAACTACAACCACAAAACTCAAAGTTGGTTCTTTGAAAATAAAGACAAAATTTACACTCAGCAAGATAAAGAAAAAAAATCAGAAGACTCAAATAGCTAAAGTTGGAAATGAAAGAGGGAACATTACAACTGATTCTACAGAAATCAAAAGGATTATAAGAGAATACTATGAGCAATTCTGGGCTTCTCAGGTGGCACTAGTGGTAAAAGAACCCGCCTGGAAATGCATCTGATGGAATCAAGAAAGGGAGACCAACGGAAAAAGACTATCCCATTCTCCTCAAAGTCAAGGAAGCAAAGAATTCTCAGGAGCCAGAAGACGGAGTGTAGATGGTGATAAACACTTTGCCTTGGTCTGTGTGGGAGCTGTTGTAGCACCACTGAGTGTGAAAAGATAAACTTTACATATTGCAGGACAGAACAAGTCAGGGAGGAGAAAAATTTTCTCTGAAAATTCACAAGAAATAAACTTCTGTTTTCCCATAGACATCTCCCACTTAGGGAGAGTTTCCCAAACACTATTAATGGTGTGGCTTCCTCACTGCCCTTCTGAGCTCCGACCTGTGTTGGCACCTTTGATACATTCCCATTTGTTTACTTTTTTTTTTTCTATTTTCACTTCATTCTCTAGAATCTAGAGTTCTTTCCCTTGCTCTAAGATGGAGATAACGTTCAGAAAAAGAAATTCATACTTAACAAAAAGAAAAGAACAGCCTTCCCTGGGTGGTGCAGTGGATAAGAATCTGCCTGCCAATGCAGGGGACACAGGTTCAATCCCTGGTCCAGGAAGATCCTACATTCCTTGGAGCAACTGCGCCCTTGCGCCACAACTGTCGAACCCGAGATCTAGAGCCCGTGAGCCACCAGCACTGAAGCCCACTTGCCCTAGAGCTTGTGCTTTGCAATAACAGAAGCCACTTCTTTCTGGGGATGTGCTGGTCCCCAGTCTGCCCAGGCCCGCGGGGATGGCTCTGGGGCTTGGGAAAGCCAAACTGCCAAGACTCAAAGCAGCCTCCTTCCCATCTGGGAGGCTGGGTGTCCTCACGCCTCTGGCTTCTCTGTCCCAGTGGGCAGTGCCTCGAGCCCACGGCCCCCAAGAGAGCTCTCGGCAGACAAAGCCAGTGGCCGAGCCTTACCTGTCCCTCCTGGCCTGCCGGCCTGGAGTCATGTGCCCTGGCCTGTCAGTATTTATTGCCTCCATATGTGCTGTCCTTTGGGCCCGCTGGCCTGCCGCCTCTGCCCCCAGGCTTGGTGCCACCATCCCCAGCGGGCCCTCCCTGGACCACCCAGGACAACCGTGAGACCAAGTTTGCACAGCTGGAGCCGTCCCCTCTGCCCGCACCCCACCTTACCCCACCCTTCGTCGGTCAGGCCTGGGCCTAGAATGCACAGGGTCCTGTCCCTGATTCTTCTTTTCTGACTGGGAAATAAACTCCCCTTAAGAGGGGAAAAAAGAGAGAAAGAGAGAAGCCATTTCAATGAGAAACCTGCACAGCACAAGGAAGAGTAGCCCCTGCTCGCGACAACTAGAGAAAGCCCGAGCAAAGCAGTGAAGACCTAGTGCAGCCAAAAATAAATAAATAATTTAGAAGAAAAGAAAAGAACTCCCAGCTCCTCATGAGGAGTGAGGACATTACAAGGGGGAGGTCTGGGAAAATACTTCACACATTCATCTACTGCCTCCTTCTGAATACAGAGGGAACAGCCTAATATGCAGGTCTCGAGCTCTCTTCCTAGAACTACTGAATCAAAAGCAGAGGGAGAGAAAACAGGAAATTCGGTATTTTACAAGTTTGCCATTAGACTTTTTAAATACTTAAGCTCTGGAACAACTCCTAGTGTATCATGAAATGTGCATATTTCTGAAGAAACAGTTAAACTCCTGATGCCAATCACGAAGCTTTGCATGTCTGAGTCAACAAGGCTTTGAGCTCAGTCAAGCAAAACAGGGGCTCCCAAGAGGCACAGAGGGAAAATGCAGAGATACCCCAGGGCAGATCCCAACTTCTAGAGGAAAGTGATCCTCACCCACAGAGAGCAGGTTCCTGTAGGTCTCCAGCATCACGTCCCTATACAGGGCCCTCTGAGCAGGGTGCAGGCATTCCCACTCCTCCTGAGAGAATTCGATGGCCACATCCTTAAAGGTCAAATGTCCCTGAAATGAAAAAATATATCTCACTGAGGGACTACGAGGAGAGTTCTTATCTTCACACAAAATGAGAAGAAGAGAGAGGATCAATTGGGTTGGAGAACGGGTTTTGACAGATTCCAGTACAGGCATTTTGAGCAAGTTATGTGCCTCGAATTTTAATTTCTTTGCTTCTGTAAGAGAATATGATATCCTCCAAATCAGTGTGGATGACTGATTTCTGTGGATGATACATGAAATATACAAGCAAAAATGAAACACAGGTTGGCTACACAGGAGAGTCAGATATTCTGTTGTACACACTGAGTGGGATTCAATATGCAAATGAGCTAGTGAGTGGTGTCCTGAGAGACGAAAAAGTCCACAGGAGCTTTACAAAAAGATCAGGATCTTAACATTGAGATGAGGATAACAAGAGAAATGACGAAAAGCGTTTCAATACTTCCTATGTGCTAAGTGTTACTCTTAATGCTTTAAGTGTATTGACAGTTACTACACGTATTAACATAGAGGGTTCCCGGAGAAAGTTGAAACGAGTACAAGGTGAACATGTGCAAATGCATAATGTGTGTACACATAGGCCTGGCAGGCTAGTCAATGGGGTCGCAAGAGTGCAACAGTCAAACATGACTTAGCGACTAAACCACCATTGTGAAAGTGAAGTCGCTCAGTCCTGTCTGACTCTTTGCGACCCCATAGACTGTAGCCTACCAGGCTCCTCTGTCCATGGGATTTTCCAGGCAATAGTACTGGAGTGGATTGCCATTTCCTTCTCCAGGGGATGTTCCCGACCCAGGGCTCGAACCCAGGTCTCCCGCATTGTAGACAGATGCTTTACCGTCTGAGCCACCAGGGTTGAAAAGTTCTTGAAATAAAAATTGAAAAAAAAAAAAAACTTTTATTGAGCAAGAACATACTTAACCATCAGAGAAGACTGGTAATTCTGAAGCAGGGCATTTTGGAAGGACCGACAAAACAATTAACTGAAAATGTGACTTCACCTGAGAAAGAGCCATTCTTGACCTCTTTTCTTTCCTCTTCTGCCTCCTCTGGATTTCTTCCTCAGAGGTGAATCTTTAGAGGTCAATCCTGAAAGTTGAAAACAGGCTGTTTAAGGCTTAGAATCAACATCCCCTTTCCTGTGCCACAACCACACACAGGGAAGACCTCACCATATGGAAGAGCCAGTCCTCTGCTGCCCACTGTCACAAGAGGTGCGTGTAGGCACCCGCCAGGACTAAGGCACCCATCTTCCTGCACACAGCGCTCCCATGGGCTCAGCCCAGAACCTGTTTTAACAACATCACAGGAATACATTTCCCTCTGCCAAATCCACTGCCTTTATTCTTCCACAGGTGAGATCACGTTACTCAGTTCAACCCATGCATGCACATCTCAGCCTCAGCATCTGTGTGTCCCAGGAAACCTGAGCTAAGATGCTATGGTACCCACACCATTTCACACAGCCCACACCATCCGTAAACCCACTTGCAGATGCTCCAGCCAGAACAGCAACATCCTTTGCCAACAGTTCCGTACACCCCATGATCCCACAACTATGCCTGGGACACACACACACACACACACACACACACAATTCACTGGGCTCATCCAGAGGCCCACACTTGCTCCCACAACTCTCCTGCAGACCCCGACAGGCTCCCCTCCATTTTCTCCATTTTTCCTCCTCTCCTCCATGAAGGCATGAACAAACAGAGCTGAAAGGCATAGAGACCTCTGGGCACCGGCACTGTAAAAGGGACGCACAGAAGCTGCAAATCCAAGGACTCTGGGTGTCCAGGAATGGAGACCAAGAAGCTGACCCTCCCGGGAAAATACTGAAGGGTTTAGCTTGGAAATAAGCTCTGTGAGAATGTGCTCATCATGAATAGAGGGGCTCTGTTGGAAGGTTTGAGGTCAATCAGCCCATTCTGCATCACCGGCAGAGAACACAGAAGAAAGACCTGAGGGGAACATCCACTTAGTACCTCACTATTTTAACAGATAGCATAAAATGGAAGACAACGGAATATTAGACTATATTAAACCCAGCAGTTAAACTAGGTTTCAACTGCTAAAAAAAACCAGTGACATCCTTACCAAGTACTCATTGAAACAGGCCCTCACTTGTCCTCTACGAGGCCATCTGTCCTCACTCATTCTTATTTCCACCTTAGTTTTCCTACTTTGTGAACCACTCTGTCTCGGCTTCTCCTGATCCCTCTCGCCCACATATTTACAGGGATGTCGACCGAATAAGATGCTCGCCTAGCGGAAGACAGCATTTTCCAGCGAGAAAGCTGGGTGTCACGGGAGTGACCATGTCATCTACCCCCACACGCGGACGTGGAAACGTCACTATGAAGAGGCCTGTGCGGCAGAAGGACCGGCCGGACGCGAGGACAGAGGGGCTGGGAAGGAGGGGGTCTCAGGAGCCGCGAGGGCTCCCCAGAACCCCAGGACCGGGGAGAGGACGCGCGCGGCCTCCAGGGCGAGGTTATGGGGGACGAGGAAGGGAAGGAGGAGGGGAGAGCGAATCCATGTCGGGGGAGATGGCTTTACGCGGGTCAGCGGGGGCGGCGATCAGTAAAGGATTTTAAGCAGGAACATAGAGCGAAGAAGAAAACCAAAGGGGAAAAAAAAAAAAAAAGCCAAGGCACCGAACTAGCCTGAGAGAGATTTGAAACGCAGAGGGAAACGCCCCCTGTGACGGCGACATCTGGACTTACGGGACACGGAGGGGTAGGTGCGGTGATTTTCAGGTCCCTAGTGACTCCCACACCCTGAGGAAGGGTTGGGCGCGCGGCTATGAAGCGCAAATTTACACGAAAAACAAGAAACAACGCGCCGCAATATGACCTTTTCTCCGCGATCTTGGCTTCCAGGTCCGTTGCCAGTTGCGCACGCGCGGACTCGGAGGCACGGCGGCGGAGGCGGAGCCAGGGCGGAGCGCGGCCGGAGAGGGGCGGGGCGTGGGACCCTGGTCCGCGCGGGGCGGGCGAGAAGGCGGGGAACGGGCGGGGCCTGCGCGTACCTCCGAGTCGCTGCGAAGGCGTAGCTCTCTGGGTTAGAAACGCTTGAGAATCTTTTGCATCTCTTGATGCATCGTTGCTCCCTGCTAAGAGATTAAGTTACTATCTCTCCATCTAAAGGAAATCACTCCTGAATATTCATTGGAAGGACTGAGGCTGAAGCTGCAACTCCAATACTTAGACCACCTAATGTGAAGACCTGACTCATTGGAAAAGACCCTGATGCTGGGAAAAATTGAAGGCGGGAGGAGAAGGGGACGACAGAGGATGAGATGGTTGGATGGCATCACCGACTCGATGAACATGAGTTTGAGTAAACTCCGGGAGTTGGTAATGGACAGGGAGGCCTGGCGTGCTGCAGTCCATGGGGTCGCAAAGAGTCGGACATGACTAAGCCACTGAACTGAACTGAAGATGTTTTCCTCTTACAATGAAAATGGCTTAAGTCAAAAGCTTGTTTGTGCCAGTCAGTAGGTTGCACCCAGTCCTGTGAGACTGAAGCAATTCAGCGGTCTGGGATCTCGAAGAAGGATCTGTATGTGGTGGTGGTTAGATCCAGAAACATTTCCTGCGGTTGGATTTAAGCAGTCTGCAGTTGTTCCATACAAACTAGAATGTGAAATACAAGCTCTGCATGCGTAGAAGTAGCTATTTTACACTGACATTCTATAGAATAGTATTTTGGCTTCTATTCCCTGTTCTCGCAGGAGGCCAACTTGGCATTGTGCTCTGTTCCAGAGACTCATTGCGACAGGACCGATCAAAGAATTTTTCACATATTGATAAGTAGGCAAGTCATTCTGACTTCAGTTAACCTGAATTTTATGCTGATAGCCTGTTTGTGTCCTTTTTCCTGTGGAGGGAAAAGTCCAGTTCCTCCTACCTGTGTGTTTCTTCCCTCTGTCTCCTTTACCCTTGAACGACTACCACACTGACAGAGAACACTCCACTTTCTGACACTTCTGATCAGCATATGTGGGTGTTTTTTCCACAAGCAATTGCATGTGACACCAGCTGGGTGTCCTACAATTCAACTCAACCTCGGCATTTATCCGATATAGCATCAGATCCCACACATTCCACAAATCTGCCACTCCCCTGTCCCCACTCCACTCCCCCTACAATACACTTCAGATGCCAGTAAAAGTCCAGGTTGTCACCTCTGCTTCTGACCAGCTGACTTTAGATTGGAGTTTCCAAACCCTTTTTTTGGTTCATACAAAAGTATACACACAGCTGGTTTATATAGTGCTGCTTCTAAGTCCTGGGGAAAAAAAATCTAACTGGAAGTCCCAAATTTTAAATGTCTCCAGTGGAAACTTAGTATCACACCCCACCAAGCCACACATCAGTTGTAACTAGTCCTCAGTCATTGTAAATGTTCCTGTCCTGGCAATTTTCTCCTAGTTTGTCCACTCAATGGCCTTTCTCCATTTGCATGACACTCTTCAATTAATGAGTAATTCTTCTCAAATATCACCTTATCATAGAGTATTCTCTGAACACACTGTTTAAATCAGGACTCTCATTCTATCATTATACATGCACACCTTCATTGTATTTATCAGCATCCTGTTTTATTATTGCTGACTTCCCTTACGGAATATAAGCTATTTGAAGATGGTCATTGATTCCCTGCTGTATCATGAGTGATTAGAATTGTTCCTCATTGATAGAATGAGTGAATGCATTTTATCACTACAAAGAAGAAAGCTGCTGCAATGCATAGGTTTACAGATCAGTGGGTTGTCATCAGGTAAACCTCAAATTATATTTGTGGCATTTAAATGGAGCTGGACTCCATGATCCTTGACCCCTCCCCACCCCCCACCATGTCTTCTGCCTGCCTTTTGCCTGTTGAATGCTTTAGTCAAAGAATAATTTTAATCAGAAAAGTGAGAAATGCTTAAACAAAGGAAGGAGACTAAATAATAATAATGTAGTCATTAAGCATAGTCAAGGACCTTTAGTTCTTTCTTAAGGGATGTAGATAATATTCTGAACCATATCCTGTGAGCTGTCCTATAGATACCAAAACCCCAGGTGGAGAAGTTAACTACAAGATGGCCAGACTGTACCCAGGACTTGAGCTGCCACAATTCCAAGAATTGACCACAAAGAAATGGGAACAAGTGCACCCCAGAACTAAAGATTAACTGTACCTAAAACAACCAAGATGCTACTGCTAGTCAGACCACTGATGACCAATATGAAGATGACTGTTAGAGATGACTGTGCTATTTCTGCATGTAATCTGCTCCGCGCCCCCCCAGCCCCCCCCCCACACACTGTCTATAAAAGCTCTCACCCCCTGCTTGTCGGGGGCAGGGTGGGGAGTTAGCCTTTGGACAGATGTCCACCACCCCTCCCCCACAGTTGCCAGCAACTGAAATAAACTTTCCTTTTCCCCAACCTGGCCCATTTACTGTCTTTTGAGAGGTGAGCAGCCAGACCCCCTATGCATACCTTTTGGTAACAGCATCCGATTCTTTACTCCCATACCATACAACCTAACATTCTGAGCATTTCTGATAAAATTGTCATGCTATTGTACCATTAATTTTCTTGTGGACAAATATTGTGACAGAGATAACATGAACATCTCAAAGAGATATACTACTTTTATTTCAGTACAGTCAGGATCAGTCTCATTTGACTATCAAAGTTTGTTCAGGTCATATATAATCTTTTCAATTTAAGCCAAATTAAAAAAAAAAAAAAAAAAAGACCAGCCAACCCAGTTCATTATAAAGTTCCCTGCCTAGGGAAGTTTTTTTTTAAACATTTATTTGGCTGCATTGGGTCTTAGTTGTGGCATGTGGGATTTTCATTGCATCATGCAGGATCTTTCATCGTGGCACATGGGCTCCAGAGCATGCGTGCTCAGTAGCTGCAGTGTTCAGGCTTAGTTGCTCCATGGCATGTGGGATTTTAGTTCCCTGACCTGCATCCCCTGAATTGCAAGGCAGATGATTAACCACTGGGCCACCAGGGAAGTCCCCTGCCTAGGGAATGTTAAACCATGCTCCCTCTGATGACTCCAAGTCCTAAGAAAAAACAGCTCGAATAAAACTCAGGACATCACTTAAAGCAATAATGTCTGAATATCAGGAGAAATCACTAAAGTACCCAAGAAACACTGAAGAAGTGGGCGGGGCTCAAAGGACCCACGCTGGTACCAAGCATGGGTTTAGGACAGACTCCAGGGTCCTCCAGTAGGTGTCCCTGATAGCCTACTGACTACAAGAAAATGTCAACAAAATTCCATTAACAATCAAGAAGGAAAAAGGGAATTTTATTTGAGTCAAGCTGAGGATTATAACTTGGAAGGGTCTCATAAAGCTCTGAGAACTGTTCTGCCTGTTAGAAGTTGAAGGCACAGTTATATATACATTTTCAAGATAAAGGATAGTTCATCAATATGACATGTTGATCATTTTTCATAAACTTCACCAAGGACATACGGTCCAGGTAACCATGTACAAAGCAAGCAGTAAGTCACCATGACCTTTCACAGAGTTGAGAAAGAACACTACTCTTAAAAAATATCTAATATTTATTTGGCCAGGTCTTAGTTGCAACATGGGGGATCTAGTTCCCTCACCAGGGATCAAACCCAGACCCCCTGCATTGGGAGTTCTAAGTCTTAGCCACTGGACCACTAGGGAAGATCCTAGAACACTTTTAAGAAGTTAGATCACTAGTGTCAGAAATAAAAAAGTAAGTTGACCTTTATGGTCGAGGAGGCACTCCCACCTCTGAGGAGCTGTGGTTTATGTGTAACGCACAGGTACACTGCACATTAGGGATGGAGGGAGGAAGCCCAAGCAAACAGAAATGTTTCTTTCTTGTCTTGCCTTGAAATATAAATTTTATTAAAATATGAACTCCAAGCACACAAAGATTATTTTATCTTTTTTATTTCTGAAATTTTATCTCCTAGTATTTTTTATATGTTCATCATATGTCGTCACTTCATGTAAAGCTTTAAGTGCACACACACACACACAAATGTATGTAGGAATATAATCATACAGTGTAGATTTACAACCGAGGAGGCAGATTTCAGAGGACTGAGTCTGAAATTGTACTGCTACAGTATTTTCATTATAGCTACAGAAATTATCTGGGTTACACTATGGAGTTTTTAACTCCAGTGTAAATTGTGAATGTATATCTATTTCAAATACTTTAAGTTGTTTAAATCTAATTTGAAAAGAAATTGTCACAGATGCCATTCAACCTAGAGAAACATGATGATGTATATTTAAGGGTCATTATTATGAAGCCCCCAATGCAGTGGGATATGCTTGCATTAATAGAAGGCACATGATTCACTAAGGATTACAAAACAGATTGGGTTTCCTTACTGGCTCAGGTGGTAAAGAATCTGTCTCACACTGCAGGAGACCTGGGTTCAATCCCTGGGTTGGGAAGATCTCCTGGAGAAGGGAATGGCTATCCACTCCAATATCCTTGCCTGGAAAATCCCATGGACAGAGGAGCCTGGCGGGCTATGGTCCATGGGGTCGCAAAGAATCAGACACGACTGAGCAACTAACACTGTAAAAAAAAAAGATGACACTTTATTCATTTGGATATGAGAAGTATGATACATTCTAATAAACAAAATGCTATCAAAATGCAACTCTAGAGGCCAAATCCACAGCCTTCGCAGATACACTACTCTGATTCTTTTGATGACTGTCCTCTGTAACACTGTCCCTTCGGTTTCCCAAAATGAGACTAATTTTGAATATTTTATATATACAGTAGCTATTCCCCTTCAAAACACAGGGAGACCATTGTTCCACCTCCATTTTTTTCTCCCACATATGCCATCCCTGAAGTTACTTAGCATGCACACATGCAGTGGATAATTCAATATTATGTTCCAGGTGTACCACATAACAATTTTAACAACTGCATACAGGATGAACTAATCACCCCAGTAAATCTAGTAGCCATCTGTCCCAGTACAAAGTTATTATCACTGACTATACTCCTTATTTTGTATATTACACCCTACACTTCATTATGTAACTGTAGACCTGTACCTCTTAAACCTTTCCTACTTCACACACAAGGGCCTCCCTGGTGGCTCAGACAGTAAAGAGTCAGCCTGAAGTGCAGGAGGCCAGGGTTCCATCCCTGGGTTGGGAAGATCCCCTGGAAAAGGAAATGGCAACCCACTCCAGTATCCTTGCCTGGAAAATTCCACAGACAGAGAAGCCTGGTGTGCTACAGTCCATGGAGTTGCAGAGTCGGACATGACTGAGAGACTTTTACTTTCACTTTTTCACTTTCTTTCACTTCACACACACCTGCCCTTCTGGCAACCGTCTATTTGTTCTATGTATGAGACTATTTTCCTTTTGTTTTCTAAATTCCACATATAAGTGAAATCACGTGCTGTGTCATTCTCTGACTTATTGCACCCAAATACCCTGTAGAATTGTGTATGTTACTGGAAATGGCAAGATTTTGGTTTTTCTTCACAACTAATATTCTACTATATGTGTGTATATATGTGGATGTGTGTGTATATGTATATATATATTTTTTTCCCTTTATCTATTTTCTTTATTGATTCATCTATTGGTGGACTTTTGGTAGGTTTCTTACCTTGGCTACTTTAAAAAAAAATTTTTTTTTTATGTGGAACATTTTAAAAGTCTTTATTGAATCTGTTACAATATTCTTTCTGTTTTATGTTTTGTTCTTTTGGCCTCAAGGCATGTGGGATTACCTCCCTGACCAGGAATTGAACCCCCACACCTCCTGCAATGGAATTGCGGATTCTAAGCCACTAAACTACCAGGTAAGTCCCTTGGCTATTATAAATAATGGTACAATGAACAATGAAGTTCATATATTTTTTGAATAAGCATTTTTGTTTTCTCTAGGTAAATGCCCAGATGTGCAATTGCCAGATTATATGGCAGCTCTATTTTTAATTTTTGAGGAGTGGCCATAGTTGGCCATAGTAGCTACCAATTTACAATGCTACCAAAAGTGCTTGAGGGTTCCCTTTTCTCATCTTCACCAACACTGTGACTTGTCTTTTTGATGCCAGCCCATTCTGACAGGTGTGAGGTGGTATCTCATTGTGGTTTTGACCTGCATTTCCCCGATGATTAGTGATGCTGTGCATCGTATCATGTACCTTTTGGCCATCTGTAAGTCTCCTCCTCCATGATGGAGTGTCTCAACCTGAGTAGGGCTTGAATACTTGCACAAGTTTTGTGTCAGGCATTACATTTTAAGGTTTCTTTCTACTATGAATTGTTGGATGATCCCCAAAGCTCAAGTTCGGAATAAAAGCACTGCCACATGTGTTGGATTTATGTCTGTTTTCAGTATGCCTTTTTTGATGCCTAGTAAGGCTTGCAAATTGGGTATAAGCTTTGCCACATTCATGACATTTGTAAGGTTTCTCTCCAGTATGGATGGTTTTATGTTGAGTAAGGTATGAACGCATTGTGAAAGCTTTGCCACACTCATTACATTTGTAAGGTTTCTCTCCAGTGTGAGTTCTCTCATGACCCCAAAGTTGGGAACGTTGGATAAAGGCCTTATCACAGTCTTTACATTTGTAAGATTTTTCTCCTGTATGAATTCTCTGATGTGCCATAAGGCTTGAACGTTGGGTAAACCTTTTGCCACACACATTACATTTGTGTGGTTTCTCTCCAGTATGAATTCTCTCATGACCCCAAAGTTGTGAAAGTTCAATAAAGGCCTTACCACACACATTACACTTGTGTGGTTTCTCTCCAGTGTGCATTTTCTGATGTCGAGTAAGGCGTGAAAATTGGGTAAAAGCTCTGCCACACTCACTACATTTGTAAGGTTTCTCTCCAGTATGGATTGTCTCGTGCTGAGTAAGATTTGATCTCATGGTAAAGGCTTTGCCACACACAGTACACTTGTACGGTTTCTCTCCAGTATGGATTTTCTTGTGTTTGTTAAGGCTTGACCGCTCGGCAAATGCTTTGCCACATTCATTACATTTGTAAGGTTTCTCACCACTGTGCATTTTCTCATGACTCCAAAGGAGTGAATGCTGGATAAAGGCCTTACCACATTCACTACATTTGTAAGGTTTCTCTCCAGTGTGCATCCTCTGATGATTTTCAAGGTGTGAGTTTCTACTAAAGACCTTGCCACAGACATCACATTTATATGGTTTCTCTCCTGTGTGCACTCTCTGATGCGTAGTGAGATTAGAACCCTGGTTAAAGGCTTTGCCACACACATTACATTTGTAAGGTTTCTGTCCAGAATGGATCCTCTTGTGATTTCTGAGGTTTGAGCTTTTGCTAAAAGCCTTCCCACAGTCATTACAGTTGTAAGATTTTTCTTCAGTGTGTGTTCTCCTGTGTTGTGTGGGTAACACAGTAGGTTCCACAGTAGGAGGAATTCTATGAAGTGGGGAAACTGAGGAACCATTGTTAACTGACTTCTCAACTTGAGGGCCTCTATACATTTTCTCCTCAGTTGGAAATCTCTGCAGTTCAGCCACCTGCGCCTGCAGCCTTGCTCCAGTTCTATTGTCCAAATACTTCGTATCTTTGCTTCCAGCAATGCTCATGTTATTTTTCACTGTTAACCAACTTCTTATGAATGGCTTGTCATGCATGAAATATTCATATGTATTACTTCTTACAGAAACACTCTGAGGAAAATTAATTAAGGATTTATTATCCTGATCTTCTCTCTGACTGAGATTTTTGTTATGGGTCAAAAGCACTTTTTTGTCATTTCTTGCATCATATCCCCACTCACTCTCATTCTTCTGCATATTTTCACAGACTTCCTTGAGGTCAAAATCCTTGATGCCATGGTTTTCATCTCCATATAATTCTACTAAATTAATGTTCTCTCTTGGTGATAATTTGTTAATTGCAAATCCAGCAGAAAGGATTCCTATAAGATAATCTGGAAAATATATTGAATTACATAATTATACAAAAAAATGTGTTTAATAGCATGTGGCAATATGATATAAGAAAAAAATATTTTAAAAAGTCTATATATCACAATGGGTTTCCCAGGTGGCGCTAGTGGTAAAGAACCCACATGCCAATGCAGGAGACATAAGTGATGTGGGTTTGATTACTGGGTCAGGAAGATCCCCTGGAGGAGGGCTTGGCAATTCACTCCAGTATGTGTGCCTAGAGAACCCCATGGGCAGAGGAGCCTGGTGGGCTACAGTTCATAGAGTTGCAAAGAGTCAGACACAACTGATGCAGCTTAGCAGGCATGCATGCATGCAACCCATGATAAATCTAGCAGGTTAAGTTAATAAATAACCACAATTATGCCAAATAACAGTTTCTGGCATTCTAAAGGATTCTTCCATAAAAACAGAAGAAAGAATATATATTCCAGAAGGAATATATTATAGGAAAAGTGAAATATATTTTGAGAATTACTGAAGTTTGTCTATCTTCTGAGAAGTTCTCTCAAGGATATAAAATGTGAAAGGGAACAAATGAAACAGTCCTAGGGTCAGGACAACAGAGAACTTGATATGTATTAATTGAAAACCAAGAGAGATCAAGGGGAAAGATGACTCTCGAGAGAGCCATCTCAGTCCCTCTCAAACTAAAGCATCAAAATGGTCAGCGGTGTCCCTTTATAAAATAGAAAATATAATGTTGTAGGCCACAACAAAGCCCTTCCTCAGCTCTGAATGAGCCACAGCATCATGGTGGAATGGAGTTTAAACTTTTATATATTTGAACAAGAGAGTGACAAGTTTGAGTGTATGGAATGGATCTCCTTTTAGATCCGCTAAGAAACAAACTGTTATTTTTCTACAGATAATTCCCACTTAAGGAGAATTTCCCAAGCAATATTTAATGGAGCAGTTTACTCTGTGCGCACTTGAGCTCCTATCTGTATTCCCATCTCAATCTATTCATACTTGTCTGATTTTCCCCGATTTTCACTTTGCCTTCCAAAGTCCAGGGCTCTTTCCCTTGCTCTAAGATGAAGATAACATTCAGCTTATAAGAGATTTCAATTCATAAAGTAAAATGGGACATGACATGCTAGGCTATTACAGAACACATGCCCAGCTTTTTGTTCAGCTAAGAAAGAAAAGTATAGATGGGTCTAGAAATGTATCATAAAAATTAGTCAACTGACTGCCTCCTGAAGTTTTAGATTAAGTAGGGTCAGGAAAATCCACTGCAGAACGGATAGGCTACCAACTCCGGTATTCATGGGCTTCCCTGGTGGCTCAGATGGTAAAGAATCTGCCTGCAATGTGGGAGACCTGGATTTGATCCCTGGGTTGGGGAGATCCCCTGGAGGGGACAGCAACCCACTTCAGTATTCTTGCCTGGAAAATCCCATGGGGTCGCAAAGAGTCAGACACAACTGAGCCACTAAGCACACCACAGCACGGCGTGCAAATTATCTAATTAACTTTTAAGAACTACTGAATCAAAAACACAAAGGTGGAAGCACAGAATGAGATGTTTTAAAAAAATGTGCTGTAATGCTTTCTGACTACTAATATTCTGCAACCACCATTGATTAAGCACGAATGCCCAACTTCTAACAAAATGAGAAGTTATAGAGTGATAAGCCATGTCATGAAGCCTTTTCATTCTGAATCCAAACAGCTTCAATCACTCTCTTAAGAACAGGGATTTGAAACTTTAACAAGCATGCCAGGGGATTCCAAGTTTGAGACTCAGAAGGGAAAACTCAAAAGATACATAGAACTAGTTACCACCTTCCGGAGAGAAGTTATCATCACCCAGGGAGACCAGGTTCCTGTAGGTCTCCAGCATCACATCCCTGTAGAGGGCCCTCTGAGAAGGGGCCAGGCATTCCCACTCCTCCTGAGAAAATTCAATGGCCACATCCTTGAATGTAAATAGTCCCTGAAAGGAAAGCACATTTCGCCAAGTGGACAAGGAGCAAGCTCCGAGTCTGACAAAATTACAGAAACAAACGTGTAAGGATTGACTTGGCTGGAGCGAATGTCCTGACCGATCTGTAAGATAATTTTGAGCAAGTTACTTTTCTCAAATTTTTTTAAACTGAGGTGAAATTCGTGTAACATAAAGGTAGATATTGTAAGGTACCATTCAGTGAGTGGCATTTAGTACCCTCACAATGTTGAACAAACACTTGCCTATCTAGTTCAAAAACATCATATCATCGTTAAAGGAAATTTACCCATTTAACAATCTCTTCCCGTTCCTCTTTGCCCCCCATCCCTGTATACCATAATGCTTACTGTCATTATGCATTTACCTACTTGTGATATTTTCATATAAATGCAATGGTACGAAATGTGAGCTTTTCTGTGTGGCTTCTTCCACTTACAATGGTTTTTTCAATTTATCCATGATATGGCATCAGTACTACATTCCTAAAGTATTCCTTTTTCAGGGCTGAATAATTGAATTCTATGACTACAACACGTTTTATATATCCACTCATCCTGATGGCCATTTAGTTGGTTACCACTTCTTTCCTAATTTTAACAGTTCTGCTGGAACTTTCATGTACAAGTATATGTGCAAATACCTATTTTTAACCTTTTTTTTTTTTTTTTGGCTGCACCTTGTGGTATGTGGGATCTTAAATTTTAGTTCCCCAACCAGAGATTGAACCTGTGCCCCCTACAGGGAACTGCAGAGTCTTAACCACTGGACCACCACAGAAGACCCTTTAATATTTTTTATTCGTTTAAACACAGTTCTCCCACTTTCCTTTAGTTCTTTGTCCATAGCTTCCCGTAGCTCTCTAAGGATGTTTAAGATGGTTGATTTAAAATCTTAGAACTTGCAAATTCTGTTCTTCTTTACAAACACCATCATTAATGCAGTAATCATGCTTAAGCTCTGGTGAAAGAAATGGCAACCTGCTCCAGTATTCTTGCCTGGAGAATCCCATGGACAGAGAAGCCTGGCAGGCTACAGTCCACAGAATCGCAAAAGAGTTGAACACAACTTAGTGACTAAACAACTACAACAACAATAACATGCTTAAGCTGCTCAATCTGGAGAAATCCTTAGGCATCTGTACTGAAGCTGGCCTGCTCAAAAGCAGCCACTGTGAAATCTTTTATAACAGACACAAATGTGAAACCCTTGTGTCTTCATGAAGAGAATGATCCAATGAGGATGTAAAAAGGAAAATCACCTCTATGTTTACTAAAGTGAAAATAACTCCAACATGTATGGCTTGTGAAAATTTAAACTTGCAGAATAAATATCATAAGAAAACATTTACCAAAAAATATTTTCTAAAATCACATTACAATATAAGATGCATTTTTATTAAGATTTGGGTTGAGAACAAAGAGTTGTTCCTGATGGAGACATTAAGTGATGCTGGAAGACGTGACAGAGAAAGGGATATTTTACTTAAGCCTCTAATCTGCATCACTATGTGGAGTTGAATCACAAGTGTATATACATGAGATGTTTAATACAAAAAAAAATAACACTATTTGTTATGATGATCTGTGATCCCTGATGTTATGACTATAACTTGCTGAAGGCTCAGACGATGGTTAGCATTCTTTTTTTAGCAATATACAACACTGAACAACTATAATGGTAGAATCAGATCATGGCTCCAGGCTTTCTGATGGCACAAAGTTCTGCTCCTATGTCTTGGCTGAATTATAACCATTTTAATCGAAAACACCTGCTACATGAGAGCCCCTATTGGAATACCTGGGTCTTTCAGCCATGAATGTGGTATGAATTATATATAGAGCTTTTCCTGTTAGGCAATTAAGTTAATTCCATTTTTTACAACTAATTATGTACTAAAACAAGACTTCCCAGGTGGCACTAGTGGTAAAGAATCCACCTGCCAGTGCAGGAGACATAAGAGACGGGTTCAATCCCTGGATTGGGAAGATCCCCCGGAGAAGGAAATGGCAACCCACTCTGGTATTTTTGCCCGGAGGACATGGACAGAGGAGCCTGGCAGCTACAGTCCATGGGTTCGCAAAGAGTTGGACACAACTGAAGCAACTTAGCACAGCACATGTACTAAAACACCCTCTTCTACATCCTGTTTCCATTTTGGAACTTCCCATTTTAAAGTACTGATATTTTAGAGTCAGGAACACAATGATTCACTCAACTTCAAATGCCTTCAAAAGCGCGTTTCCCCATATAAGTCTTCCTTTCAGACTTCAGGTATTGTGAGCATTGGAACATCACTTATCATATGTAGTCTCTTTGACCCTGGTTTACATGGAGCTGCAAGGGCTTGCAGAAGGGTTCTCTGAACAATCCTTAGTGGCCTACCTCGCTGACACCACAGAGCCTACTCCTACTTCCAATCGTCTGAGTACAAAACCTTTCACAGGAGGATCGCCTAAAAGGACCCTCTTCCCAAATGCAAGGTCACTAAGTCACACTGAGGAGGAAATCTGCAGGGAGATGAGAGGAGATTCAGGGAAGGCCCTGTGTGTGATTAAATATTTTAGGCAGGAAACTTCATAGAGAAGTTTAACAAGTCCAATTCATGTCATTTTAGGAAAGAGTTAACATCAACAAAGAATATGACTTTTACCTGGGAAAGGGCCATCCCTTCTCCTTTCTTTCCTCTTCCTCTGAGCTTCTTTCTCAGGTAAGATTATTCTGTGTGACAAAAAAAAAAACAAAACACATCTTTTAATGTTTAGAATCAACAAACCTCCCTCCCCTGCCACAAGTATCCACACACAAAGAAACTTCCTCTGGGGTAAAGAAGGTCCCCAGTGACTGGAGGGATCGGAGACAATGAACTATCAGGAGACCAATATGTGAGTTTTCACCCCTTTTTTCAACCCCTTCTCCTGCTGGAACCCTCACTCTGCTGCAACTGCACCGTCCTTTGTCCATATGACATTCAGCCAAAGGAAACTGTCTCCTCCCGGTTCCTGGCTCCTTCCTGGGCAGCCAGCATCCAAGGACTGGCTGATGCAGGATAACATGCTTATCCATCCAACAATCTGGGCTTCCTTGGTGACTCAGACAGTAAAGAATCTGCCTGCAATACAGGAGACCCAGGTTCGATCCCTGGGTCAGGAAGATCCCCTGGAGGAGGGCATGGCAACCCACTCCAGTATTCTCGCCTGCTTAATTTTTTGTTCATAATCTCTGCCTTCAGTAAAATATCCTTTATATTTTTTTACGACAAATGTCATAAACCAATAAATACTGTTTTTTGCACTTAGTTACTGTGCTCCAATGTTTACGTGAAGACTATAATTCAACAATTATTCTAAAGCCACACTAGGGCTTCACTGATGGCTCAGTGGTAAAGAATCTGCCTGCCAATGCAGGAGAAGTGGGTTCCATCCCAGGGTCAAGATCCTCTGGAGAAGGAAATGGCATCCCAGTCCAGCATTCTTGCCTGGAGAATCTCATGGACGGAGGAGCCTGCTGGGCTACCGTCCTTGGAGTCGCAAAGAGTCAGACATGACTGAGCAACTGAAGAAGAACAACACAGTCACTTTAACTTTTTTTTTCTATTTTGTTGAAATATAATTGATGTACAATACTATGTTAGTTTTGAGAATACTACAGAGGGATTTGACATTTTCAAACATTATGAAATGATCACAATAAGTCTTAAGAAAAAGACTTCATGTTATGATACAGAGATAGACACAAGCTAAGAGAAAAGTTATGTCTTTATCTCTGGGCCTAGGCCCTCTGCCCTTAAGTTTTTCATAATTGTTGGAGGACTGCAGCACTTTTCAAATTCTCATTGTAACTGGCCACTCATCCCAGAAAACCACCAGATGCAAAAACAAGACCAACTTTGTAAATTATTTCTCTCAGAGGATCTCATTTGCTCAGACTCAGAAAACCGGGTCTACTTTACTTCTCCATGTTACAGGTGGTGCACGCGTCTCACAGGGGAAAGGATTTACCAAGTTACTTTGAAGAAGTCTGAGTTGAGTGAGCAGAACTGAGTGTAAGTGGTAGCCTTACACTTTTATAGGTTTAAGTAGAAAGAGTTTATCCTATTTGCAGATTACCTATTTATTTCTAAGCTAGAGAGGCTTCTTTTTCAGGGTTTAATGAAAGACAAACATTTTATTCCTCTACTGTAGAAAAAAACAGAACAAAAAATGCAAGCCACATCAATCCAGCCCATCCTTCAACATCTGCAGAAAAAGGATGAAGGGGATGAGCGAGGAACATCTATTCAATTCTTAGCTGGAGACTTCAGCTCAGAGCTCACTAACTTAGCAGATCTTTTAAGGGAAGAATAAAGTTGTTAAATACCAAAGTAACTGGTGAATCTAGGTTTTGAGTTTTAAAAGATTATCAACATTCATAACCACAGGCCTAATGAAATACTGTAGTTATTTACCAGACATCACAGAAGAGCTCCAAGTTAGGATATAAAGCACATAAACCTCATAATGTGAACAATCAAATTAAGAGGGAAAATAATCTGTAAATTTAAAGGAGAGGAAAGCAGTACCGTTAACAATGGCCATTTTAGCAGCTTCCTTGGTGGTCTAGTGTTTGGGAGTCTGCCTGCCAGTGCTGGGGATATGGGTTTAATCTATGGTCCAGGAGGATCCCACATGTCTCAGGGCACCTAAGCTGGTGCGCACAACTACTGAGACCATGTGCTGCAACTTCTGAAGCCCGCAAGCTCTGAAGCCTGTGCTCTGCAACAAGAAAAGCCACTGCAAAGAGAAGTCCAGTGCACCATGAGTAAGAGTAGCCCCTGCTTGCCAAAACTAGAGAAAGCCCTTGCAACCAAGGAAGACCCAGCACAGCCAAAAACAAAAATAAGTAAGTTAATTTTTAAAATAGTCATTTAAACAAAAGCACCATGTGGTGAAAGAAATTTGTGTTCCATTTCTCGGAGGAGGACCTAGAAGTGACTGAGGTAAGCCTTCTGGTTGAATACGGACTGCAAATAGAATTATTATCTGATTCCAACACCTGGTTTTGCAACTCTCATCTCTTCTGCATAATTTAGACAAGTCAACAAATTTTATAAAAATTAGGTTGTACAGCCACAAATTCACTATTTCAGAACTTAACAGTCCATACCCAATCTACTCAATACTCACCTAGGTTTGGGTACCCCTGCTTTCTCCACCACTATGTGCTTTTTTTCCTCTGTATATCTCTCTGGATCCTTCTGTTTCTCTTCTCCTTTGCCCATTTCTGCGTTTCTTTCTCTCTTTTCTGTGCATCATTTTGTTTCCTTCTCTTTCTATTCCTCCTCCCACAGTCTGGCCTCGCCCTGTTGCAATACCTGACGTTCTTCCTGCACAGTATTTCTGATGCCTCACTAGTTGCAGAAACTTCTGCCTCAGTATTCCCTTCCCGCTCTCCTTAGAGGGAGGTCAAGGATGATCCATCCTCCAGGACTGAGGACTTGTCAGAACGAAATCGGGCCGAGGAGGGTGAGGTCGGGCAGGGGAGCCGGGAGTCGGATAGAAGTTAGAAAGGGAGTCAGAGCAGGAAAACAGCGCTACAGGAGGTCAGCGTCTATACGGACCGAAGGCAGAAAGTTGGGGCCGGTGTCTGCCTTAGAGCGATTTTAACAGGAACCGGGCCCAGACTGCCGGGACCGAAAAAGTTTTCAGGTGACGCCGCAACAGGCGAAATGAGAGGACTCAGAGCGAGAGCGACGGCCGCGTTCAGGGGTTTTAACTTACTGCGAGCCGCTCCAAAACCCCGGTCGGGGGCCGCGATGCCCGAAGAACGCATAGCGCGGTCACCAACGAAACCAAGACTTTCTCTTCCGAGTGTACCCGTTGTTACGCGGAAATCACTTCCGGCTCTTCAGGGAACTGCGCGTGCTCACTGGGGCGGGGCGGGGCCTGGGCCCCCGCGGGGCGGGGCTGTGGCTTTCGGGTGGATGGAGGGGGCCTCCGCCTGTGGTCCTTGATCTGGTCCTCGGACCGGCCCCTGGGAGTTTCTGGTTGCTCCTCTTCCCTCTGGACAGGTTTCTGTACTTTGGATCCTCCGCACTTGTATGCTGTCCTTTGAAGCCAGGCCTCGGTGCAGAATTAGAGATGCACAGTCCACTTCTATTAGAAGCTGAAAGTTGAGAAACATGGACAGAAAAACGTGGTGGGCTGCAGTCCATGGGGTCGCAGAGTCGGACACTACTGAGCAACTAACACTTTCACTCTCCCCCACCCCCGCACCCACTTACGTGGAAAGAGCCAGCAGATGAAGAAACTGGATTCTCTGAGCAGCGAGGATGCAGGAGCCCTGGACCTAGGGCGGGGCTTGGCGCTGTGGGCGGGGTTGGATCCCGGAACTTGAGACCTCAGGCAGTTACACGTTTTTGAAAGTGAAAGTGAAGTTGCTCAGTCGTCTCCGACTTTGCGATCCCAAGGACTGTAGCCGGCCAGGTTCCGCTGTCTATGGGGGTTCTCCAGGCAAGGATACTGGAGTGGGTTGCCATTTCCTTCTCCAGGGGATCTTCCGGACCCGGGGATCGAACCAGGGTGCCCTGCATTGCAGGCAGACTCTTTACCCTCTGAGCCACCAGGATTATTTATTTTAAATTTATTTATTTTTGACTGTGCTAGGTCTTCCTTGCTCCTTAGGCTTTTCTGTAGTTTCCTTGTGTGGGCTTCTCCTTGCAGTGGCTTCTGTTGTTGCCAAGCCTGAAATCTAGACCTTTCTGGCCTTAGTAGTGGTGGTGCAGGGGCTTAGCTGCCCTGTGGCATGTGGAATCCTCCCTGATAAGGGATTGAACCCTTGTCCCCTGCATTGGAAGGCAGATTCTTAACCATTGGCCCACCAAGGAAGTCCCACAGCTTTTTATTTACTTAACCAAAAGCTTGAGTTTTAGAGCAGGTGATGGACACTGGTAGTGTGACAGGAAATGCAGAATTGTGCATGTGGGAAATGTGCAATTTTATACTCACTTCCCTCCTGGGCTTCCCTTGTGGCTCAGCTGGTAAAGAATCCACCTGCAATGTAGGAGACCTGGGTTCCATCCCTGGGTTGGGAAGATCCCCTGGAGAAGGGAAAGGCTACCCACTCCAGTATTCTGGCCTGGAGAATTCCATGGACTGTATAGCCCATGGGGTCGAAAAGAGTCGAACACAACTGAACGACTTTCACTTCACTTTCCCTCCAGAGTATAATTTAAACTTCTGTTTCCCATTCATTTGGAGGCATCAGAAACTAAGTGAGGAAAAATTTCAACCCTAAATATGTCATTGTCCAAGGGACGCCTTTGGAGATTGTGCGCAAGGAGTAGGCTACAGTCGGGCACTTGAGAAAGAAGCTTTAGGAAGGAATTCAACCATATATATATATATGTGCAGTATAAATTTTTTTTTCTTTGACTTGTATCAGGCTAGTGGATTTGAAGAATAAGACCATTTCGATAGAAATTTCCACTTCCCAAATATCAACTATTAATGTTATCTTCACTGTAGTTTTGCTGCTTATTAACTTTTCTTATGCACTTTGGCATATTTCTGAATGATTTATCAGTTGAGAATAAACATATCTCCTTTGTCCAAGGCTCTGGTGGAAAACTCCAAAAACCTTTGGAATTTCCGCTAACTGAACACTGTGCTCTATAGCAGAAACTGATACAACATTGTAAATCAATTACCCTTCAATTAAATATAAAAAACAAGATTGGAGTTTCCTGAATGACAGACGTGCTTTTGTTATTATGTTAAAAAGGCAACTTTGAGTGGGGGATCCATACAAAATTTTGGAATAGGAGCTTGGACCCCAGAAAAACCAACCAGGTTATGAGAGAATTGGAATATTACACAGTGGTGAAGCTCAATGAACTAGAGGTACATATGTAAGAAGAAAATCTTCTTGAAAACAATTGGGAGAAAAGTCATGATACAAAATTAGATAGCATAAAGACATGTATATAAACATTTTGCACTCACAGAAAATAATATTTAGAGTTAAAAGTATGTATGTGTTAGAATTTCTAAAAATGCTTGGGAAAGACAAAGATCAAGTTATAGTTGTGTATCAGATACATATGTGATCAAATGAAAATGCAAAGTAAATAGGAAATAAATTTCTCTTCCGGTCTTGTGGATGAGACCTGCCAGGTCAATTCCCATGGACACCCATGATTAGATCTCATGTGAATGCATTATATTGGATGTCAGAGGGAATGAAAAGCCCAATGAAACAAGAAGGCATCTTGAAACCAAAGCAGGGAGGCAAGGATCTTTAGGTAATCAATGAATCAGTTTATTGTAGGGTGACTGACTCCAAGAGCCTGATCTAGATCAGGGTGACAGTGATAAGATGAAATTTCACAGCTGCCCTCCACACTACCCCAGAGCCATTCTGACAACTCTACAGTTAACCTAGGCTATCTGGGTAAATGCTTGGAAGCAGAATAAATTTTCCTAAAATTTATGAATGGATTTTGTCTCTTCTAGGATCATCACATCAGGAGAGGGAACAGATAAAGCATCCATTTGTTCACATGGGACTAATTCAGTAGCATCTCTGTTCTCCTGTTTTGATAGATGTTTACTGATGCAACTTTCATGAAAATTTTGGGTTTCATGGTATATTGGTAATGCTCAAAAGTTTTGTGAACACTCCATGGCTTGTGAAACTGTGACCTCATTTCAGATGGAATCTAAAATTTTAATGTAAAGAATGAATGCTATAAATGGTACAGTTTGCAGAATATCTCAAATATTACCCATGAAAATAAAAAATTTTACATCACCAAAAACAGACCTACATGGCATGTTTATAGAATTATGTTGTCTCTAAAACAGAGGGCTTCCCTGGTGGTAAAGAACCTGCTTGCCAATGCAGGAGATGCAAGAGATGCGGGTTTGATTCCTGGGTTAGGGAGATCCCCTGGAAGAGAGCAGGGCAAACCATTCCAGGGTTCTTGCCTGGAGAATCCCATGGACAGAGGAGCCTGGCAGGCTACAGACCACGGGGTCACAAAGAGTTGGACTCGGCTGAAGCAACTTATCGCACACGCACGCCCCAAAACTGGAAGGAACCCAAATGTCCAACAAATGGTGGATAAACAACCACTAGTCAATCTGTAAAACTGAATGGCAGTCAGCAATGAAAAACAATAAACTCTTACTCTGTGTAAAAACATGACTGAATACCAAAGGCATTATGCTGAGTGACAGAAACATACAAATGGATAGTATTCAGCCTTGGAAAGAAAGGAAATCTTGTCACATGCTACAGAATGGATGCACCTTGAGGACATTATGCTGAGCAAACTATGCCAGTCACAATAACACAAGTATCATATGATTTCACTTACCGAAATATCTAGAGTAGTCAAATTCATAGTTACAGAAATAGTAGGATGGTAGTTACTGGGGACTGAGGGGAGGGAGACCCAGAGAGTAATTTAATGGGTACAGAGTTTCAATTTTTCAAGGTGAAGAAAGTTCTAGAGCTCTGTTGCCTAACAATGTGGATATATTTGAGCTTTGTGAATGTCTGTGTGTGTCTCTGTGTTATCACTGTTTTTTTTATTACCATTATACTTATAGTTAACTTCCATCACCATGGTGGTGGTTTAGTCGCTAAGTTGTGTCTGACTCTTGCAGTCCTCAGGCTCCTCTGTCCATGGGATTTCCCAGGCAAGAGTACTTGAGTAGGTTGCCATTTCCTTCCCCCAAAACATTACTGTTTACTTGGTTACTAAGTGATATGGAAATAAGATGACAAAGGCTAAAATAAATTTCTGAAACTTTAATTTCATTTTTGTTACATAAAAATTATATACATTTATATGCTGAGACTATACGATTCCAGTGTAAAGTGCAAATCAAAACTATACGGAATTAAATACAATAATATATAAAGCCAACAACAATATATATATGAGATTTAATATCCTCTGTGAAACCATGGCAAATTGAAATCTATGAAGCAGGAGAAATCTAAAAGTAGGTACATAAGAATAAATACAAAAGGTCAAGAAACCTTTTCATATATCTTGACTTAGGTTTTACCTAAATTAAACAAAAATATGTTTAATATCTAAATTAAACAAAAATATGCCGCATGGTGGCATCACCATCTTTCATCAAACTGAAAACTGTAAACATTTCCCAAGACAGATTCTTATTAAAGCTTTGTGAGTATCTGCCTCCATGGCCTGGAGGGGAATGAGGAAAGATCTAGTGCTTTTTCAGGAAAAAAAAAAAAAAAGGATATGAATATGTTTTCAGTTCTACACTTCAAAGTGTGCAAATACATGTGAATTACATCCTGATACTTGCTCTCATTATAAAATAATGCCAGTGTGGTACATGCACCTCAGCTTTAGCCCTCCAGAGAGGCAAGGGGCCTGGGAGTTGGTGGGGTGGGGTGGCGGGGGCAGGGGGAAAGAGGCAGGTAGGTGGGAAAGGTGGTGGTTATTAATACACCAACTTGGTTTTTCCAAGATACTCAAAGTGCATGCATTGTCTAGCATGAATTTTAAACTCTGTAATCTGAATCCTCAAGGAAACCCAGATTTCACATTCTGAGTCCAATTTTCAAGTTCCTTTCCTATCACCACCCCGGGTTTGTGACGAACAATCGGCCCTGCTGGTCATTTTGGAGAATCTAGGGGGTTTCAAGGTTTGGCTCTGTCAGAGCTGTGGTCTCTGCTGAGTAGGCTTGGGTCCCCCTGGCTCAAATCAAGCTTCTTCTGACGCTCTGACGTCTAGAGAAGAGGTGGACTGGCCTCAGAGCTCGGCCCTTCTACTCCATCCTTGGTTGGCCGCAGGGTACCCTGCGCCGGGGCCGGAGAGAGCCAGCCCTCAGCAGGGAAGGCATAGGCCGCCTGGTTGGCCATGGTGTATATGGTCTGCGCCGCGGCCCACAGAGGCTCCCGGAGCTGGGCCAGCTGCTGCCAGCACTGCGGGGAATATCCCGGCTGCTTGTGCATGTGGACTATGCTCTGATAAATGGCCTCGGACATATAGCGCAGGGAGGTCACGAGGCTTTTTCGTAGTGGAGGCAACTGGTCTTCGGGGGACCTGGATCTGGGCCGCCGACTGCGCCCAGGGCGCCTCGGGTGGGGTCTTCTGGAGCGAGGAGCCCGGGTCTTTTCGCTGGAGCTGCTGCGGCCAGACTCAAGCACCTTCCGTTTCTTGTTTTCCGAAGTCACACTGGGTTCATGTGGAGAGGCCCCTACGGACAAAGCATGCGGGTGAGAGACCTGCCACATCAATTCCCAAGGACCCCCCATCCCAGGGATCTCACCACGCGCCTTCAGGTACACCCCACCTCTCCTGCACCACACCCTCAGCTCTAGAACGAGGTGATGCTACACCCATCTTGGGCGCTCAAATGCTCCAGGGATCCCAGAGTTTCTAAATGCCTTCAGCCATTGGACAACCCCCTTTGTGCCCACGCACTGGACAGGTCACCTGCTTTCTCTTCACACACCTCGAGACCCAAAAGCAAGATCCTACCTGTTCCATCGCAGGTGCGGTTCCTGGAATCCATCTTCCGCTTTCTGGAACTCTCGGAACTGGAACCGCGTTCTGAATCTGTGAATCAGGTGAGAGTTTTGAGTGACTGCTTGCAACCCGTGCCTTGGCAACCTAGCTGATCCCCGACACACAAGAAGCCAAGATCGCAACAAAAGCTGGTTTACCCGCTACGCATCCTCGAGTTCAGGATGGGCAAGGCCTGGCGGCCAAAGCTCACCTAGTTCCCTGCTCAGAGAGACTGGGGTACCCCCTGTCCTGTCCCTCTTCTCCAGAAAAATTAAGTCTTACCTGAAGGAGCAGTGTGTCTGTTTCTGTCTTGGGTCTCGTTTTCCTTCGAATTATCTTTCTCATCCATCTCGGGCTCTGATCCTGGAAAAAAGGGGGAATTAAATGACTGCCCACCTTGGGGGACACTGAAGTGTTTAGTCCATCCCTCGCCCGTATTTTGGGGCAAATCTCTCAACTGAGGCCCTGCAGACGCATCCTATATGAACTGGAGCAATACGGTTCTTGGGGATCATCGCCACAGTACTCAGAGCCCTCATAGGACTGGGGTTCGGCTCCTATCACCAATCTCCAAATAAAATACCCACAAATTAGATGTCCCTGATTCCATTCCTCCTTTCCACCCCAGACCAACAGCTCAGGTTCCTATCTGGCCTCTGGACGTGGCTGTCTAAGTGGAAAGAGAAGGTCTTGCCTTTTTCTTCGGATCGTTTCTCCTCCCCATCTGAGCCCCTTTCTTCCACGGAGTTCTGTTGGAGTTGGGAAGAGACTATTTTGCCTTTCCCTTCAGAGAGTTTCTCCTCCACATCAGAGCTCTTTTCTTCAAAGGAGTCTTGTTGAGATGGGTTCTGGTCAGTGGGTTGTTCCATGGAAGGGCTGTTGGGGTGCCGGTCTTCTGTGCCGGATTCCATCTGGAGCTCCAAACGACGTGCCTGCTCTCAGAGAGGTTCTGAGTGAGACGTGTCCACTGGAGGGATGAACCAGCCTTTTATTAGAACCTCAGGGGGCGTGGCTTGTTCCTATTGGTTGATTGGGTTATGCCGTCTTCTCGTGAGATTAGGAGCCTTATTTGTGGTTGTACTGTCAGACACGACTGAAGCGACTTAGCAGCAGCAGCGGCAGCCATTTCCTACTCCCTGGAATCTTCCCGACCCAGGGATCGAACCCTCGGCTCTTAGGTCTCCAGCATTGGCAGTCAGGTTCTGTACCACTAGTGCCACCAGGGAAGCTGTGGTTTAAAATATAAAAATTGGCAAAACCTAATTGTAGCATGTTGTTTCAGATGTATACATTTGAGAAAAAAGTGGAACGTATAAAGTAATGGTAAACACCTATAAAACATTCCATCCAATCAGGGGGACGGGATGGGTGATTAGGTTAGGATGATGGGATTATCTGGAGGGCATAGCCAGCGGGTCCTGAGACAGTATAAAGCCCAGCAGAAGAAGGATTTCTAGTCTGCAGTTGCTTCTCCAGTCATCTTGGTGAACATTCTGCCTCCAGTGGTTTTGTGCAGTGTCCACGTATTTGATCGGCTCAGGACAGGGGGCAAGGACACGGCTTAGTTCTGATTTCTCCTTGAGAACTCAAAGAATCCCTCAGAGAAATTGCTGAGTGGGACAAATCTATTGAGGACCAATTTGAGTGTTGAGATGAGGATTAGTTAATTGTTAAATAGCATTTCTTGGCATCGTGCCTGATTCACAAAATACTTCTAAAATGTCAATTTTTAGATGAAAGTCAAACTTTTTAAATAATGGTTACTCGGAGACTGATTTATGTATGTGTGGGGTGAGGTGTTGGATTATCAGTTATGGAGCCCTGTTGTCTTTGAGCAAGGGCTTTTAAAAACTGTGAGTTATTAACTTCTCTTTATCCTGGTGTACTCAGGAAAATTAGTTTGCAGCTGATTTAAATTCAGGACCCTGAATATTTTTAATGCATGAGGTTTTTTTTTTTTTCCTAAATAGGGTCTATTTTTATAGCAGTTTTTAGCTCACAGCAAAAATGAGCAGAAAGCTCAAATATTTCCATGTACCCCCTCCCCAACTCATGCAGATCCTCTCCCACTGGCAGCATAGGCTTAAGTATTTTAAACATAGTATATAATTGCAAAGTTGTACGGTCATATGTCTATCTTTCTAAGATCATATGGAATGCCAAAGACCAAATTATATATCTTCATTTCTACACACTGGATATAATTTGGAGTGTGACAGAATGGTTAACAACCACTAGAACATTCCATCCAATCAGGGGAGGTGGGCGGGGCTCTGTTACCATGTGATTAGATTAGGATGATGGTTACCTGAGGGTGTGGCCAGGAGGTCCAGTGGTTAAGACTCTGCACTTCCATGGGAGAAAGCCAAAAAATAAAAATATAAAATACTGAGTTACTCATATATTTTTATCCCAGTGTGTTTAGCAGAACATATTTGGAGCTGGTTGAAATTTAGGACCCTGACCATAAACCTGTAAGAGCTATGTGGAAACCAGAGTTACATTTTCTTTTTAGAAATTTTATTTTATATTTTTATTTTTTGGCCTCCTCCCATGGAAGTGCAGTGTTTTAACCACTGGACTGCTAGGAAGTCCCAGAGATGAGTTATTCTAACTTAATTTGTGTTTGGGAAGTGCTTCCTCAATACTTGAAATTGGTCATTGAAAATATGAAGAGGAAAACACACTTTATTCTAGACCATCAAATATGCCAGTCCCATGATCAGATATACCATGTGCTGACCCTTTCTTTCCTGTCCCTGGCAGAACTGTCTTTTCTTTTTCTTAATATAATCCATTATGGTAAATTTTATTTACTTCTTATGACAGCTTGTGGAATAGGATATTTTCCCACTGCAATCTATTTGTATTTCCATTAGATCCTATTAATTTTTTAGTCAACCCATTCCATCTTTTCAAAGAAGTTCCCTGAGTGAGGGGCTTCCCAGGAGATTCAAGGGTAAAGAATACACCTGCAATGCAGGAGACATGGGTTTGATCCCTGGGTTGGGAAGATCCCCTGAAGGAGGAGTTGGCAACCCACTCCAGTATTCGCCCCTGGAGAAACCCATGGACAGAGGAGCCTCACTGGCTACAGTCCATGGGTCAGAAGAGTCCGCGAGCACTGAGGGACTAATGCTTTCACTATATCGTTTAAATGAAGTAGTTATACATGTATCTTTCTAAAGTCTTAGGGAATGGCAAAAACCAAATTAGACTATTTTTTCAGGTTTATACTTCGAAATAAAGTGGGAGTGTAAAAGAATGGTGAAAACACAATACAACATTCTATCCAATCAGGTTAGGTTGGCGGGGCTTTGTCACGTGATTAGGTAAAGGAGATGGGGATATTGGGAGGGCGTGGCCAAGGTGGGGGTTCCTAAGACCTAGGCCAGCAGAAGGCATTCTGCTAAGTGGTCTCTTCCCTCTTCATCCAGGTAACTGCTCTGTCTCCAGCGGTTTTGCCCAGTGTCCACATATCTGAGTGGCTCTGGACAGACAGCAAAAGCACGATTGAATTCTTTTCTCTTTAGGGGCCTCAGTTTGTCCTCAGCAAACTAGGAGATTGGGAAAACTCTGCAGCGGTCCATTTTCAGGCATTGAGGTAAGGATTAGTTAATTCTTTGCTAGAATTTCTAGCACAGTGCTGATTCACAAAATACTTACGAAGTGTTAATTTTTACATGAAGGTTAATGTCTTGTATACAGTACAATGTTTCATTTATATAAATTTATATGTATTCTTTTTTCATATTCCTTTCCATTATGATTTGTAATAGGATATTGAATATAGTTTCCTGTACCATACAGTAGGACCTTGTTGTTTATCCATTTTATATATAATAGTTTGCATCTGCTAACCCCACTCTCTCACTTCATCCCTCCCTCACCCCTCGTCACCCTTGGCAACCACAATCTGTTCTCTGTGTCTGTGAGTCTGTTTCATAGATAAGTTCACTCATGTCGTATTTTAGATTCCACGTATAAGTGAAATCATAAGATCTTTGTCTTTCTGACTTACTTCACTTGTATAGTACCTCTAGGTCCATCCATATTGCTACAAATGGCATTATTTCATTCTTTTTTATGCCTGAGTAATACTCATATTTGGAGAAGGCAATGGCACCCCACTCCAGTACTCTTGCCTGGAAAATCCTACAGACGGAGGAGCCTGGTAGGCTGCAGTCCATGGGGTCGCTAGGAGTCGGACACGACTGAGCAACTTCACTTTCACTTTTCCCTTTCATGCACTGGAAAAGGAAATGGCAACCCACTCCGGTGTTCTTGCCTGGAGAATCCCAGGGACGGGGGAGCCTGGTGGGCTGCCGTCTCTGGGGTCACACAGAGTCGGACACCACTGAAGCGACTTAGCAGCAGCAGCAGCAGTACTCATATTTACCACATCTTCTGTATCCATTCATCTGTGGATGAGCATTTAGGTTGTTTCCATGTCTTGGCTATTGTAAATAGTATCACCTTATTTTTCATTAATTGGTACTCTGTTCCTAGTAGAAGAATATGTACATATACTTTGAATAAAAAGTAGCAGGTGAGATGGTAGGCAGAGAAGAGGGATGGGACTTGACTGTCCTGTACGTGGGAGGTTCTAAGAATGTGTAAAATTCAATGGCCTAAAATTCAATGTCTAAAATAAAATTTCATTTTCTTTACTCCACAGAGAAAGAGAATCTCTGGGGTAAAACCCCAGCGATGGACCCCAGCAAACTTTCCATGGAACAGGGTAAAGCATTCTTACAGGAGATCGGGATCCCACAAAGAGATGTAAGTACTCGAGGTTTTAGGTAGGGCAAGTAAGATGTTGAGGAATAAGGTGGACTTCCGCTCTGCTTTCAGTGCTAAGGTGGGCTTTCCTGTGCACAGGGGTGAAATTCAATGATGAACAACGTGGGTGCACATAGGAAAGGGTGCTTGGAGATTGAGTTCAATCATATGACCAATAATTCAGTCAATCGAACTCAATCAAAAATCGAGTTTCGATCTAATGGAGACAAAAGAGAACCAACATGCTACGGCTCTGGCTCTTCAGTTCTCACTTGGGGATTCCCAGTATTCCCTTAACACCCCACGTTCACCCCCTGCTGCCTGCTCCTTGAAGATAACGAGAAAACTCATCATGAGGTTGGAGGAAAGAACGTTTACACTCAGACTAGCGTTACATTAAAGACCTTAGGAAACTGGGAGTCTCTTTCATCTTCTGTAATCCCAAGGCTTCTTCCTGGGTGCAAAACTCAGATTGTATGTTGGTTCTCTTTTGTCTCCATCAGCTCGACTTGATGACAGAGAAATGGGTAGTTGATGCTTCTGTGGAGGTTCTGCTACGGTTCCCTCTGTTGCCAGGAGAGGACCCAACTGCCCGCTGTGTCCCCGATAAGAAATGTCAGCCTCCAGTGCACAAGCCTCACGGAGCTCCACAGAGACCTGAAGTCCAAGAGGAGAGGTAGGTCAGACGTCAGACAGTGATGTGGGTAGGGCCTGGAGGGATTCCCAAGGGCACAGATGTAGCTGTAGATTTCTGCTTGCATAGATTAAAAACAAGTTTGTTTTTTTTTTTCTGGAGTATAGTTGCTTTACAATAGGTCAGTTTCTGCTGTACAGCAAAGTGAATCAGGCACATGTATACATATATCCCCTCTTCCTTGGGTTTCCTTCCCATTTAGGTCCCCACAGAGCTTTGAGTAGAGTCTCTGATGTTATACAGTAGGTTCTCATTAGTTATCTATTTTATACATAGTATCAATAGTGTATATGTGTCAATCCCGATTCCTCCCTCCAAGAGACTTTAAAACAATTATTTATCTAGTTATTGACTATACTGGGTCTTTGATGCTGCACAGGCTTTCCCTAGGTGTAGTGAGCATTGTGTGGGGGGGGTACTCTTTCTAGTTGTGGTGTGTGGGCTTCTCTATGGCAGAGCACAGGCTCTAGGCACTCCGGCTTCAACAGTTGCAGCTCTCGGGCTCTAGGCACAATAGTTGTTTAGGCACAATAGCTTTAGTTTAGGCACAAGGGCTTTAGGCACAATAGTTGTGGCACACAGGCTTTGCTTCTCCACAGCATGTGGGATCGTCCAGGACCAGAGATTGAACCCGTGTCTCCTGCCTTGGCAGGTGAATTTTTCACCACTGAGCTACCAGGAAGACCCTCCCCCAACCATAGACTTTTGACTTGTGTGTCCCTCAACACAGCACAGCCTCAGCCTGGTGTGAGTTTGCACATATATGTGAGCTTGTACAAGGACCCTCAGACTGCTTGTTCATCTGCGGCTTTGTGCAAAAGCCTCTATTAAACGTTGACCTATGGGGTTGGGGTCATGTCTGAAATTTCACAGGTGTTCATTAATTTACATGTCACATCTTTGCAATGCTTTGTCAGAAGAACTGGCAGGTTTTCTCAGTAAGAAGTTGTTATGTGAAAATTGTGAGTTTTCTGAAAGTATGTGGGGAAAAATTCTATACATGTTGGCTGCCTCCGTTTTAGCTTTAATAAATATTGGTAGATGCTTAAATGTTGCAGGGAGTACCTGGCTAAAAATCCAAAATTCAGGCCCAAGTTTATGTTGAAATTCTCAGGGAGAAACATTAGAAGAAGCCCTGATCATAGCCAAGTCATCAAAACCAGGCATTCAAGGTTGCAAATCTAATTTCCCTGTTTGTAAATAAGAGGATTCATCTCAGGCAATGTCCCACTCTGGAACTAAGTAATGACGGAAGAAGATGACACATTTCACAGAATGGGACATGAGTTCATGAGTAGACCAACTCACAGAGGATGTGCCTTAGTGATCACTGAGCCCCTCATTCATTCAGAAGTGGGGGTATGATGGGCTTCTGTCTTTATGTTCATTGTTGTTCAGTCACTCAGTCGTGTCCAACTCTTTGCGACCCCATGGACTGCGGCAGGCTAGGCTTCCCTGTCCTTTACC
The DNA here is from genome assembly GCF_029378745.1 of Bos indicus. Taxonomy (NCBI): domain Eukaryota; kingdom Metazoa; phylum Chordata; class Mammalia; order Artiodactyla; family Bovidae; genus Bos; species Bos indicus. Next base: position 60,737,239 of record NC_091777.1, read on the forward strand.
GGCTCCCAGAGTGTGCTCAAACTCATGTCCATTGAGTCGATGATACCATCAACCATCTCATCCTCTGTCATCCCCTTTTCCTCCTTCCCTCAGTCTTTTCCAGCATCAGTGTCTTTTCCATCAGGGTCTCTGTGTTTACCTTTATTTTTTTTTTCTTGTGACTAGAAAATCCAATAGTCAACTCCCAAGGAAGAATGCCCAGAAGCCCCAGGAGGTGAGGCAGATAAAAAGTCACTACATTCACCAACTGCCCCAGAGACCCACTATGGCTCAGAATGTGAAGAAGCTACTGAGGGGACCTGTGGAGCGGAGGACTACTTTCTCAGACAAGAATAACAAGGTAGGTGGAAGCTTGGATGTTTCAAGAACCAGGGTGTCTGCATGCATCCCAGAAAGTGGATTTTACTGTGGAGATGTTTGCAGGATCTTAGTTCTCCAAGTAAGCATTGAACCCCTGCTTGGGGCAATGAACGTGCTGAGTCCTAACCACTGGACCACCAAAGAACTCAGAAACATCTGTGTCTTATGACTCAGATGTTCTTACTTATCCAAGGCTGGCTTGGTTTGTAGTATCCTCACCAGGACAATTGACCCATCAGCTCCTCTGAGGAGAAACTTTATTCAATGTTCAGTGTCATGTCAAGCTGGGTGTTTTTCCAATGCACAAACCTGGTTCATTTTTATTACCTTTAGACACTAGATTCTTTTCTCCTTGATCTCTCTCTCTAAAATGCTCTGTGGGCAGCACCATCAGTTCAGTTCAGTTCAGTTCAGTCACTCAGTCGTGTCTCACTCTTTGCGACCCCATGGACTGCAGCACACCAGGCCTCCCTGTCTATCACCAACTCCCGGAGTTTACTCAAACTCATGACAATTGAGTCGGTGATGCCATCCAACCATATCATCCTCTGTCGTCCCCTTCTCCTCCCACCTTCAATCTTTCCCAGCATCAGGGTCTTTTCCAATGAGTCAAGTTTTTCTCATCAAGTAGCCAAAGTATTGGAGTTTTGGCTTCAGCATCAGTCCTTCCAATGAAAAATCAGGACTGATTTCCTTTAGGATGGACTCGTTGGATCTCCTTGCATTGTAGGATCTCAAATTTCCTGGCAGCTCTGGTCCATGTCTTCTATCCCAAATCAATATGCAACTTCAAAAATCTGTCCTTATGCAGCTGATCCTGAAACAATGCAAGAGTTAGGAGCAGCAAACCTTAGTCAGTGGAAAATCCAACTATGACTTTAGAGCCAGCCCCGTAGTCCATTATACTTGCAAGTGGTTTCCCATCTGAGCATTCAACCAACTTTGGATGTGGTCATCCTACAGTACGTATGTATGAAAAATATCTGAGTGTAAATGGATCTGCCCCGTTCAACCCATGTCTCGAAGAGTCAACTGTATTAACCTTTGAAATTTGCCTGTGGGAACTTCTCTGGCAGTCCAGTGGTTAAGACTCCATGCTTCCAACGCGGGGGGCATGGGTTCGATCCCTGGTCAGGGAACGAAGATCCCACATGCTATATGGTATGGCTTTAAAAAAGTTGAAAAAAACTATAAAATAAATTAATCTTTGAAAAAAGCTTGCCTGTGGTACCTGTTAACTTCACACTCCTCCCCCACCCCCAGGTGACGTGCAGAAACTGTGGTGCTTTTGGACACCTGGCCACCAGCAAGTGGTGCCCCATGAAGTCCTGGGCTGGGGCCGTTGCTCCACAGCCTTTGGGCTCCAAGAAGAAGGAGAATCTGGAACCGAGGAGACCCCAGGACATCCAGGCTCCAACGTTCTTTAATGAGGCTGTCAGAGAGCAGGAACCAGAACCAAGGTGAGGAATCGTGGAATTCAGAATGATTTTGGTGGGGTGGGGAACACCTTCAGAGCTTATTCTAGTCCTGAGAATCATGATGGGGGAAGGGCCAGCAGCTCTCTTGAAAGGATGGAGAGAACCACCTGAGAGTGTTCAAGGATGAGACCTCAGGAGGGGAAGAGGCACTTCCGGGAGAGGAAGCTGCCTCTGAAATGGTGGAAGGACTTGCCTTTGCAAAAGTCTCAGAACCTTGGCCACCTTCCTCACCCCAAACAGGGGCTAGGACCAGGCTCCAGGGCTGCTCTTGGCTCCTGGTCAGTGGTGAAGACAGAAAGGTAGGGGCATCCAGACACTTACATGAACTGTTCTGCAGGCAAGAGGTGCCGCAGAGAAATGCTGTTCCCCAGACCCACCCTGTGAGTTGCCAAGGGAAGACGCAGAGACAGGAGCCTGAAGATTTGCGTGCCTTCATGAGGGTGAGTCTTGCCCAAGCCCCCCAGCTCTGTCCCTCCCTTCCATCCCCCTTGTGCTTCTATGTGATATAGTACTCTTGCTTGGAAAATCCCTGGACGGAGGAGCCTGGTAGGCAACAGTCCACAGGGTCGCCAAGAATTGGACACGACTGAGCCACTTCACTTCATGCCTCTCATGTGTGCAAGGTCATGTTAAACCCAGGCTGGCCGCTAGGTGTCCTGTTTTTTGTTTTCACTTTCTATATTTTTCAGGTTCCATTTTTTTTTTTTTTTTTTTTTACACTATGGGTTGGGGAATCCAAAATTCTGGTCCCACTATTTTAATTTTTTATGCAAGTAGGCCAGCAAAAGCTAGTGAAGGCATTTCAGCATTTTTATTGTGCAGTGGCTCAGTCGTGTCTGATTCTTTGCCACCCCATGGACTGTAGCATGCCAGGCTTCCCCGTCCTTCACCATCTCCTGAAGTTTGCTCACATTCAGGTCCATTGAGTTGGTAATTCTATCCAACCATCTCATCTTCTGTTGCTCCTTCTCCTCCTGCTGTTAATCTTTCCTTGCATCAGGGTCTTTCCCAATGAGTTGGCTCTTCACATTAGGTGGCCAACATATTGGAGCTTCAGCTTCAGGATCAGTCCTTCCAATGAATATTCAGGGATGATTTTAGCATACAAAGTGTTTTATCAGATGCCTTCTCTGACTTCAAGTCCAGATGAGGCATCTTTTAACTTGCAATTACTCCCAATTGTCCTCAAAAAGATAGTTGCTATTGACATTCTTCACATTGCATAGGAAAATGTTTCTACCATTGACCTTAACAATAGACAATATAGGGAAGTTTTCATGGCCATAACTGATGGGCAAAAGCCTCAGATTGGTATAGTAATTTTTCCCCTTGACCATCTCTGAGGTGGATTTCTCTGCAAATGTGTAATGACCATTTATTTGCATGTCTTTTCTGTGAAATTTAATTTTGTATGTGTTGTCTGTGTCTAATTGGGTTGTTCCTCTTCCTGTTGTAGAAAAAAACTCCTAGCATATATTTATTTTCTGTCTATTGTATTTCATTTTATTTTATTATATGTATATTACATATATATAATTATATTGTATTAGTCTGCCAGCTAATACAACATTTGTCCCAAATTGCTTATGATGTTCCTGTTTTCTATTACTATATTGTTGAAACGATCAGTGCCAGTGCCGTATTGCATTCAGTTAGATAATTCTGACTCCCGAGGTATCTAATGAGGTTCCTTCTCCCACAGCAACCCACCCGGCCGATGCCTGTCCAAACGTCCAAGAGGAGACCTGTCCTAGGCCCTGTCCTCATGGGTCAGCCACTGGCCCAGATCCCCAAGAAGAGATGACTCTGCCCTTGAACTGAGTGCTTGTGGACACAAGACACGCGGTGGACGCTAATGCCTCACCCAGCTGTGCAGACCTTCTGCCTGGAGGTCCCTCTCATGGCCGAGTCGACAGCCAGTGGGCCTGATGGTATCCCGTGGGATATTCCACTCCACCCGGCTTGCCCTGGGTTGTGTCTGTGACCTCTGGGCACAAAGCTAATGTCCTGATGTGGGCTCAAAGCCCAGCCCCCAACGTGCTGTACAACAGTGTGCCCAGAACTCAGTGCAGCTTCCAGGCATGACTTGAGAGGGCTTCCTAGATCCCTGTGCAGACTTGCCAGAATCTCTCACCAAAAGGCAAGACTTGGCCTATCTTACAGCTTCCAGCCCCATTCTCAGCACCTGCTCTGGGGCTGCCAGGCTCTCCCATGTCCCCTCAGTACACCTGGACTTGGATCCTGACAGGCACCCACGTGACCAGGAAGACACCAGCCGTGACGCCCAACTTTTTCCTGGCTGTACTCTGAGGCATGTGAAATCTTAGTTCCCTAACTGGGAACGAACCCTCACCCCCTGCATTGGGAGAGTGGAGTCTTTACCACTGGACGCCCCCAGGAAAGCCCCTTTATGCCTGCAGGCTCCACCCAACTCAGTTTGGCCGAGCCCTGTCAAGATCTGCAGTGTCCCCAGTGGTGGGAAGGAGACAGGAGGATGGACTGAGTAGTAGCACTGAAACATGTATTTTACCATGTATAAGATAGATAGCTAGTGGGAAGTTGGTGTAGAACACAGGGAGCTCAACCCAGTGCTCTGTCATACCCTAGAGGGGTGGGGTGGGGTGGGGTGGGGAGGTGGGAGTGAGTTTCGAGGCAAGGTACATATGTAGACCTATGGCTGACTGTTGTGTGGCAGAAATCAACACAGCCTTGTAAAGGAATTATCCTCCAGTTAAAACTAAATTAAAAAAAAAAAAAGATCTGGAGTGTCTCTAATCCCCACCATGAGTGTTTCTGGTCAGCCAGACAGAATTGTCTGTATAAGATGGGGTGAGGGCTGGCCAAGCTCCAATCTCAGGTGCTTCCTCCTCTCAAGAAGTCTACACTCGTTGGTCAGAACCCTCACAGCAGCGAGGAATCTGAGGGACAGGTGTGTCCTCGTCTCTTTCTCCCCTGAGTGACCGTGTGACCCTCCCCCTCGCTCCCATGGAGGGAGGCTCATCTTCAAGTCTTGCTAGATTGGGATGAGACTGAGTGGCGGAGAGTTGGGAAGATGTGGGCATCCCTGAGTCTGGTGAATCTGCACTTGCCTGTGCAGATTCTGGAACTCCAGACATGACTGGGGACCGGGGGACAAACACTGCCTTGACGTTTTGTAAATTTCTGTTGTATTTAAAATGGAGCTTGCGAAATTATCATAGGTAGTCCTTTGTAAGTTAGCTATGTAAGAAGTGGAATACAAAGAAACTGTTATAATGTCAGTAAAAGCTATGAAATTCATCCGTGTGGATGAGTAAATGACTAAAATATGGGTAACTGGGCAAAAGGCCTGTTTATGATTTTGGAAAATGTCTGAAGAATTTCAGTGTAAGTTCTCTTCACTTGGTTAAGGGCAATTATTTTCTTAACTTTTTGCAGTTTGTTATTAAAAACCATTATAATGTTATTTTTTGATGGATTTCTTTAAGTATTAATAAAATGCTCTGAAATAGAATGTATATTGTAGGTGTTTTCATTTTTGTTTGTCACCTCAAGTTAATTTTCTTTATTTTTCTTCATCAAATTCTCTTGAGTAAAGAGGATCTTGGTACCTGCAGTGAAGTCCAGAGACTGTATCTTGTAAGAAATACAAATCCTTAGCCACAAGCCAGTATTCTCAAACTAATATCTTGAGTCTTATTAACAATTCTAGGTGTTTTATATGTAGCTTGATAAGCGCAAAAATAAACTGGACCTGACTTTGCACATCAGAATCACATGGTGAGCTTTAAAAATTGTCATGACTGGTTCCTGCTCCCAGGGATATTTCCTTACTGGGTTTGGCATGGTGTGAGACAATTGGGGTTTCCCAGGTGGTGCAGGGGTAAAGAATCTGCCTGCCAGTGCAGGAGACACCTGAGATGTGGGTTCAGCCCTTGGTTTGGAAAGATGCTCTGGAGTAGGAAACGGCAAGCCACTCCAGGATTCTCGCCTGGAAAATCCCATGGACAGAAGAGCCTGGCAGGCTATAGTCCGTGGGGTCTCAAAGAGTAGACACGACTGAGCGCACACACACATACACACATGAAAATATTGAAAATATGAATATTGGTCTCTTCCCCCTCGCTTCCTGGCACCAAGCTTGTAGTTCAGTTCAGTCGCTCAGTTGTGTCCGACTCTTTCTGACCCCATGGACTGCAGCACGCCACGCCTCCTTGTTCATCACCAACTCCTGGAGTTTACTCAAACTCATGTCTATCGAGCCCACGATGCCATCCAACCATCTCATCCTCAGAGCTTGTAAGACCCATGTAAATTCCTAAGTGATAAGAATACTGGTGAAATGGAACAGGACCCTCTGGTTCTTCCCCCTGTGTCCTCTGATTGCCTTTTGTCTGTGGGAAAAATGTTAGCCAAAGGAAAGTTTAATCAGAGAAGTGCGAAAATGCAGAAACAAAGGAAAACAGTCCAACAAGACTAAATACTAACAATTTGGTTATTAAGCAAAGTCAAGGACCTTTAGTTCCTTCTCAAGTACATGATAACTAGACCGTAGCCATGACAACAGCTGACTCAATTCTGAGACTGGACCTCAAATGGAAACAAACTGATCTTCTGACTGAAGATTGCTGCTGCTGCATCACTTCAGTCGTGTCTGACTCTGTGCGACCCCATGGACAGCAGCCCTTCAGGCTCCACTGTCCACAGGATTTTCCAGACAAGAATATTGGAGTAGGTTGCCATTTCCTTCTCCCGACTGAAGATTAGCTGTACCTAAAACAATCAAGACAACACTGGTCAGAAGGCTGAGCTCCGAAGAATTGATGCTTTTGAACTGTGGTGTTGGAGAAGACTCTTGAGAGTCCCTTGGACTGCAAGGAGATCCAACCAGTCCATTCTGAAGGAGATCAGACCTGGGATTTCTTTGGAAGGAATGATGCTAAAGCTGAAATTCCAGTACTTTGGCCACCTCATGCGAAGAGTTGACTCATTGGAAAAGACTCTGATGCTGGGAGGGATTAGGGGCAGGAGGAGAAGGGGACGACAGAGGATGAGATGGCTGGATGGCATCACTGACTCGATGGACGTGAGTCTCAGTGAACTCTGGGAGTTGGTGATGGACAGGGAGGCCTGGCGTGCTGCGATTCATGGGGTTGCAAAGAGTCGGACACGACTGAGCGACTGATCTGATCTGATCTGAAAACAATCAAGACAACACTGGTCAGACCACCAAAGACCAATTTCAAGATGACTGTCAGAGCTGACTGTTGTTTGTGCATGTAGCCTCCTCCCTCCATCTATAAAAGCTATGGGGGTGAAGAGTTAGCCTTTGGACAGGAGTCCATTCTTGGATGACCCCTGGTTGCCGGCATTCAAAATAAAGCAAATTTTCCTTTCCACCAACCTGGCCTGTGTATTGGCTTTTGAGCAGGTGAGCAGCCAGACCCCATTCTCACTTACACTAGGAGCATATTTTGTTCTATTGAGGTGACTCGAGTTGGGCTCTTGGATGGAGGCTGATCACTGGAAAGATCAAGCTATGATTTTGTTGTTGTTGTTCAGTCGCTAAGTCGTGTCTGACTCTTTTCAACCCCATAGACTGCAGCACATAGGCTTTCCTATCCTTCACTATTTCCTGTAGTTTGCTCAAATTCATGTCCACAGAGTCGGTGATGCTATCTAATCATCTCATCCTCTGCCACCCCCTTCTCCTTTTGCCTTCAATCTTTCCCAGCATCAGAGTCTTTTCCAATGGGTCAGCTCTTCGCATCAGGTGGACAAAGTGTTGGAGCTTCAGCTTCAGCATCAGTCGTTCCAGTGAATATTCAGGGTTGATTTCTGTGATTAGAAGCTTGGAATTTGCATCCTGCCCTTCATCTTCCAGAGAGGGTGGAAGGGTCTAGGAATGGAATTAATTATTGATCATGCCTACATGAGTAAGCCTTCATAAAATCGAAGTTCTGGGAATATTCGGTGAATTTCCAGGTTGGCAGACATGTTCACACTGGGAGGGTGAAGCAGCCCAAATCCACGAGTGCCAAAGCTCCCACGACTGGGACCCTCTCAGACCTGTCCTTTGTGTCTATTCATCTGGCTGTTCATCAATAACCTTTACCATGATGCTGCTGCTGCTGCTAAGTCGCTTCAGTCGTGTCCAACTCTATGTGACCCTATGGACAGCAGCCCACCAGGCTCTTCTAGGCAAGAATACTGGAGTGGGTTGCCATTTCCTTCTCCAACCTTTGCCATATCATTTCATATATGTTAGCTTCAATAAATATTTCTCTGAATTCTATAATCTGTTATAGCAAAAATTATTTTGGCTGTGCCACATGGCTTATGGGATCTTAGTTTCCCAACCAAGGATCAAACCCATACGCCCTGCAGTGGAAGCATGGAGTCTTAACCACTAGACCACCAGGGAAGTCCTCATAAGCATAGTTTTAAATTGGCACACCCAGTAACCTAACCAAAGGCAATGGCACCCCACTCCAGTACTCTTGCCTGGAAAATCCCATGGATGGAGGAGCCTGGTGGGCTGCAGTCCATGGGGTTGCTAGGAGTCGGACACGACTGAGCGACTTCACTTTCACTTTTCACTTTCATGCATTGGAGAAGGAAATGGCAACCCACTCCAGTGTTCTTGCATGGAGAATCCTGGGGATGGGGGAGCCTGGTGGGCTGCCGTCTATGGGGTCGCACAGAGTCGGACACGACTGAAGTGACTTAGCAGCAGCAGCAGCAGCAGCAGGAACCTAACAAGTGCACTTTCATTAGACTTATCATCACAGTGTATTTTACTTAATTAGTGCTTACTTATCCTAGTTGTCTTACTCCTTTTAGGCTGCTATATCATACACTGGTGGCTTAAAGACTAAACATTTACTTCTGACAGTTTTAAAAGATAATAAGTTCTAGATCAAGGCACCAGCAGATTCGATGTTGAGTGAGCGCCCCTATCCTGCTTCATCAGTTCAGTTCAGTTGCTCAGCTGTTTCCGACTCTTTGAGACCCCACGGACTGCAGCACACCAGGCTTTCCTGTCGATCACCAACTCCTGGAGATTGCCCAGACTCATATCCATTGAGTAGATGATGCCATCCCATCATCTCATCCTCTGTTGTCCCCTTCTCCTCCTGCCTTCAATCTTTCCCAGCATCAGGGTCATTTCCAATGAGTCAGTTCATCACATCAAGTGGCCAAGGTTTCAGCTTCAGCATCAGTCCTTCCAATGAATATTCAGGACTAATTTCCTTTAGGATAGACTCGTTGGATCTCCTTGCTGTCCAAGGGACTCTCAAGAGTCTTCTCCAAAACCACAGTTCAAAAGCATCAATTCTTCAGTGCTCAGCTTTCATTATAGTCCAATTCTCACATCCATAAAAGACTACTGGAAAAGCCATAGCCTTGACTAGATGGACCTTTGTTGGCAAAGTAATGTCTCTGCTTTTTAATATGCTATCTAGGTTGGTCATAGCTTTTCTTCCAAGGAGCAAGCGTCTTTTAATTTCATGGCTGCAGTCACCATCTGCTGTGATTTTGGAGCCCCCAAAATAAAGTCAGCCACTGTTTCCACTGTTTCCCTATCTATTTGCCATGAAGTGATAGGACTGGATGCCATAATCATAGTTTTCTGAATGTTGAGTTTTAAGCCAACTTTTTCACTCTCCTCTCACTTTCATCGAGAGGCTCGTTAGGTTTCTGCTAAAGAGGTTCTTTGCTTTCTGCCATAAGAGTGGTGTCATCTGCATATCTGAGGTTATTGATATTTCTCCTGGGAATCTTGATTCCAGTTTGTGCTTCATCCAGATGCTTAGGAAGCATAACTTCAAGGAAAGCTAGTGGAGGTAATGGAATTCCAGTTGAGCTATTTCAAATCCAGCTTGTGCTTCATCCAGCCTGGCATTTCAAATGATGTACTGGTTCCAAATTGGGAAAGGAGTACATCAAGGCTGTATATTGTCACCTTGCTTATTTAACTTATATGCAGAGTACATCATAAGAAACGCTGGGCTGGATGAAGCACAAACTGGAGTCAAGAATGCTGGGAGAAATGTCAATAATCTCAGATATGCAGATGACACCATCCTTATTGCAGAAAGCAAAGAAGGACTAAAGAGCCTCTTGATGAAAGTGAAAGAGGAGAGTGAAAAAGTTGGCTTAAAGCTCAACATTCAGAAAACAAAGATCATGGCATCTGGTCCTATCGCTTCATAGCAAATAGATGGGGAAACAATAGAAACAGTGAGAGACTTCATTTTTTGGGCTCCAAAATCACTGCAGATTGTGACTGCAGCCGTGAAATTAAAAGATACTTGCTCCTTGGAAGAAAAGCTATGACCAACCTAGATAGCATATTAAGAAGCAGAGACACTACTTTGCCAACAAAGGTCCATCTAGTCAAGGCTATGGTTTTTCCAGTAGTCTCGTATGGATGTGAGAGTTGGACTATAAAGAAAGCTGAGCACCGAAGAATTGATGCTTTTGAACTATGGTGTTGGAAAAGACTCTTGAGAGTCCCTCGGACAACAAGGAGATCCAACCAGTCCATCCTAAAGGAAATCAGTTCTAAATATTCATTGATGCTGAAGCTGAAACTCCAGTACCTTGGTCACTTGATGTGATGAACTGACTCATTGGAAAAGACCCTGATGCTGGGAAAGATTGAGGGCAGGAGGAGAAGGGGACAACAGAGGATGAGATGGTTGGATGGCATCACCGACTCAGTTGTCATGAGTTTGAGTAAGCTCTGGGAGTTGGTGATTGACAGGGAAGCCTGACATGCTGCACTCCACGGGGTCGCAAAGAGTCAGACACGACTGAGCAACTGAACTGAACTGACTTTGAATCAAAGTTAACTAAGAAGGGTAATAGTATATAGCCTTGATGTACTCCTTTCCCAATTTGGAACCAGTCTGTTGTTCCATGTCAGTTCTAACTGTTGCTTTGTAGGAAATGTAGAAGAGATTAAGAGCTTCCCTGATAGCTCAGTTGATAAAGAATCTACCTGCAATGTGGGAGACCTGGGTTCAATCCCTGGGTTGGAAAGATCCCCTGGAAAAGGGAAAGCCTACCCACTCCAGTATTCTGGCCTGGAGAATTCCATATAGTCCATGGGGTCTCAAAGAGTTGAGACTGAGTGAGTGAAGTCGCTCAGTCATGTCTGACTCTTTGTGACCCTATGAACTGTAATCTACCAGGCTCCTCTGTCCATGGGATTTTCCAGGCAAGAGTACTGGAGTTTGTTGCCATTTCCTTCTCCAGGGGATCTTCCCGACCCAGGGATCGAATCCAGGTCTCCCGCATTGTAGGCAGACACTTTACCGTCTGAGCCACAGAGGAAGTCCAAAGAGTTGAACACAACTGAAATTGTATTACATTAAAAGAGATTAAAAAGGAATTACATTGTAGGAAATGTAGAAGAGATTAAAAAGGTCAGTGGTTGACTTGGGTTACAAAGAAGGGGCTATGAATATCTTGAGTCTAGAGAACTTTCAGGATCATGAAATTGTGTTAAACTGTCATGATGGACACAGGTTATTATACATTTGCCCAGATCCATAGAGTGAAAATCCCTAAAGAGAAGCATAAGGGTAAACTAGGAAAGAAAAGAAAGTGAAGTTGCTCAATTGTGTCCACCTCTTTGCGACCCCATGGACTGTAGCCCACCAGGCTCCTCTGTCCATGGGATTTTCCAGAGAAGAATACTGGACTGGGTTGCCATTTACTTCTCCAGAGGATCTTCCCAACCCAGGGATCGAACCTGGGTCTCCCACATTGTAGGCAGATGCTTTATCTGAGCCACCAGGGAAGTCCATAGGGACTTTATCTATTTAATGTCCATTTAGATTCATCAGTGGTAACAAATGTGTCTTCTGGTGGGGAGAGATATGTAGGAAGATTATCCACATGTGGGAACAAGAGGTATATGGGAAATCCCTGTACCTTATTCTCAATTTTGCTGTGAAACTAAATCATCTAAAAAATTGGTATCAGTGCATGCACACTGAATATTTTTTAGAATATATAACATTAAAAAAATGGACATGCTTCTATCTTTAATTTTTCCTTAATCATTATACTTTAAAGGTGTGAGAAAATAGAGCTTTCTAAATGGACCAGACAATAAACTGTAGCAGATGGTTCACAAATCCTAGAAAAACACACACAGGAAGTAGAGCAACAATGTTCTCAAGTCTCATTTTACAGATAAGGTCACTTATTACTGAACAAGGATCATTATTTCCTTGCTTGGTCATCAGAAAGCATTTAGAGAATCATTTTCAAAGGCATTTGTCTCTTTCTCACACACTGTTAGCCCAACATCCTCTGCTGCCCTTGTTTTATGTTCAAAGAAAGCTGTGATATAAACCCCTTCAGACTCCTGGTCTCTGAAGTTGGAGGCCTCCCACCTGCAGACAGGTGGTCACAATGCAAATTATTTTGTGAAAACCTGTGTCCCCAGGCTGCAGAGGGGAATGAAAGAAATGAAGGACTCAAGATATCCTTGAGAAGAATTCTGATCTTCCTAGGTGGCGCAATGGTAAATAATTTGCCTGGCGAGGAAGGAGATGTGAGAGAGATGGGTTCGATCCCTGGGTCGGGAAGATCCCCTGGCTTAGGAATTGACAACCCACTCCTGTTGCAGCCATGAAATTAAAAGACATTTACTCCTTGGAAGGAAAGCTATGACAACATAGACAGCATATTAAAAAGCAGAGACATTACTTTGTCAACAAAGGTCCGTCTAGTCAAGGCTATGGTTTTTCCAGTAGTTATGTATGGATGTGAGAGTTGGACTACAAAGAAAGCTGAGCGCCAAAGAATTGATGCTTTTGAACTGTGGTGTTGGAGAAGATTCTTGAGAGTCCCTTGGACTGCACGAAAATCCAGCCAGTGCATGCTAAAGGAGATCAGTCCTGGGTGTTCACTGGAAGGACTGATGTTGAAGCTGAAACTCCAATACTTTGGCCACCTAATGCAAAGAGCTGACTCATTTGAAAAGACCCTGATGCTAGGAAAGATTGAGGGCAGGAGGAGAAGGGGACGACAGAGTATGAGATGGTTGGATGGCATCACCAACTCAATGAACATGGGTTTGGGTGAACTCAGGGATTTGGTGATGGACAGGGAGGCCTGGCGTGCTGTGGTTCATGGGGTCGCAAAGAGTTGGACATGACTGAGCCACTGAACTGAACTGAACTTGTATTCTTGTGTGAAAAGTTCCATGAACAGAGAAGCCTGGAGGGCTACAGTCCATGGGGTTGCAAAGAGTTGGACACAACTGAGATACTGAGTGTGCACAGTTCAGTTCAGTTGCTCAGTCATGTCCGACTATCTGTGACCCCATGAATCACAGCACACCAGGCCTCCCTGTCCATCACCAACTCCCAGACTTCACTCAGACTCACGTCCATCGAGTCAGTGATGCCATCCAGCCATCTCATCCTCTGTCGTCCTCTTCTCCTCTTGCCCCCAATCCCTCCCAGCATCAGAGTCTTTTCCAATGAGTCAACTCTTCCAATGAGGTGGCCAAAGTACTGGAGTTTCAGCTTTAGCATCATTCCTTCCAAAGAAATCCCAGAGCTGATCTCCTTCAGAATGGACTGGTTGGATCTCCTTGCAGTCCAAGGGACTCTCAAGGCTCTTCTCCAACACCACAGTTTAAAAGCATCAATTATTTGGCGCTCAGCTTTCTTCACAGTCCAACTCTCACATCCATACATGACCACTGGAAAAACCATAGCCTTGACTAGATGGACCTTTGTTGGCAAAGTAATGTCTCTGCTTTTTAATATGCTATCTAGGTTGGTCATAACTTTCCTTCCAAGAAGTAAGCATCTTTTCATTTCATGGCTGCAGTCACGATCTGCAGTGATTTTGGAGCCCTCCAAAATAAAGTCTGACACTGTTTCCACTGTTTCCCCATCTATTTTCCATGAAGTGATGGGACTGGATGCCATGATCTTAGTTTTCTGAATGTTGAGCTTTAAGCCAACTTTTTCACTCTCCTCTTTCACTTTCATCAAGAGGCTTTTGAGTTCCTCTTCACTTTCTGCCATAAGGGTGATGTCATCTGCATATCTGAGGTTATGATATTTCTCCCGGCAATCTTGATTCCAGCTTGTGCTTCTTCCAGCCCAGCATTTCTCATGATGTACTCTGCATATAAGTTAAATAAGCAGGGTGACAATATACAGCCTTGAGGAACTCCTTTTCCTATTTGGAACTAGTCTGTTGTTCCATGTCCAGTTCTAACTGTTGCTTCCTGACCTGCATACAAATTTCTCAAGAGGCAGGTCAGGTGGTCTGGCATTCCCATGTCTTTCAGAATTTTCCACAGTTTATTGTGATCCACACAGTCAAAGGCTTTGGCATAGTCAATAAAGCAGAAATAGATGTTTTTCTGGAACTCTCTTGCTTGTTCGATGATCCAGCGGATGTTGGCAATTTGGTCTCTGGTTCCTCTGCCTTTTCTAAAACCAGCTTGAACATCTGGAAGTTCCTGGTTCACGTATTGCTGAAGCCTGGCTTGGAGAATTTTGAGCATTACTTTACTAGCATGTGAGATGAGTTCAATCGTGCGGTAGTTTGAGCATTCTTTGGCATTGCCTTTCTTTGGGATTGGAATGCAAACTGACCTTTTCCAGTCCTGTGGCCACTGCTGAGTTTTCCAAATGTGCTGGCATATTGAGTACAGCACTTTCACAGCATCATCTTTTAAGATTTGAAATAGCTCTACTGGAATTCCATCACCTCCACTAGCTTTGTTCGTAGGGATGCTTTCTAAGGCCCACTTTACTTCACATTCCACTGAGTATCCACAGCTGGGAGCAAAGCCTTTTCAAAACGCAAGGCCCCCAGGTGATTCCCACCAAGCAGTCATCCCCCCCACCTCCCCTCCCCTCCTTCAAGGGCACAGCGCAGGCCACACCCATCCTAGAAAGAGCCTCTCCCCAGGGAATCAGGCTGACATTCTTTGTTTCTAGAAGTTCCCGCCCTAAATCCTCCCTTTCTGAGGTCTCAGGTGTGCTCAGTGTGAGGCTGCAGCTCCAGGCTCCTAAATGCAGGTCTTCCTCCTGCGTTATTTCCGAAACCCTCAGAGCCTGGGCCTGGTAGCCCAGTTGGCGGGTCCATGATTGTCTCTCGTGAATTGTTCTGCGGCCTGCTGTCTGCAACGCAAGAAGAAAGGAGAACTCGCAGGGGTGGTCTGCAACGGGCGTGCAGGAAAGGTGAGCACCAAACCCAAGATGTGATTAGCATATCAGGTTAGTCTTGATTACCCACTACAGGAACACAGAAAGTCAGAAAAGAGCTCAGAAAAGGGTGAAAGAACCAAGAAAACTTTTTCTTCTTGTTCACTGTAGCAGTTGCAGGTTAAAGAGTTGTGTTGTTGCATTTGAAGGTATTTTCTCAACATGTAGTTATGAGTTTGCAACATAATATCCCCAGAGAAGACGCAGAGCAGGAGGAAGAAGAGGAGGAAATGGCAGCTTCTCAGGTAATTGTCCTGTCCCTGGTCTGGGCTGTGTCTGCTTTTCCTTCTGGAATGCCTGGACTGAGAATCTGCAAACCTTTAGTTCTCTGCTTCTAATTTTTCTGCCTGGGGTGTTTGTTATCAAAAGCTTATTTTCTCTCTCTTTTCTTTTAATAGTGAAGCCAGTCTCCTTAGACTATTTCTCCCTTGTGTCCCAGAGCCTTTTTTCCATTGTTTGTATCCCAGCTTTCTAGAGAGTGTGATGCATTCCCAATATGAATTAGTGACTTTCAACAGGTAAATGTATTCCCTTGGTGAGAGATCAATTCAGAGAGGCACTGGTATCCGAGATTCCCACTGGGATGTAGTTCAGTGCTGGGATCTTAGAGAAGTAGGGGAAATGCAGTGATGAGTTTACATCTGGATGCAATTCAGTTCTTCAGAACAGGAGTAAGAAAATGTCCTTATAAGTAAAATGAACTCAGCAGTCCAGAATTTTTCAGAAATGAAAAAAGTTGCAGACACTATCCTCTATATCTATAAGAAACAATAGCTGTTAAACGTATTATTAGGTTACAGATCATGGGAGGTATATATGAAGTGAAATTTGCTTAAAACTGACATCTTTTCACCATAGGTTCAGATCATGGATTCCATAATATTGCCAAAATATCCGGTGGTAATAGTGCATTTTTCCTTGTACTTCTTACCCCATGACCTCAGATGTTCACTGGTTTAGGTGTTTGTGTGAGATTCCCATGCTATGAAGTTCTTTTTTTTTTTCCTGTCTGTCTTGAACAAGAGTCTTGGAAAGAAAAACTGACGGATATGCCTAACTATCACAGTTAATGGGGAAACTCAGTATCTTTTTAGTTTCTCTCTGGTTTGGAAAATGAACACTGTTGGCTAAAACCAATGCACAACTTGATAGTTTCGAATCAAGCTTTATCTGGGGCAAAATGAGGACTGCAGCCCTGGAGATAGCACCTCAAATAGCTCTGAGAGACTGCTTTATAGTGGCAGTGGGGGAAAGTCAGTCTATAAGATTTTGGTGAAGGGGTGTTTTGCCGAAAGTTTTTGCTTTTGTCTCAGGTTTATTAACTAAATCACTTGTTACATACAAATAAATAATACAGATATTTACTTAAAAATTGCCAAACTTACTTTCAATATACTAACATTAAAAGAAAAGAGAAGTAAAAACAACAGAGGATACATCACCAAATTGGCTTCTGACAAACATCCAGACTTGGAACAGCCCTGGGAAGTCCCAGGACACAGCACATCTGGAGTCTCAATGGGGAAAAGGTACCAAGCAGACCTTCTGCTCATTGGGTGAGACTTCAAACTTTGCATTTCGGGTCTGGTTTATAATCCCAGGAGGGATACAACTGATAACTTCGCCAATCTGTGACCAAATTGCAAGCCTGGTTCTATGTTAAAGCTGTTTGTTTTGTCTTGTAAAACTTGGAATTTTGCTAAACCTGGGGTTCGGTTGGCTGGGTCCCCCAAGGTCTCAACAATCTCAAGATTTCTCCCTCACCTTATCTCTGGTGCTGCAAGTCTTGTACTCACTGCAGGCAGTCACTCAGTCGCTTTCAGTCAGGGCAGAGTCCAGGCAGGTTAGAAGCAAGGTCAGAGGCCTGCTCGGCTTTGTCTCTGAGGCCTAAACCAGGCTATTCATTTCATTTCCCTAACAAGGGGGAGTTCAGTGCAGTCAGGCTCTTACTTTACAAAAGGTTTTCTGCCAGTCGTGAGGAGCTGGTGTCACCATTTAGTGATTTTCTAGATATAAAGAGATGCAAGGGTTTGGATCATGAAATCAGTTCCTGACAAGACCTGTTCCACCAGATTCCCTGGAGCAGAGTGCCTCAATCCACCCTGAACTCCCTCTGGGGAGAGTTTACAGCTGCAGGGACCATAGGGCTCATTCTTCCCAGAGGCAGATGGCAAATGCCCTGGTTCAGTTGCTGGCAATCCTCTTGGCAAGTGCCAAATTGTAGTTGACAACACTCACGTGTGTTTAGTAGAGATGCTAGGTTTTGGGAGGGAGGGTTTTCATTACTCAAGTCCAGGTCTGATCACTTCCAGTACACTCTGCGCTCACATCACACACATAGTCTCATTACATTTTTGAATTTTCCAGAATGTTTACAAGAATCATGTTAGTGCTAATCTATGTTCAACTGTGCTAAATTTTAAAATATAGCTCTGTGCAAAAGATAGATTTTCAGGAAATTAAAAAATTCAGAACCAGAGCTCTACTTTATTTTATATCATTGTGTATGTCTGCATCCTAGTCTTTTTAAAAATTAATATCATCCTCAAATACTTATGCACATTTTTAATCAGTTAAAAATTATACTGATTTTATTGACATGACAGTTTTTCTCTGTTACTAAGTATATAGCCCCATTTTAGTGTATGTTTATGTGCGAGAACATGTTGATATGATTTGATCTATTTTTTTCTTTGAAGAGTCCCTCAGAAGGGAATCATGATCCACTCCAGTATTCTTGTCTGGAGAATTCCATGGACAGGGGAGCCTGGCAGGCTACAGTCCATGGGGTTACAATGAATAGGAAAGACTGAGTGACTAATTTACAAATATTATCAAATATTATTTACAAATAAAGAAATTTCTATAAATTTTCATTAGAGTTGTCTCTGTGTATTTTTCTGTTTATTAAAGTCTAGAGTCCATAAATTGAAGTAAAATTTAAGCTCTGCCATTTACAGAATATTTGTTAAAATATTTGCCAAAAGATGAGTCAGCAATATTATTGATTTTACATTATTTCTGTTGCACATTTTCAAGACTCTTCTAAAATTGTCAGAAAGATATATAATATATACTAAAATTAAAATGATTCTTACTGCCAAGGTTACTATCCTATTAGACAGTAAAATCATTAAAACACTTGAAGTTGAAAGTTAAGTATGAATTCTTCCCTTACTTTCTACTTCGTTGCTGTTCAAAAATAGTCATTAATGGAACACAACTTTCAACATTGCTAGTTAAAATAAACTTGTTTAAAATGGGCCACATTTGTCCCATTCCAGTACTCTTGGATCAGAGTATGCTTTTTAAAAATATTTCCTGTTTCTTTGATAAACAATTTATCCTGTGTCACATGAGTAAAACACTCAAAAATAAATATGCCAATGTTGATCTGATTATTTTACAATTTCTCTTCCAGATCAGAATAGTTTCTGTAGTGATTTGTGGATCATATCTCATCCTCTTCTCTTGGGGTTAGCAATATGGTACAAAATATTATATTATATTAAATTATATTATTGTGTAATACCGGCCACTCTCCTAGATCAAAACCAGGTCTCTGAACTTGCTGTTTTCATCTTGGGTCACATTAGGAAGTCTTCCCAGAGAAGGCAATGGCAACCCACTCCAGTACTCTTGCCTGGAAAATCCCATGGGTGGAGGAGCCAGTAGGCTGCAGTCCATGGGGTCACTGCAAGTCGGACACGACTGAGTGGCTTCACTTTCATTTTCACTTTCATGCATTGGAGAAGGAAATGGCAACCCA
This sequence comes from Bos indicus, assembly GCF_029378745.1. Lineage (NCBI taxonomy): Eukaryota > Metazoa > Chordata > Mammalia > Artiodactyla > Bovidae > Bos > Bos indicus. The sequence continues at coordinate 60,756,081 of NC_091777.1, forward strand.
CTCCAGTGCTCTTGCCTGAAGAATCCCAGGGAAAGGGGAGCCTAATGGGCTGCCGTGTATGGGGTTGCACAGAGTCGGACACGACTGAAGCGACTTAGCAGCAGCAGCAGCAGGAAGTCTTCCCACAGCCATATGACACATGTACTTTGTATTTCAGGGACGGCTGAGGTTCCAGGATGTGGCCATAGATTTCACTCTAGAGGAGTGGGAGTGCCTGGACCTCGGTCAGCGGGAATTGTACAGGGACGTGATGTTAGAGAACTACGGGAACCTAGCCTCCTTGGGTGAGAATAACTTTCTTCCAGAATCCCTTATCTACCTACCTGGTTTTGGTCCTTTCATTTGTAGAATGTCTCCTGGAATCTTCTGCTTCTTATAATAGAGTTTCAGATGCCTGCTTTTTAGGGGAAAATGGGAATCTGTGAGTTTAGAAAGAAGACTTCATGATGATTATGATTGTAACCTTTTTCTTCCTTGATATAATCTGCCACCTTTTAGGTTAATGGCAATTCTGTAAGTTTTGTAGTATAAAAGGATGTCTCCTTCCTTTTCAAATCAGATTTCTACTACTTACTTTTACCTTAGCAGTACTTCACTAGAATCTCAGATCTGTTCTTTAATGTATTTGTTAGTGTTGTAAATGTCCTTTCATTAAAGTATTTGGGAAAATCATTCTCTAGGCTGTATTAACAGTCAGCCATGCATTCTCTTTGCGCATGAATACATATTGGATTGGAAACTGATGAAACTCTAGCAAAACAAATATTCCTTTCTCTGATGAACAGGTCTCATAGTCTCTAAGCCAGACCTGGTCACCTTTCTGGAGAAAATGAGGGATCCTCAGGATGTAAGGAGAATGGAGACAACAGCAATACACCCAGGTATGTCTGAATGGATGGAGCAGATGGTTCAGGTGAGAAGTCCAAGCATCAGAGAGGAATCTATCCTTTGTATATGGTTTCAGAAGATCTGCTTCAGTGGATATGATTTTGGGGAAGTCTGGTTATATTTCTGTTGCTGTCATAGATGGATATCTCCTGCCCCATTGTGTCTCTTTAATCATTCATGAATTCATCTCTAGTGATTACTTTTCTCATTCACAGTGAGAGTTAAAATTCTCTTCTTGGCCTGTGACAACCTGCATGAGTTGGCTACTCTTCCATTTCATGGGGATCCTGGGAAAACTGTGCCCATTTCTGAGTAACTCTATGATGCTCCTTTTAAAGTTTGTTTCTACCTTTAGACAGAAGTATGTGAGTGGAGTTGTAGACAAACTGTTAAAGTTCTAGGAATACTGGGGACGGATTTTTTTTTTCTTCTGATTTATAATTTCTAAAACACTGGAAGCTACAAATATGAACTTATAAGTTTTAAACTCAAGTCATTTCTTCACTGCATCAGTCAAAACCTCCCTAAAATGAGAGAATGCAAATCTCAGGGTTACTTCAAAGTTTCTTTTTTCTTTATATGAATTCATGTTAAATATATTAAGTGTATCTGTCCCAATTCCTCAATGCTAAAATACTTGAATATAATCCATTACCTCAAAGAATGTTAAAATAAATTGGCATAAGAGATTAGAACATTTTCCACCATATTTTTAATGGTTGTTAAACTATTAGAATTTTTAGATAATATAAGGAAATCTTTCAAAAATGATCTTATTGGAGTATAGCTGTTTTACAATGCTGTGCTACTGTACAGCAAAGAGAATCAATTATACACATAAATGTATATCCACTACATATCCACTCTTTTTTGATTACTTCTCATTTAGGTCTCCATAAATCACTAAGTAGAGGTTCCTGTGTTCTCATCATATCTTTAAAGTCTTACTTCTTACTTAATTTCTGAAGAATGACTATTAATTTATCTTGTTTGTTATCAGTTTCCCTGGACTTTATCCCACATGTCCTCACTTTCTGATGAGTTCTCTGTCAATATCAGTTATGACTTTTAGATTCAAACATCTAATAGAACATTCTCAAATAAAAACCTGTGTGATAAGAAGTGGAGCCCAGTGAGAGCCCTTCCTAGAGCCTGGCAAGGAGGGGCTGGCACAGAAGGAGAGAGGCTGCAATGGTGGGTCTTCCCTTTGGGTATCACTCACCAATGGTGCTTTGCACTATAGAAGTTCAGGCTTCCTCCACAAGCATTTCATTTGCAGAGCTCCTCCCTCCCTCCTGTCTCCTCAGGATGTCTCCTCACAGCCAACCGCAGTCCTCTGCCTGGGTCTGCTCTCCAAACCCCACATTCCAGCACCCAGCCCTTGTCTGCAGTGGTGCCCTCTCAGGGTGGTGCCCACTCAGCCCTCTCAGGCTGGGTGGGCAGGGCTGGGGTCAGCAGCCTGTGTACAGGTCTCACTGTGTCCTGCTGCCACAGACTGTTGCCGTGTTCTCTTCCCACAGAGAATGAGGCTCCTCTTCTACCCCAACTGAGCTCCCATCCCATCCCAGTGACCGGCTTCCCCAGATGTCAACCTCTCCTCTCTTCAGTTCCCCCACTAGGATTGGAGGTCCCATACCACCTCTTCCATTTCCTTCTTTCTTTTGTCCTACTTGGCTAAGCAGGAGCCTTTCTTGTCCTTTTAGGTGTCCAAGATCCTCTGTTAGTGTTCAGCTGGGCTCTCTGAGAGTTGTCCCATTTGCACATGTATTCTCAATGCATCTGTAGAGAGATGAACTCCACGTCTTCCTAATCCTCTGCCATTTTGATCTTTCCATCTCTATTTTATCCTTAATCTAGCAAAGGTTCATCAATGTCATGTAAATATTTAAGGATGTTCACAGAAAATACTAAAATGACTTGTTATTTGGTATCTTTCAGCTGCGTCTTCTTACGACACCCTGGGTTTGATGCCAAAGGATCCAGGGTTAGGAGATGTATTCCCAAAAGCAAACCTAGAAATAAATGAAAGATTTCACCTTGGCAACTTACATTTAATGAAAGACTGGGAATATACAAGAGCATGTGAAATACAGAGAGGATGTTTGCAACGACATAAGGAAATTGAGACAGTTTCACATAATACAGATATGACTGTCAAAAAAAAAGTACTATGAGTCAGTTTGGGAAAAACACCAATTTCAGGCATCAATATCTGCAGAGAGTGCAAGTTTTTAAGCAAAGACCCACATCATTTTTGAAATATACATATTCTCTGAAAGGAAATGTCTAAAATCTGGAAAGATATCCAGTCCATACTGCAAATACTCATTCAAACTATTCTGAATATAGGCTTCAATTAAACATAAATTCAAACATGTCTAAAAACCAGGTATTTAAAAATCAGGGGGAAAACTCCCAATACAAGCAGTTTGAGAGATCGGTAAGCAAGGGGTCATTAGTCTTCCAACAACAGATATATTCTTTCTGTTTCAATATTTGTAATGTTGATAATAATCCAAGACACTTAATCCAACCACCATAGTTCAATACATATCGTGATATGGTTAATGGGGAACAACTTTTCATGTGTACTAAAATAGGTCAGGCCTTAAGTAAGAGCTCCACCCCCAATAATTACAAGACTATTTGTGATGGAGTGAGACGCTATACATGCAATGACACTGGGCATAAGGTTGAACAAGTCTCAAACCTGAACAAGTATCAGAGACCTCAATGTCCACACAAGGTTTTTAAAAGTAATAAATGTAGGAATATCTTTTATCAATGAACACATCTTTATATAAGAGTATTCATATTGGAGAGCAGACTTATAATTGTAATAAATATGATAATGTTTCTTTTTTTTCCTTGTTTTTTTGAGATTTTTAAAATTTGAATCCAGTTTAAATCAGTGTGTGTGGTTCATTTCCGCTCCTTCACTGCTGAACCTGGGGGCTCAGTCTGCTTCAGCGTTTCTGCCTTCTTATTGTCGGTGATGACCAAGGTGTAAAGGTATCTGCTGCATCGAACTGAAAACTTCACATCATCCTTATTTTTCTTGATCTTCACAGATTTGGCATCCTTTCGCCCAGCTGTGAGCCGATTGTCCTCGATTTCTTCAGTTTTGCAAGGCATGGCGACAATGCGCGGAGATTGCAAGGGGAACAGCAGGAGAGAATCGCTTGGAGCACCCCGGAAAGTTTCTGATCCGTCTTCAGATCTTACTCGACAGCAGAGGATTCAGAATCCACGGAAAGAGAACAAGTGTAATATATGTGGGAAAGTCTTTACTAACTCATCCAATCTAAGTAGACACAGGAAAATCCATTCAGGAAGGAAACCTTTCAAATGTACAGAGTGCGGCAAAGGCTTTATGCGTGGCACTGATCTTACACAACATCAACGAATCCATACCGGCCAGAAACCTTATAAATGTAAGGTATGTGACAAAGCCTTTAACTGTAGCTCAAGTCTTACTCGACATCAGCGAGTTCACACTGAAGAGAAGCCTTATAAATGTACAAAGTGTGGCAAAGCCTTTAAACAGAACTCAAGTCTTAATCATCATCAGCGACTTCATACTGGGAAGTCCAACCAATTTAACAAATGCAGTGAAGTTATTACTTGCTGCTCAAGTCTTACTGAACATCAGGTAATTCATTCTAGAGAAAAGCCTTATAAATGTAAGGATTGTGGCAAAGGATTTATCAAAATTACGAGCCTTATTCCACACTGCCGAATCCATACTGGAGAGAAACCTTATAAATGTAAGGAATGTGGCAAAGCCTTTACCCAAAGTTCAAGCCTTACTCAACATCAGCGAATTCATACCGGAGAGAAACCTTATATATGTAAAGAATGTGGCAAAGCCTTTCGTCAGAGCTCAAGTTTTCATAAACATCAGAGAATTCATACTGAAAAGAAACCTTACAAATGAAAGGAATGTGGCAAAGGCTTTAATCAGAGCGGTCATCTCACTAGACATTTGAGAGTACACATAGTAATGAAACAAGTGATGGAAGAGATTTGTCCTAAACATACACCAGAAAACATGAGAGTTTACACAAGAAACACATGGGAATGATGTAATAAATACGTAGAAAAGTATTTAATCAAAACTCAAATCTAAGTAAATATCAGAGATGGCTTATTAGAAAGCATTTCGTCAATCCTGTTTTCTGAAGTTACTCTGAAGGAGAATTACTGCAGAGAGTAATCTGTAGTTAAAACATTGAATCAATGTTTCATATCAATAGAAAATTGATATGTTAGTATGGATCATGAGATGAATGGTTGGTGTTTAAGAAGTTACAGTTATTAGCATTGTATCCTTGTTTAGACTGACATGATTTGAGATTATTTGAAAACCAAAATGAATGTAATTCAACTCTCAAATACTCCATGCTAGGCTTTGTTTCTAGTGTGTAGAAACAAACTTTTTCTGATGGTTACTACCTCAAAGATGAGAGAAGACCTTCTATATTGTGTTGGAACCATTTATATCTAATTTCCATTAGAAGATTAAAGACACAGTAATGTAAAATGTACAATGAACATCTAAATGGAGGTGTTTGTCATTGATATCAAATATCCCTGTAGGTCACGTCATGTAAGTGACGATGGACTCTTTCCATGTATTAAAGTAAGACAGAGGTTTGTTCTAAATTTTCAGTAGTTATATCACTTGATTTGTAAGAACTCAGTGACGGATAACTAAAATATTGACATATCTATAATATCAACGAAAGTCATGGATATTAGTTGACAACGTTAAAATAAAAACATCTTCTGTGGTAACCTAGAAACGTATGGGAAACCCTTCCTGAAAAAATCATATAATTAGGGTTTGTCAATTTACTAAGTGATTCCTAGCCTCTGTTTTGTAAACCATAGAAATCACAATTCTCAGATCATTGTATCAGAAAAATAAATATCTTTCTCTATGCTTATAATTTGTATTTTAATCAAGGATCACACAGTGGGTTGTAAAAGGTTTTATTTCAACTATGTTCTAAATATGCTAATTAATAAAAGTGAATAGTTTTTAGTGTTTTGGTTGATTGTAATGAATTTAGTGTTAACCCACTACTACCACCATTAACCTCTCCCACCTTTTTTAAGGTTGTAGAGAAGAGACTAACAAACTATTTGGTAGCAGAGAGAGATGCCATTTGGCTTTAAACCTCTAATAACTTCAGATATTTTCCACCATTTCTATGTTGTATCTCCTCTCTCATTTTGTAACTACTCGGACATTGTGACGGTTCTAATAAGAAGGACCATACAGAGTTCTGTTGAGAGCTTCCCTGACTGGTCCATGCTATTGCTGCCTCAGTGCCTGTCTGGGGAGCAGGCAGCCTGCAGGTCCTTGAACTCACACCAGCCAGTCCTGTGAGCACCTCCACTAGATGACCCCCTTCCTTGAGATCAGCAGTCTTGCTGAACCCCAGGGTCTACTTCACAGGCCCCCCTTTAATGACACCCTCAGAGCTCACCAGATTCCTGCTCCTCTGGTTTGAATGGACCCATCCACGCTCAGCCTGGGGAGCCCACAGCACTTCACCCAGGGTCACTTAGAAAGGCCTGAACCCCAAGTACTGGAGCTTTCTCTACTTGGTTCTCTTGCTTGACCTTCAGAAATTCCCATCCTAGACCCTCCCCTCCTGAGATGTCTCAGGTGTGCTGAGTGTGAGGGCTTCAGCTCGCCTTCTGAACCTGGTCTTGGGGGAGAAGCATCAGAATAAACAGGAAACTTGGTAAAGACTCCTTTCATGGCCCCACCTCAGACCTGCAGATGCATTACCTCTTAGAGTGGGGAACCTGACCTCGAGGGCTTTGTATTCACTGAACTGGTTCAGAAAGAATCTTTGGCCAAGTGATTTCCATCTGCTTCCATCAGGATCACGTGATCAGTATTAGGAAATGACCTCCCTTGTGCCCTCCCCACAGAGTTCTCTCTCAGTCCTGTGGGAGCATCAGAGTGGTGTGTAGGAAGTGCTCCAGGGGATTCTAAGGGGAGGCCTGGCTTAAGCATGTGGCTCCTGGTCCATTTGTGAGAGCTGAGGCCAGGCTTCAGTCTGAGGAGAGGCAGCAGGGTTGGTCTAACTGGATTTGGACTGGGGAAGTCAGTCAGCTCATATGGTCTGTGTGAGCAGAGGGTTAGGAGCTCTCTGTGGGGAGAGAACAATCAAGAAATAAGTTCACAGGCTGGTCTCCAAGTAGGAAGTGATTGTTCTTGAATCTTTCCTGAGACAGAGTACAGGAGAGGTGGTTGCAGGTTATAGAGCTGCGCGGATGCCTTTAAAGGTATTTTCTCAAGATGCAGAGGTGTGTTTGCTGCATAACATTCCTAGAGAAGACGCAGAAGAGGAGGAAATGGCAGCTTCTCAGGTACATGTCCTGTCCTGGGTCTGGGGTTGTGTCTGCTTTTCCTCCTGAAATGCCTGGACTGAGAACCTGCAAACCTTTAATTCTCTACTCGTATTTTTTTTGGGGGGGTGGGGGTGGGGGCGGGGCTTGGGCTGTTTGTTTTCAACTATTTGCTTTTTCCTACAATAGTGAAGACCAGCTCTTTAGACCACCTCTCCCTTATGTCTCAGAGCCCTTTCTCCATTGTCTGTATCCCAGCTTTCTATAGAGCAAGATGAATTCTCCGTGTGATTTAGTGACTTTCAACTGGTGAAAGTTGAAAGTATATTCCCTTTGTGAGAGATCAACATGAGGAGTCACTGGTATCCAAGATTCCCACTGGGATGTAGTTTGGTGTTGGGATCTTAGGGAAGTAGAGGAATTGCAGTGAGGAGCTTCCATCTGTATGCAACTTCAGATCTTTAGAACAGGAGTAAGAAAATGCAGTTATAAATAGAATGAACTCAATGGTCCGGAATTTTTCAGAAAATTTTGAAACAAAAAGAAATAATAATGTAAGGTCTATATCATTAAAATAACTTGCTCTTAAAATATAAGATGCAGAGCCGGGGAGGTATATATGAACTGAAATTTGCATGACTGACATTTTTCAGGGTAGATTCAGATCACCTCTTACCATTTATCCCATTATACTGCATCTTTCCTGATTCAGGGTCTTATGCGAGATTCCAGCACTGTGATGTTCACATTTTTCCTCTTCATCTTTAAGAAAGGTTTTGGATGGTTGTCAGGGACATACAGAAGCCACCAGTTACAGTAGAAATCCATACCTTCTTAAGTTTCTCTTTGCTTTGGATACTGAACAAACCTGTGTTTAGTGTGCATATTGGGTTTTGGAAGTGGAGGTTTTCATCATGCAAGTCCAGATCTGAGTTTACATTGTACTCCACTGTCATATCTCAAATAATCATCTTATCGCATTTTTTGATTTTCACAAATAGTTATGATTATTCCTAATGTTTGTGTAACTATGTTAAATTTCTAAAATACAGCTCAACACAAGTGATATAGATTTTGAAAGAAAGGACTCAGAACCAAGAACTCTAATTTATTTTATATTGTTATGTGCGTTTGTATGTTAGTGTATTTAAAGAATACAGATTATCATCCACAAATAAATGAAATTTAACCAGACTTTATTGACTTGAGTACTTTTTCTCACTTTTAAAACATATATACTTCCCATTTTAGTGTGTATGCACAAAAATGATAACATTATTTGATCCATTTTCAGGTATATTTTTGTTTTTCCCAGTTATCTACACTGGTATACACATTTATTAGAATTGTCTCTTGGAGAAGGCAATGGCAACCCACTCCAGTACTCTTGCCTGGAAAAGCTCATGGGCAGAGGAGCCTGGTGGGCTGCAGTCCATGGGGTTGGTGGGAGTCAGACACGACTGAGCGACTTCACTTTCACTTTTCACTTTCATGCATTGGAGAAGGAAATGGTAACCCACTCCAGTGTTCTTGCCTGGAAAATCCCAGGGACGGCGGAGCCTGTTGGGCTGCCATCTATGGGGTCACACAGAGTCGGACACGACTGAAGTGACAGCAGCAGCAGCAGCAGCAGCAGAATTGTCTCTGTATTTGTCTGTGTTCCTTTTTTATTTTTTCATTTTATTTTTTATTTTATGAAAGTGTATGTGAGAGACATGTGAAATACAGAACAAAGTTACATAGATTCTATTATATAATATATATTAAAAATAGATGAATTATGATTTTAAATTGGTGTTTCAATGTCAAACTCTCCAAAGTTAATGGAATGAAGATTCAGAAAAGTACAAGGATATCAGTTCAATTCAGTCGTTCAGTTGTGTCCAACTCTTTGCGACCCCATGAATTGCAGCACGCCAGGCCTCCCTGTCCATCACCAACTTCCGGAGTTCACTCAGACTCATGTTCATCGAGTCGGTGATGCCATCCAGCCATCTCATCCTCTGTCATCCCCTTCTCCTCCTGCCCCCAATCCCTCCCAGCATCAGAGTCTTTTCCAATAAGTCAACTCTTTGCATGAGGTGGCCAAAGTATTGGAGTTTCAGCTTTAGCATCAGTCCTTCCAGTGAACACCCAGGACTGATCTCCTTTAGGATGGACTGGTTGGACCTCTTTGCAGTCCAAGGGACTCTCAAGAGTCTTCTCCAACACCACAGTTCAAAAGCATCAATTCTTTGGCGCTCAGCTGTCTTCACAGTCCAACTCTCACATCCATACATGACCACTGGAAAAACCATAGCCGTGACTAGACGGACCTTTGTTGGCAAAGTAATGTCTCTGATTTTTAATATGCTATCTAGGTTGGTCATAACTTTCCTTCCAAGGAGTAAGCATCTTTTAATTTTGTGGCTACAGTCACCATCAGCAGTGATTTTGGAGACCAAAAAAATAAAGTCTGACACTGTTTCCACATCTATTTCCCATGAAGTGATGGGACCAGATGCCATGATCTTCATTTTCTGAATGTTGAGCTTTAAGCCAACTTTTCCACTCTCCTCTTTCACTTTTATCAAGAGGCTTTTTAGTTCCTCTTCACTTTCTGCCGTAAGGGTGGTATCATCTGCATATCTGAGGTTATTGATATTTCTCCCGGCAATCTTGATTCCAGCTTGTGCTTCTTCCAGCCCAGCATTTCTCATGATGTACTCTGCATATAAGTTAAATAAGCAGGGTGACAATATACAGCCTTGACGTAATAACCATGAACTATCCAGTTAAAAATGAGCTTGTTAAAGAAGAATAACTCTGGCCTGACTCCAGAACTCTTGAATTGGAATCCACTTTTAAAAAATATTCCCAGTTTGGAGAAAAATATTCAGGTTTGGTTGATAGATGATTTATTCTGTATAACACAAGAACAACATACTAAATAAATATGCCTCTGTAGATCACATCATAATACAGTTTTTCTCCCAGATAAAAAGAATCTCTACAGTGGTTTTGTGAATTGTATACCATCTTTTTTCTGGGGCTAAAAATATGATAGAGAACATTAGTGTGTAAAAATTATATTCTTGTGTAATACCAGACATTCTCCTAAATCAAAACCATTTCTCTTGCTGGTTCCATCTTGGGTCACATTAGGAAGTCTTGCTATGGCCACATGGCACATGTAACTTATATTTCAGAGACTGCTGACATTCTGGGATGTGACCATAGACTTCACTCTAGAGGAGTGGGAGTGCCTGAACCTCGGTCAGCGGGAATTGTACAGGGAAGTGATGTTAGAGAACTATGGGAACTGGCCTCCTTGGGTGAGGATAATTTCCTTCCAGAATCCCTTATCTACCCTCAGGGTTTTGGTTCCTGCATTTCTAGAATGTCTCCTGGAATTATCTGCTTCTTATAATAGAGTTTCAGATCCCTGCTTTTTAGGGGAAAAAATGGAAGTTTGTGAGATTAGAAAGACTTCATGATGATTTATGGTTCTAACCTTCCTCTTCCTTGATGTAATCTACCTCCTTCTCTCTGGATTACTAGGAATGTTATAAGTTCTGTGGTATAAAATAGTTCTGCCCTCATTTCAAAATCAGATTTCCACTACTTACTTTTGCCTTGTAGTACTTTACCAGTATCTCAGGTTCTCATTTTTATGTATTTGTTAGTGTTGTAAAGGTACTTTCAATAAAATATTTGGGGAAATCATTTTCTAGGCTGTGTTAATATTCTACCACACCTTCTCTTCTCACCTGAATATACACTGGATTGGAAACTGATGAATCTCCAGCAAAACTAAGTTTCCTTTTTCTGATGAACAGGTCTTCTTGTCTCTAAGCCAGATCTGGTCATCTTTCTGGAGCAAAGGAAGCATCTGTGGGATGTAAGGAGAATGGAGACAACAGCCACATACCCAGGTAGGTGTGAATGGATGGAGTCGATGACTCAGGTGAGAGGTCCAAGGATCTATGAAGAAGTCACCCTTTGTCTTGTGATTTGGGAAGATCTGCTTCAGTGGATAAGATTTTGGAAAAGTCTGGGTTTATTTCTGTTGCTGTCATAGAGGGACATCTGCCCCATTCTGTCTCTTTAATCATTCATGAATTCATCTGCAGTGATTACTTTTCTCACTCACAGTGAGAACCAAAATTCTCTTCTTGGCCTGTGACAACCTGCATGAATTGGCTGCTCTTTCATTTCTTGGGGATCCTAGGAAAACTGTGCCCATTTCTGAGTGACTCTATGATACTCTTTTTAAAGTTTGTTTCTACCTCCAGACAGAAGTGTGTAAGTGGAGTTGTAGATTCACTGCCAAAGTTCTAGGAAAACTGGAGACACTTTTTTTTTTTCCTGATTTATATTATCTATAACACTGCAAGCTACAAATATGACCTTGTAAATTTTAAACTCAAGTAATGTCTTCACTGCATAGATCAAAACCTCCCCAAAATGAGAGAATGCAAATCTCAGGGTTACTTCAAAGTTTCCCTTTTCTTCATATGAACTCATGTGAAATATCTTAAGTGTATTTGTTCTGACTTCTCAATGCTAAAATACTTTAATGTATTCATTTAACTCAATGAATTTTCAAATAAATTGACATGGGAGCTTAGATCATTTTCTACCATATTTTTACAGTTGTTCCTCACTGTTAAGATTTTTAGATTATATGAAGACATCTTTTTAAAAAGTTCTTATTGGAGTGTAGCTATTTTACAATGTTGTGCTGCTGTACAGCAAAGAGAATCAATTATACGTATACATATCCACTCTCTTTTAGATTTCCTTCCACTTAAGTCTCCACGGAGCATTGAGCAGAGTTCCCTGTGTTCCCATCATATTTTTAAAGTCTCATTTCTTATTTAATTTCTTAAGAACTACTACTTAAGTTTATCTTATTTGTTATCAGTTTCCCCGGACTTGTTCTATATATTCTCACTTTCTGATTAGTTGTATGTCAATGTCATTTATGATTTTTAGATTCAAACATTGAATAGAATATGCTCAAATAAAAACAGATGTGGTAAGAAGTGGATTAAAGAATTATTAAGCACCTAGTATTTGTGAAAATGTCTCAATTCAACATGACTTAAAGCAAAAAGTCATCACTAGATTGCCTCTTTTTCATTTAGTGGTTCTTGTAGGTTTTATCTTGCTCATTCCTCTACAACATATTTCTTTGTCCTCTCATTTTGTCCAATTTTTTTGTGCCTGTGGTCTCTCTTATGAAGGCTGCAGGATCCTAGTTCCTCTTGCTGTGGTGTCTGCACCCTCATGGGTGAGGTTGGTCCAGAGGTTTGTGCCCTTATCTCCTTGATCTGGGCTTTGACTGTTGTTACTGTGACCCGAGCCTGCCCTGGATATTGAAGCGAGCTTCCCCTTGGCTCTGTGGCTGTCACTGCCCTGTCTGTGGTGGGGTCTGCTCCCTGGTGGGTGGAATAGAGCCCACCCAGATCTGTTTCTTCTCTGTGATTCTGATCTGTGGTTGAGGAAGGTGGGATTGGAGCACACCCACTGGGAGAGAAGGCCCTGAGTATTGCTCCTCTGAGGATGTTCACCTCTGTGTGTGCTGTGTGTGTCAATTTCACCCATTGTGTGAATCTCATGTGGCCCTGTGTTGGCACTGCCCTTGGCCCTACTTTAACCATGTGTATGCTGGCACACGGCCCTGGTGTCTCTCAGATGTTGTTTTCAGAAGGTCACCAGCATAGATCCTCTGAAGTCAGGTCCCAGGATGGCATTCATCATGGAGCTGGACCCACTGTGGTGCTGTGGGGCAGCTCAGACTCCGGCCTGGCCCCGCCCCCTAGTGTAGGAGCCCACAAAGTCTACAGCTGCTAAAGCTACACCTTCTATGACTGGGGGAGCCCTGGTTGTCCATTCAGACGCTCTGTAGGTTACAAAGACAGTTGTGATGGTATAGAAACGAGTTTGTGCAGCTTCCAGTAGGAGATTTCAGCTTTACTTCCTTAATTTCCAAACCCTAGGGCTCAGCAGTGTTTAGCCCGCTCTGTGCATGTGGACGACCCATAGGCACCTGCTCCCGAGGTTTCCCAGAGCCCACCAGTCTACCCTGGTAGGGAGGGGGCACAGAGGAGGAGGCAGCAGCCAGCATCGTGAGAGCACCCACCCTGGCGGGAGGCCTTCGCACTGCCTGGTGAGGAGGGGCCGGCACAGGGGGAGAGAGGCTACAAACAATGGTGGGTCTTCGCCTTGGGCATCACTCACCAATGGCGCTCCGCACTATGGTGGTTCAGGCTTCTACCTCAAGCATCCTGTTTGCAGAGCTCTCCCCTCATTCCCGTTCCCTGAGGATATCTCCTCAGAGCCAACCGCAGTCCTCTGCCTGGGTCTGCTCTCCAAACCCCACATTTCAGCACCCTGAGCCCTTGTCTGCAGTGGTGGACACCCTCTCAGGCTGGGTGGGCAGGGCAGGGGTCAGTACCCCGTGTACAGGTCTCACTCTGTCCTCCTGCCACACGCTGGCTGCCATGTTCTCTTCCCCGGATGTGGAGTTCACCCCTTTCTTTCTGCTTCCCTCAGGGTTGCAGGTCCTATCTTGCTTCTTTTCCTCCTCCTTTTCCTTCTTCTTTCTTTTGAACTACCTCACTCAGCAGGAATCCTTCTCGTCCTTTTAGGTGTCTCACGTCCTCTGCTAATTTTCTGCAGAGGCTCTGTGAGAATTGTTACATTTGCAGATGTATTCTTGATGCATTTGTGGAGAGAGATCAACTCCATGTCTGCCTAATCCTCTGTCATCTTGGTCCTTCTGTCTCAATCTAGCTAAGGGTTCATCAATTTTATGTAAATTTTAAAGGATATTCACTGAGACTTGTAAGTAAAATACCATGTTCTTTGGTATTTTTCAGCTGTGTCATCTCATAACATGCAAGATTTGATGCCAAAAAATCCAGTTAGAAGATTTAATCTCCAAAGCAAAGCTAGAAATGTATGAAAGAGTTCACCTTGGCAACTTATATTTAATGAAAGACTGCAAATATACAAGGGCATGTGAAGGACAGAGAGGATATTTACATGGATATAAAGAAATTGAGACAGTTTCCCATAATGCAAACGTTACTGCCAACAGAAATCAAGGATATGAGTCAAATTGGGAAAAACACCAATTTGAGACATCAACATCTGCAGAGAAGTGTATGTTGGTAAGAAAAAACCCACATTGTTGTTTGAAACATACATGTTCTCTTGAGAAAAATGTGGAAAATCTGGAAATTCATCCAGTTTCTACTGCAAATAATCAGTCACACAATTCTGAACATAGGCTTCGATTAAACATACATTCAAAAAATGCCTGAAAACCAGAAATTTAAAAATGAGGGGGAAAATTCCCAATATAATCAATTTAATGAATCTTTTAGCAAGGGTTTATTATTCCTCAACCAACAGATATTTTCTGCCCATTCCAAAATCTGTAATGTTGATAATACCAGGAGAGACCTTAGTGAACCATCACTGTCCAATACATGTGGAGGTATACTTAGTGTGGAACAACTTTACAAGTGTAGTAAAATGAGTAATGCCTTACATAAGAGCTCTACTCCCAATAATTACAAGAGTATGTATGATGGAGTGAGAAGCTATTCATGCAATGAAACTGGGTATAACCTTGACCAAGACCCAAATGTTATGAAATATCAAGGACTTCAATTATCAATGATTCTAAAAGTAATCAATGTAGGAATGTCTTTTATCAAAGCTCAAATCTTACTAGTTATAAGAGCATTCATATTGGAGAGAAAAATCATAATTGTGAATACGGTAAAGGTTGTAATCAGTCTTCAAAACTTATTCAGACTAAGCAAAAATGCTGCAAATGTAATAAATGTGAAAAAGTTATTAGTAAATCATCAAGTCTAAACAGACATAGACAAATTCATATAGGAAGGAAGCCTTTCAAATGTACAGTTCAGTTCAGTTCAGTCGCTCAGTCGTGTCCGACTCTTTGCAACCCCATGAATCGCAGCACGCCAGGCCTCCCTGTCCATCACCAACTCCCGGAGTTCACTCAGACTTAAGTCCATCGAGTCAGTGATGCCATCCAGCCATCTCATCCTCTGTCGTCCCCTTCTCCTCCTGCTGCCAATCCCTCCCAGCATCAGAGTCTTTTCCAATGAGTCAGATCTTCGCATGAGGTGGCCAAAGAACTGGAGTTTCAGCTTCAGCATCATTCCCTCCAAAGAAATCCCAGGGCTGATCTCCTTCAGAATGGACTGGTTGGATCTCCTTTCAGTCCAAGGGACTCTCAAGAGTCTTCTCCAACACCACAGTTCAAAAGCATCAATTCTTCGGCGCTCAGCCTTCTTCACAGTCCAACTCTCACATCCATACATGATCACAGGAAAAACCATAGCCTTAACTAGATGGACCTTTGTTGGCAAAGTAATATCTCTGCTTTTCCATATGCAATCTAAGTTTGTCATAACTTTCCTTCCAAGGAGTAAGCATCTTTTAATTTCATGGCTGCAGTCACCATCTGCAGTGATTTTGAAGCCCCCCAAAATAAAATCTGACACTGTTTCCACTGTTTCCCCATCTATTTCCCATAAAGTGATGGGACCGGGTGCCATGATCTTCGTTTTCTGAATGTTGAGCTTTAAGCCAGCTATTTCACTCTCCTGTGGCAAAGCCTTTGGCAATCAAGCCTTACTCAACAGCAGCAAATTCATACTGGGAATAAACTATATAAATGTAAAGAGTGTGGCAAAACCTTTAGCTGCTGTTCAAGTCTTATTCAACATCAGGTAATTCTTACTGGGGGGAAGACTTATAGATGTACAGAGTGTGCAAAAGCCTTTAATCAGAGCTCAAAACTTACTAAACATCAAAGAATTCATACTGGGGAGAAACCTTTTAAATGTAAGGAGTGTGACAAAGCCTTTAAGTGGCATGCAAGCCTTAATCAACATCAGCAAATTCATACCATGGAGAAACCATACACATGTAAAGAATGTGGCAAAACCTTTATCCATTGTTCAAATCTTATTCAACATCAGGTAATTCATACTGGGGAGAGGCCTTATAAGTGTAAGGATTGTGGCAAAGCCTTTGCCCGTTACTCAGCTCTTATTAGACACCAGCGAATCCATACTGGAGAGAAACCTTACAAATGTAAAGAATGCGGCAAAGCCTTTAATCAGAGCTCAAGTCTTACTATACATCTGCAAACTCACACCAGAGAGAAACTTTGTACAGCACATGTATGCATGCTAAGTGACTTCAGTTATGTCCGACTCTTCGAGCCCTCCAGGCTCCTCAGAGGTCCATGGGATTCTCCAGTCAAGAACACTGAAGTGGTTTGCCATGCCCTCCTCCAGGGGGTCTTCCCAACCCAGGGGATTGAACCCAAGTTTCTTTTGTCTCCTGCACTGGCAGGCAGGTTCTTTTCCACTAGCGCCACCTGGGAAGCCCCAGAAACTTTCTAAGTGTAAGGAATGTTGCCAAACCTTTAACTGGTTTGGAAGCATTACTCAACATCAAAGAACTCACACTGGGGAGAAATTATGCAAATGTAAAGAGTGTGAGCTTTTACCCAGATCTCAAATGGCAACCCATTCCAGTACTCTTGCCTGGAAAATTCCATGGACAGAGGAGCCTGGTAGGCTACAGTCCTTGGGGTCGCAAAGAGTTGGACACAACTGAGCGACTTCACTTTCACTTTTCACTTTCAAGTCTCACTAGACATCAGAGATTTCATGCTCTGAAGAAACTTTACATTTGCAAGGAATGTGGCAAAGGCTTTAATCAGAGCCATCACCTCCCTTGACATTAGACAGCACATACTGGAGAAAAACGCTAGAAGTCAGTAAGTGATAAAAGAGGTTTGTCCTAAATATTTACACACTTTAGAAAAAAAAATGAGAGCATTTACCCTGGAAAATGTGTGAATAATGTAAAAAATGTAGAATTGTGCTTAAAAATCAAATGTAAATAAATATCAGAGAATGCATACTAGAAAGACTTGCATCTATACCTCTTTTCTGGAATGATTCTAAATTGAGAATACTGTAGAAGGTAATCCATTGTTAAAATGCATAGAAAATTGATATGTTAGTATGGAACACAAGATGAAGGGGTGGATGTTTGGAGACGTATAGTTATTATCAATGTATCTTGGTTTATACTAACATTATTTGAAATTATTAAGAAACCAAAATGAATGTAATTCGACTCTCAGATTTCTACATAGTAAGGTTCATTCATAGTGTATAAATTGACTTTCGTTTTTGATGGTTGCTGCCTCAAAGATAAGAGAAGCCCTTCTAACCTAGAGAGAAATCATTCGTATTTATTTTCCATTAGAAGATGAAGAACACAGTAATGTAATGTGTACACTGAATATCTAAGTGGTGTTGTATGTCATTGACGTCAAACATCCCTATAGGTCACCATGATGGAAGTGTTCAGGAATCATTCCCTGTATTAATGTAAGACAGAGGTTTGTTCTAAAATTGTAATACTTATGTCACTTGATTTTTAAGAATAAAACTAATCAGGTCAGATCAGATCAGTCGCTCAGTCATGTCCGACTCTTTGTGACCCCATGAATCGCAGCACGCCAGGCCTCCCTGTCCATCACCAACTCCCGGAGTTCACTCAGACTCACGTCCATCAAGTCAGCGATGCCATCCAGCCATTTTATCCTCTGTCGTCCCCTTCTCCTCTTGCCCCCAATCCCTCCCAGCATCAGAGTCTTTTCCAATGAGTCAACTCTTCGTATCAGGTGGCCAAAGTACTGGAGTTTCAGCTTTAGCATCATTCCTTCCAAAGAAATCCCAGGACTGATCTCCTTCAGAATGGACTGGTTGGATCTCCTTGCAGTCCAAGGGACTCTCGAGAGTCTTCTCCAACACCACAGTTCAAAAACATCAATTCTTCGGCACTCAGCCTTCTTCACAGTCCAACTCTCATGTCCATACATGACCACAGGAAAAACCATAGCCTTGACTAGACAAACCTTTCTTGGCAAAGTAATGTCTCTGCTTTTGAATATGCTATCTAGGTTGGTCGTAACTTTCCTTCCAAGGAGTAAGCGTCTTTTCATTTCATGGCTGCAGTCACGATCTGCAGTGATTTTGGAGCCCAGAAAAATAAAGTCTGACACTGTTTCCACTGTTTCCCCATCTATTTCCCATGAAGTGATGGGACTGGATGCCATGATCTTCATTTTCTGAATGTTGAGCTTTAAGCCAACTTTTTCACTCTCCAATTTCACCTTCATCAAGAGGCTTTTGAGTTCCTCTTCACTTTCTGCCATAAGGGTGGTGTCATCTGCATATCTGAGGTTATTGATATTTCACCTGGCAATCTTGATTCCAGCTTGTGTTTCTTCCAGTCCAACGTTTCTCACGATGTACGCTGTACTTTTATTACATCAACATGAGAAATCATGCATATTACCAGACAGACTTGAGGTAAGGACATCTTCCTTCTCCCTGAGAAAAGTGTAGAAAACCCTTCCTGGAAAACTCATATAGTTAATGTACGTCCATGTTTACTAAATAACTGGCCTCCGTTTTGTAAATCATAGAAACCACAATTCTCAGATCGTTTTATCATAGGAACAGGAATGTTTCTGAAAGCTTGTAATCTCTATTTAATCAAGAATCACACAGTGATCACAAAGTAAGATGCATGTCTCATGTCTTCGGCATTGGCAGACGAGTTCTTTACCACTAGAGCCACCTCAGAAGCCCAAGGATCATAGAGTGGATTATAAAATGTTTTATGTTGACTATGTGTGAATTAATATTGATGTTGATTAATAGAAGAGAATGGTTTGTAGTGTTACATTTAATGTGTAATGAAGTGTTAACCAAAGCCAAAATTAACCTCTCCCACGTTTTTTAAGTTTGCAGGGAAGGTATTGTAATAATAAACTACTTTTAGCACAGAGGGATGGCATCTGTAGAAATTAGCTTCCTTAGTGCCTTTAAACCTCAAATAATTTCCTGTATTTCCCATCATTTCTACATTGTACGTTTTTCTCTCTCTGTAACTGCTGGGACATTGTGACGGTTCTAATAAGAAAGATTATACAGATATTGTTGACAGTTTCCCTGACTGCTCCGTGCTGTTGCTGCCTCAGCGTCTGTCTGGGGAGCAGGAAGCCTGCAGGTCCTTGAACTCACACCAGCCAGTCCTGTGAGCACCTGCACTAGATGACCCCCTTCCCTGAGACCAGCAGTCTTTCTGAACCCCAGGGTCTATTGCACAGGCCCCCCTTCAATGACACCCTCACAGCACTCACCAGAATCCTGCTCCTCTGGTTTGAATGGACCCATCCACGCTCAGCCTGGGGAGCCCACAGCACTTCACCCAGGGTCCCTTATAAAGGCCTGAACCCCAAGTACTGGAGCTTTCTCAGCCTGGTTCTAGCCTGATCTCCCTCAGGGGGGCCCTCAAGGCTGCCTGTGAATTCTCTCAGGACCTAGAGTCATAAACTTACCTCCCTCATTTCCCTTGTGGTCCTTTGTGGAACTGAGACATTCCACAGACTGCCACAGTCTCATTTTAACAAGTGCAAACCCTAAAAACTGAAAAGAACTAAAATTAAAAGCCATGTTAATATTCTGAACTAATATTCATAAAATTCTACACTATGTATTTTTAGCACGTGTTTCTTGTCTATGCTTAAAGAAGCTTCTTTCCATGGCTTTGACATACACTGAATGCAATATATAAACACATGAAGGTATACATTAGCAGTGAAAAAACTAAGAATGAAGAGTGTGTCTGTATTTGTACCCTGGTCTTTTGAAGAATTAAGAAGCATTAGATCAAAATTGATGCTTTCAAACTTTTTGATTTACTAAGAACTGAGAAATGAGATTTTAAAATTAGATATATTTTACCTATTTTCCATTGAGTTCATTTCCCCCAAACTTCAGGAATCTGTGTTTTAAAGGAAACACCATACTGTTCTATGGTAACATAAAACTGAACACCAGACTGAAACCATAATCACAAGGCAACTAGCCAATCTGATCACATGGACCACTGCCTTGTCTAACTCAATGAAACTAAGCCATGCTGTGTAGGGCCACCCAAGATGGACGGGTCGTGGTGGAGAGGTCTGACAGAATGTGGTCCACTGGAGAAGGGAATGGCAAACCACTTCAGTATTCTTGCCTTGAGAACCCCATGAACAGTATGAAAAGGCAAAAAGATAGGACACTAAAAGATGAACTCCCCAGGTCGGTAGGTGCTCAATATGCTACTGGAGATCAGTGGAGAAATAACTCCAGAAAGAATGAAGGGATGGAGCCAAAGCAAAAACAACACCCAGTTGTGGATGGGACTGGTGATAGAAGCAAGGTTTGATGCTGTAAAAAGCAATAGTGCATAGGAACCTGGAATGTTAGGTTCATGAATCAAGGCAAATTGGAAGTGGTCAAATAGATGGCAAGAGTGAACGTCGACATTCTAGGAATCAGCAAACTAAGATGGACTGGAATGGGTGAATTTAACTCAGATGACCATTATATCTACTACTGTGGGCAGGAATCCCTTAGAAGAAATGGAATACCCATCATAGTCAACAAGAGAGTCCAAAATGCAGTACTTGGATGCAATCTCAAAAATGACAGAATGATCTCTCTTCATTTCCAAGGCAAACCATTCAATATCACAGTAATCCAAGTCTATGCCCCGACCAGTAATGCCAAAGAAGCTGAAGTTGAACAGTTATATGAAGACCTACAAGACTTTCTAGAACTAACACCCAAAAAAAGATGTCCTTTTCATTATAGGGGACTGGAATGCAAAAGTAGGAAGTCAAGAAACACCTGGCTGCTGCTGCTAAGTCGCTTCAGTCATGTCCGGCTCTGTGCGACCCTTGAGATGGCAGGTCACTAGGCTCCCCTGTCCCTGGGATTCTCCAGACAAGAACACTGGAGTGGGTTGCCATTTCCTTCTCCAATGCATGAAAGGGAAAAGTGAAAGTGAAGTCGCTCAGTCGTGTCCGACTCTGAGCGACCCCATAGACTGCAGCCTATCAGGCTCTTCTGTCCATGGGATTTTCCAGGCAAGAACACTGGAGTGGGGTGCCATTGCCTTCTCCGGGAAACACCTGGAGTAACAGGCAAATTTGGCCTTGGAGTACAGAATGAAGGAGGGCAAAGGCTAACAGAGTTCTGCCAAGAGAACACACTGGTCATAGCAAACACCCTCTTCCAACAACACAAGAGAAGACTCTACACATGGACATCACCAGATGGTCAACACCAAAATCAGATTGATTATAATTTTTGCAGCCAAAGATGGAGATGCTCTATATAGTCAGCAAAAACAAGACCGGAAGCTGATTGTGGCTCAGATCATGAACTCCTTATTACCAAATTTAGACTTAAATTGAAGAAAGTGGGGAAAACCACTAGACCATTCAGGTATGACCTAAATCAAATCCCTTATAACTATACAGTGGAAGTGAGAAATAGATTTAAGGGACTAGATCTGGTAGACAGTGTGCCTGATGAACTATGGACGAAGGTTTGTGGCATTGTACAGGAGACAGGAATCAAGACCATCCCCAAGAAAAAGAAATGCAAAAAAGCAAAATGGCTATCTGAGGAGGCTTTACAAATAGCTGTGAAAAGAAGGGAAGCAAAAAGCAAAGGAGAAAAGGAAAGATATACCCATTTGAATGCAGAGTTCCAGGGAATAGCGAGGAGAGATAAGAAAGCCTTCCTCAGAGATCAATGCAAAGAAATAGAGGAAAACAATAGAATGGGAAAAACTAGAGATCTCATCAAGAAAATTAGAGATACCAAGCGAATATTTCACACAAAGACGGGCTGAAAAAAGGACAGAAATGGTATGGAACTAACAGAAGCAGAAGATATTAAGAAGAGGTGGCACGACCCAGATAATCACAATGGTGTGATCACTCACCAGAGCCAGATATCCTGGAATGTGAAGTCCAGTGGGCCTTACGAAGCATCACTATGAACAAAGCTAGTGGAGGTGATGGAATTCCAGTTGAGCTATTTCAAATCCTGAAAGATGATGCTGTGAAAGTGCTGCACTCAATATGCCAGCACATTTGGAAAACTCAGCAGTGGCCACAGGACTAGAAAAGGTGTTTTCGTTCCAATCCCAAAGAAAGGCAATGTCAAAGAATACTCAAACTACTGCACAATTGCACTCATCTCACACACTAGTAAAGTAATGCTTAAAATTCTCTAAGCCAGGCTTCAGCAATACATGAACTGTGAACTTCCAGATGTTCAAGCTGGTTTTAGAAAAGGCAGAGGAACCAGAGATCAAATTGCCAACATCTGCTGGATCATGGAAAAAGCAAGAGAGTTCCAGAAAAACATCTATTTCTGCTTTATTGACTATGCCAAAGCCTTTGACTGTGTGGATCACAATAAACTGTGGAAAATTCTGAAAGAGATGGGAATACCAGACCACCTGACCTGCCTCTTGAAAAACCTGTATGCAGGTCAGGAAGCAACAGTTAGAACTGGACATGGAACAACAGACTGATTCCAAAGAGGAAAAGGAGTTCCTCAAGGCTGTATATTGTCACCCTGCTTATTTAACTTATATGCAGAGTACATCATGAGAAATGCTGGGCTGGAAGAAGCACAAGTTGGAATCAAGATTGCCGGGAGAAGTATCAATAACCTCAGATATGCAGATGACACCACACTTATGGCAGAAAGTGAAGAACTACAGAGCCTCTTGATGAAAGTGAAAGAGGAGAGTGAAAAAGTTGGCTTAAAGATCAACATTCAGAAAACGAAGATCATGGCATCTGGTCCCGTCACTTCATGGCAAATCGATGGGGAAACTGAAAACAGTGGCTGATTTTATTTTTCTGAGCTCCAAATCACTGTGGATGGTGATTGCAGCCATGAAATTAAAAGATGCGTACTCCTTGGAAGGAAAGTTATGACCAACCTAGACAGCATATTAAGAAGCAGAGACATTACTTTGTCAACAAAGGTCCATCTAGTCAAGGCTATGTTTTTTCCAGTAGTCGTGTATGGATGTGAGAGTTGGACTATAAAGAAAGCTGAGTGCCGAAGAATTGATGCTTTTGAACTGTGGTGTTGGAGAAGACCCTTGAGAGTCCCTTGGACTGCAAAAAGACCCAACCATTCCATCCTAAAGGAGATCAGTCCTGGGTGTTCATTGGTAGGACTGATGTTGAAGCTGAAACTCCAATACTTTGGCCACCTGATGTGAAGAGTGGACTCATTTGAAAAGACCCCGATGCTGGGAAAGTTTGAGGGCAGGAGGAGAAGGGGACGACAGAGGAGGAGATGGGTGGATGGCATCACTGACTCAACAGACATGGGTTTGTGTGGACTCTGGAAGTTGGTGATGGACAGGGAGGCCTGGCATGCTGCGGTTCATGGGGTCGCAAAGAGTTGGACATGACTGAGCAACTGAACTGAAATGATACTGTTTTAAGTTTTAGTTTTTTAAGGACCCTCCATCCTGCTGTCTTTAGTGATTGTAGCAGTTTACATTCCCATGAACACTGTAGGATGGTTCCCTATTTTCCACACCCTCTCTAGGCTTTTTTTCATAGCTCAGTTGATAAAGAATCTGTCTGCAATGCAGGAGACCCAGGTTCGATCCCTGGGTCAGGAAGATCCCCTGGAGGAGGAAATGGCAACCCACTCCAGTATTCTTGCCTGGAGAATCCCATGGACAGAGGAGCCTGGTGGGCTACAGTCCATGGGGTCACAAGGGTAGGACACAACTTAGTGACTAAACCGCCACTCAGCATTTCTGATACTATTTGCAGGCCCTTTGATAATGGTCATTCTGACTGATGTGGGATGTGATATTATTGTAATTTTGACTTGCATTTATCTAATAATTAGTGATGTTGAGCATCTTTGATGTACCTGGCGGCCACCTAAATGTCTGGAGAAATGAGGTCTTCTGCCCATTTTTTGATTGTGCAGTTTGTTTGATATTAAGTTTTTTGATATTATAGTCACTGTTTCCCAGGGGTTGTAAAGTTCAGGCTATAAATATCCTGAGTCTAGAGTACTTCCAGAACCATGAAATAATCTGTGTAAAACTTTCATGATGGACACACATTGCTATACATTAGCCCAGACTCATAGTGTGCAAACACTTCCCAAGTGGCACTAGTCATTAAAAACAAAAAAAAATCTGCCCGCCAGTGCAGGAGTGGAGAAGGCAATGGCACCCCACTCCAGTACTCTTGCCTGGAAAATCCCATGGACAGAGGAGCCTGGTAGGCTGCAGTCCATGGGGTCGCTAAGAGTCGGACACGACTGATCGACTTCACTCTGAATTTTCACTTTCATGCATTGGAGAAGGAAATGGCAACTCACTCCAGTATTCTTGCCTAGAGAATCCCAGGGATGGGGGAGCCTGGTGGGCTGCCGTCTATGGGGTTGCACAGAATTGGACATGACTGAAGCGACTTAGCAGCAGCGGCAGCAGGGCAGGAGATGCAAGACAGGCAGGTTCCATCCGTAGGTTAGGAAGATCCCCTGTACAAAGAAATGACACCCATTCCAGTCTTCTTGCCTGGAAAATCCATGGGCAGAGAAGCCTGGCAGGCCACAGTCCATGGGGTCGCAAAGAGTTGGACAGGACTGAGTGACTTCACTTTCAATTTCAAATACACATTTATGGTTCATGTCCAAAGGTTTTGGTCCCTTCCCAACATACATTTTAATCCATCCTCCATGCCTGCCTAGGGTTTATTTTCAAAGAAAGCTGTGATGTAAACACCTTCGTAAAATCGTGCCTCCTGGTTTCTGAACATGGAGGCCCCCTAACCTCTGGATAGGTGGTCAAAACGCAAATCATTTTGGGAATGCCTGTGGCCCCAGGGGTCTTCCCAGGTGGCTCAGTGGTAAAGAATCCGTCTGCCAATGTAGAAGACCCAGGAAACGCAGGTTCGATCCCTGGGTCAGGAAGATCCCCTGAAGAAGGGAATGACAACCCACGCCAGTATTCGTGCCTGGGAAATTCCAAGGGCAGAGGAGCCTGGAGGGCTATAGTCCACGGGGTCGCAAAAGAGTGGGACACGACTGAGCTACTGAGCACGGAAGCACGTGGCCCCAGGAAGGGGAGGGTGAGACAGGACCCAAGGGCTCAGAGTAACTTTGGGAAGATCTGGGAGAGCAGAGCCTCACCACACCCCCCCCACCCCCACACACACACACCCCACCAAGGGCGTCATGTGACTTTGTGCACCACTCGCCTCCCGCCTCCCCTTCCCCAAGCGCAGCTCGAGGCCACGGAGGGCCACCCCCAGGAGGAGCCCCTCCCCGGGGCATCAGGCGGAGGGAGCCGGTGTTTTCAGAGGTTCCAGCCCCGCACCCTCACCGGCTCAGGGCTCCCAGGTGTGCTGTGTGGGATGGCTCCAGCTCAGTGTCACGGAAGACAGGGGTTACAGGAGCAGCGACAGCACCCACAGGGGGCTTGCTCAACGTGTCATTTCACGGGTTCCCCTCAAACTGGCTAATTCATAGCTTCTTAGACTGGGGAGGGTTTGTATCCACTTTAAAGCTAGAGAAAATCTTTAGGCAAGCGGCTCTCATCTGGGGTCCCAGGAGGATCCTCTTCGCAAACTCCGGCCCCTGGTCCTGGAGGAGCATCAGCGCTGCTTGTCTTCCTGCTCCAGGCGAGGCCCGGGCTGAACACGGGGCTTCGGGCGCGTCTGTGAGAGCTCAGAGCCAGCTTCAGGCCGGGGCGGGCGGCGGGGTCAGGAGGGGACGTCAGTGCCGCTCACCTCTCCCGTGTTGGCAGAATCCGGGGAGAGAACACGTGTGGACAGCAAAGGAAAACTTGACGTGCGTCTCCGGGAGGAGCTGATCGTCCTGAGTCTCTCCTGAGACGAAGGACAGCAGAGGTGGGCCCTCTCAGCTTTTCAAGCTCCTTCTGCCTGTGGGCGTGTTGCGAGCAGGCGAAGACGCTGTGCTGACGCCTTGGAAGGTGTTATCTCATGATGCTGAGGTGATCTTTCCCCATGACCTTGAGGAGAAAACGACCCAGGGCAGGAGGAAAAGAGGAAGAAATGGCAGCTTCTCGGGTAAATGTCTGTCCTGGGTCAGAGGCTATGTCTGCTTTTCCTCCTGAAATGCCCTGGATTAACAGTTTACAAACCTTTCATTCTCTACTTCTGATGTTGCCTATTGACGTGGTTTTCAACGGCTAAATTTTTTCCCCTTTTATTCTGATGATGGTCAAGATCAGAGCTTCAGAATGTT
Organism: Bos indicus; assembly: GCF_029378745.1. Taxonomy (NCBI): domain Eukaryota; kingdom Metazoa; phylum Chordata; class Mammalia; order Artiodactyla; family Bovidae; genus Bos; species Bos indicus. Next base: position 60,782,567 of record NC_091777.1, read on the forward strand.
TCTCCCTCACGTCCCAGAACCTTTTCTCAGGTGTCTGTCTTCATCAAGGTTCCCTGTAGAACACGAAGTATTCTCACCGAGAACTAATGACTTTCCTTGTGGCTAAGAATCCTCCTGCCAGTGCAGGGGACACAGGTTCCATACCCGGCCTGGGAAGATTCCACAGTCCTGCGGAGCAGCTAAGCCCATGCGCCACAACTAGAGAAAAGCCCGCACAGCAACAAAGACCCGGTGCAGCCAGAAATAAATAAATGAATAATTAAAAATAGAAGGGCCTGGGATTTAGGAAGACTGCTGGTGACCAGGGCTGCTGGGGAAGACCTATGAGGAATTTACATTTGCTTATGAATTTGCAGGCTGTTATCTAGTGCGTGTGCTTATGAGAATAACTGGTGTCAAAGCAAGGCACCCGTGGGCTACCAGTCTACACAAATGATGCCAAGGCAGCAATATCATGGAGCAGTGACGGTAACTCTCATCAATACTCTTATGCAATCCGTGTTGTAACCGTCATAATGTCCCAGTAGTTAAAAATGAGGAAATGACACACTGTACCATTTATGAAAAATATGATCTCAAGTTATTTGAGTAGAAAAAAGGAGTTACTGTAAGATGTCATTCTGTGTGCGTGCTAAGCTGTTTCAGTTGTGTGTGACTCTGCGACCCCATGGAGTGCAGCCCTCCCGGCTCCTCTGTCCATGGGATTCTCCACAGAACAATACTGCAGTGGATTGCCCTGCCCTCCTCCAGGGGATCTTCTGTACTCAGGAATAAAACCAGCATCTCTTATGTCTCCTGCATTGGCAGGTAGATTCTTTACCACTAATACTATCTGGGAAGCCCTATGAGATATCATCCTACTGTGTTATTACAGATACTTTATATTCAACATCTGTCAGTCAGTTCAGTTCAGTTGCTCAGTCATGTCCAACTCTTTGTTACCCTATGAACTGCAGCACGCCAGGCTTCCCTGTCCATCACCAACTCCCAGAGCTTACTCAAACTCATGTCCATTGAGTCGGTGATACCATCCAACCATCTCATCCTCTGTCTTCTGCTTCTGCTCCTGCCTTCAATCTTTCCTAGTATCAGGGTCTTTTCAAATAAGTCAGTTCTTCGCATCAGGTGGCCAAAGTACTGGAGTTTCAGCTTCAGCATCAGTCCTTCCAATGAATATTCAGGACTGATTTCTTTTAGGATGGACTGGTTGGATCTTCTTGCAGTCCAAGGGACTCTCAAGAGTCTTCTCCAACACCACAGTTCAAAAGCATCAATTCTTCGGCACTCAGCTTTCTTTATAGTCCAACTCTCACATTCATACATGACTACTGAAAAAACATAACTGACTAGACAGACCTTCTTTGGCAAAGTAATGTCTCTGCTTTTTAATATGCTGTCTAGATTGGTCATAGCTTTTCTTCCAAGGAGCAAACGTCTTTTAATTTCATGGCTACTGTCACCATCTGCAGTTATTGTGGAGCCCCCAAAAATAAAGTCTCTCACTGTTTCCATTGTTTCCCCATCTATTTGCCATGAAGTAATGGGACCAGATGTCATGATCTTAGTTTTCCGAATATTGAGTTTTAAGGCAACTTTTTCATTCTCCTTTTCCACTTTCATCAAGAGGCTCTTTAGTTCTTCTTCACTTTCTGCCATAAGGGTGCTGTTATCTGCATATCTGAGGTTATTGATATTTCTCCCAGCAATCTTGATTCCAGCTTGTTTCATCCAGATGCCTTGGAAGCATCACTATGAACAAAGCTAGTGGAGGTGATGGAATTCCAGCTGAGCTATTTCAAATCCTAAAAGATGATGCTGTTAAAGTGATGCATTCACTATGCCAGCAAATTTGGAAAACTCAGCAGTGGCCACAGGACTGGAAAAAGTCAGTTTTCATTCCAATCCCAAAGAAAGGCAATGCCAAAGGATGTTCAAACTACCGCACAATTACACTCATCTCACATGCTAGCAAAGTAATGCTTAGAATTTTCCAAACCAGGCTTCAATAGTACATGAACCGTGAACTTCCAGATTTTCAAGCTGAATTTAGAAAAGGCAGAAGAACCAGAGATCAAATTGCCAAATTCTGCTGGATCATCAAAAAAGCAAGAGAGTTCCAGAAAAACATCTACTGCTTTATTGACTATGCCAAAGCCTTTGACTGTGTGGATCACAACAAACTGTGGAAACTTTTAAAAAAGATGAGAATATCAGATCGTCTTAGAAATCTACCTCCTGAGAGGTACCTCCTGAGAAATCTGCATACAGGTCAAGAAGCAGCAGTTAGAACTGGACATGGAACAACAGACTGGTTCCAATTTGGGAAAGGAGTACATCAAGGCTGTATATTGTCACCCTGCTAATTTAACTTATATGCAGAATACACCATGCGAAATGCCGGGCTGGATATTCACCATCAGTTATTGACAACTTAAAAAAACCTGGGAGATGATAATGTTGGTATTCATCTTTATGTTGGTGGTGGAATACATGTGTATGTGCTTAGTTGTGTCTGACTCTGCAACCATGGACTGTAGCCTATCAGGCTCCTCTGTCCATGGGGTTCTCCAGGCAAAAATACTGTAGCTGGTTGCCATTTCCTTCTCCAGGGGATCTTTCTGACCCAGGGATGGAACCCACACCTTCTGTGACCCCTGCATCGGCAGGCAGATTCTTTACCATTGAACCACCTGAGAAGCCTATTACTGATGAGAACACTTCATCAATTATACATGAAGTTTAATATAGTAAAAGCCATTCCATTTTATTAACTAACATATAGGAAGTTCACACATAAGCTAAATAAAACTTTCCAAAGTTTATAATCTTTGATCAAAACACAGATTACAAGCATTCGGAAACATTCTTGTTCTTCTGATATACTGATCAGAGAAATAAGATATTTATGGTTTACAGAGAGCAATTACTTAGTAAACAAAGATGTAGATTAATTAAATAACCTTCGGAGAGGGCAATGGCACCCCACTCCAGTACTCTTGCCTGGAGAATCGCATGGACGGGGGAGCCTGGTAGGCTGCAGTCCATGGGGTCGCTAGGAGTCGGACACGACTGAGCGACTTCACTTTCACTTTTCACTTTCATGCACTGGAGAAGGAAATGGCAACCCACTCCAGTGTTCTTGCCTGGAGAATCCCAGGGACGGGGCAGCCTGGTGGGCTGCCGTCTATGGGGTCACACAGAGTTGGACACGACTGGGGTGACTTAGCAGCAGCAGCGGCAGGAAAATGTTACATCACTTTTCTTAGGTATAAGATTTCCTGATTACTACCATGTCAATTAAAATTTATGACTTCTAGTTATTGCTGTTATAAAAATACATGGGGATTTCAGTGAACTCCCATCTTTATATCCATAAAGAACCATTGGCACCACTATTTAAAATTTAGAATGACCCTCTGTTTTACTTTAATACAAAGAATTATTTTCTGAACACTTACCTAATGGTGACATAAAGGGATATTTTAAACAATGACAATCATCACCTCCATTTAGACTTTCATTGGACATTTCACATTTCAAGGTCCTTAATATTCCATAGAAAGGTAGATAAAAACTATTTCTACCTAACATAGAAGGGCTTCACTTAACTTTGAGGCAGCAAAGATCAAGAATATTAGTTAAAAAAGGAAAATTAGCTCACATACACACTAGAAACAAAGGTTTAGCATGTAGTATTTTGAGACTCAAATTATATTAAATTTCACTTTCACATAATGTCAATATAAATAAGGATACAAGGATAATTGTACTGTCAAACATCTCTCACCTTGATCCTATGATCCACAGTAAGAAATAATTTTTCTAAGTGTTTTAACTTTGGATTATTTTCTATAATATCCTGATTTAAATATCAGAAAAGGCTTAATGACTGAATGCTATGCATTATCAATTCTCCATATTTATTTAGATCTGAGTTTTTAAATTCGTTTCATCATTTCTTACAGCATTAAATGTTCTTCCCAGTATGAACTCTCTGGTGTTTCCTGAATTGTATGCTTAGGACAAACCTCTTTCATCACTTATTACATTCGTAGGGTCTCTCTCCAGCGCACGCCCTCTGATGCTGAGTGAAGTGACGGCTCACTTTAAGGCTTTGTCACATTATTTATATTTGTAAGACTATTTGGTGCTATGAATTATTTTATGACGAGTAAGGTTTGAGTAGCAATTAAAAGCTTTGCCATATTCTTCATATGTGTATGGTTTCTCCCCAGTATGAATTTGCCTATGTTAATTAAGGTTTGAAGCCTGATTAAAGGCTTTGCCATGTTCTGTACATTTATAAGCCTTCTCTCCTGTATGAATTCGCTGATGTTGAGTAACATGTGAACGCCTGGTAAAGGCTTTGCCACATTCTGTACATTTATGAGGCTTCTCTCCTGTATGAATTCACTGATGTTGAGTAACATACGAACACCTGGTAAAGGCTTTGCCACATTCTGTACAGTTGTATAGTTTCTCCCCAGTATGACTTCTCTGATGCTGAGTAAGTTTTGAGCAACTGATAAAAGTTTTGCCACACTCTTTACACTTGTATGGTTTCTCCCCAGTATGGATTCGCTGATGTTGAAAGTGTTGTACTTTGGTTAAAGGCTTTCCCACAATTCTGACATTTATATGGTTTTTCCCTAGTATGGATTCACCTATGTCGATTAAGGTTTGAACTGCGAGTAAAGGCTTTGCCACATTCTGTACATTTGCAAGTCTTCTCTGCAGTATGAACTGTGAGATGTCGAGTAAGGTTGGAGGGCTTGTTAAAGGTTTTGCCACATTCTGTGCATTGGGTTAGGTGTCCTTCCAGTGTGGGTTTTCCTGTGTCTGTTTAGATTTGATAATTGAGGGAAGACTTTCTCACATTTATTCCACTTAGAGTGTTCCTCCTTAGTGTGAATACTCGGATATTGAATAAGTTGTGATGACTGGTTAGAAACTTGACCACATTCACAAAATCTGTAGTTATTTTCTTCAATATGGACATTCCTATCTGTAATAAGATTTGAGCTTTCATAAAAGACATTTCTATGTTCATCCCTTTCATCATGGTTCTCTGAACATTGAGTTCTCTGATGATTCATGAGACCATCTTGGTCAAAGAGATTCCCAGGTTCAAGGCATGGGTAGATTCTGGCTCCATCATAAATACTGTTGTAATAACTGAAGCTGGAGCTCTCGCTTAAGGCCTCACTAGCTGGATTACACATGGAAGGTTGTTTCGCATTATCTGTACTAAGATACCCATTGACTGATGGTGGCTGGATAAAGACTGTCTCATTATTACCAACGTAACAGATATTGGAATAGGGAGAAAATGTTTGTTGGTGGAAAAGTAATGAGCCCTTGTGAAAGAATCTCTCAAATTGACCATAGTGAGATTTTCTTCCTTCACTTTCAAATCCCTGACTTTCAGACATGTATGACTGACTGTTTAACTCAAACCTATGTTCGTACTGGCTTGAGTGATTATTTGTAGCATAAACTAGATGACTTTCCATGTTTTTCAAATTTCACATCAGAGAATATGTGTTTTTTTTTAAGTCATGTGGGTCCTTGCTTAAAAAAAACATATTTTTCTGCCAGACTTACTGACTTCAAATAGAACTTTTACTAGTTTGACACCCATCCTCAATTTCTTTTGGCAATCATATTTTCATCATGAATAGCTGTCCCAATGTGGTTACATCTAAAATAATATCCTTTTCGCACATCACAGGCCCCCTTAACTTTCCCAGTCTTTCACTAAGTACAAATTTCCAAGCTGAGAGATCTCAGAACTTCCCCGCACATCACACATGAATCTCTTATGCATGGCTTCTTTGGGAACAAACCCTGGACGTCCTGAGACAATATCGCTGAAAGATAACAAATAACCGAGATCCCACTTAGTACTTTGAATATGCTTTACAATTGTATGCAATATTGACAAACCCTTAGCTAGATTAATAAGAGATGAGATGCAAGGAAGATCAGAAGTAAAACTAATGGCATTATACATGTTACATGGAACAAGAAGTATTTCTATCAGTCTTCTATGAACTATACTACACCAAAAAGATGAATACCTCAGAGAAAGGTTCAATTTCTAGAAACATAGAACCCCTTAGGTGTTTGCATGAGTGAATTAAAAAATTACAACATATCTACATCTATTAATAAGGCTAAAAAGGTAATTTAAAAAATCCCTGGAGTAGATGAATTCACTGGAAAATTCCAGCAATATTTCAGGAAAAACTAATATCAATTCTCCATAAGAGATCGGCTTGTACACACTGCTCTATTTACAATGGATAGCCACCAAGGTCCTACTGTACTTGTTCAATGTCATGTGGCAGCCTGGATGGGAGCAGAATCTGCGGGAGAATGGATACATGTGTATGGACGGCTGAGTCGCTCTGCTGCCCACCTGAAACTACCACAACATTGTTGATCAGCTATACTCCAATACAAAAGAAAAGAACAGTAAAAAAAAAATTTTTCTGTGAGTCAATATATGTATTAAATGGTTTTAACATTGATGAGTTGGGGTAAATGCACTTAAAATGTCTAAAATTTGTTCATAGAAGAAAAAATTGGGCGGCAGAAATTGGGGATTACATTTTATGATTTCAGGGACTGAATCTGAACTTCAGAGAGCCATGTTTGAAGTTTCCATTGGAAATTAGAAAGCAGGAAGCATATATCTGTTCTCAGTATTTCTGGAATTTTGTCAAGTAATCCCAGGATCTCCACAACTCTCCTCACACTTTTCTGACTTGAGGCAGAGACAGAAATTTGGAAAGGCTTTAAGGCAGAATTTGTCAGAACTGTTAGCAGCTTTTCCTAGGTCCCCCAAAGCAGCAAGAGTATGCAGGTCCCCACAGACCAGGAGGAAGGTTTTGGCTCTCAGTGAAAGTGAGGGATGGAAGGCACCTTCATTCCCCTTGGAGGCCGAGCATCCTCCTGCCTCCACCAGCCTCTCCCACTGCTCAAAAGCTATTCTTATATTCTCAAATATTAAACAATTTCATTAAAGAAATTAAATTACAGTTAAATTATTGACATTTCAAAAGACTTCATGTTGGTAATACCAAATAGGAGAAAGAGAAAAGGATATACTTAAAAACCAGTTATCCTGACTGAATTCAATCTTACAATTTGCCTGCAATTCACAAAACGATTCCAACTGTGTTTCTTTTGGGTTTTGCTGCTGGGATACTTTAGTGAATAGTCCCCAAACCAGTACTATGTCTTTCTTGATTCCCCTTAGGAATCTAAAGCAGAATCTCCAGTTTTTCGTCTCTGAAACATTAGACATGACATTTAGAAATTGACATGATCAATTCAAAAGACCACTCAGTACTGTTGATAGAAATACAAGGGTCAATGGGCCTGAATTTCCCCTCTGAGTTTAAGAAGTGCTGGGAGGGATTGAGGGCAGGAGGAGAAGGGGAGGACAGAGGATGAGATGGCTGGATGGCATCGCCAACTCGATGGACGTGGGTTTGGGTGAACTCAGGGAGTTGGTGATGGACAGGGAGGCCTGGCGTGCTGTGGTTCATGAGGTCAGAAAGAGTTGGACACGACTGAGCAACTGAACTGAAGTGAACTGAAAGTGAGGGAAAACCCAGTGGAGCTGAAGAAGAACACATGGAGATGTAACAGCAGAAGAATGGGGCAGGTCAGGCCCTCTTTGGCAGACATAAACCCAGGTTTCTCATTCTAGTGAAGCAGGCCTCCCCAAACCATCTGAACACGTCTGGCTTCCTCTGTGGTCTTTGGACCTCTCACCTGTGCCATCTGCTTCATTCATTCACACCTAGCACCGGGATTCTTCCTTTACTCCAAAGGGGACCTGCTCATTAGAAAAATGAACATGATTAGGACTTCGGGTTTAACATATATACTCTAGTTTATACAAAAATAACCAACAAGGATCTGCTGCATAGCACAGGGAACTATTTTCAATATTTGTAATAACCCATAAGGGAAAAGTGTCTGACTTGACTAATGAAAGCCTCTCCTTAAAAAATGCAGTATCTCTCCTGAACACAATTGAGTGCTCGTATTTCAGAGCCAACTAGCAGCAAAGAGACACTAGGAGGAAAACGGAGTTTCCACCTTAACTTTTTTGGATTGTGCACCTCCCTTACTATGTCTTTCCAAGATTTTATTAAAGATAAACAGAAAAAATATGAAACTTGATGGTGTGGGAATCTAGCAGAAAATGCCCGAATCGGTGACCATCAGTTGTAATGGGATAAGCTGGTGTCAGGTGAGAGAAACACTCAAGAAGACACATGGTCACTGCTTGGGTACTTTCGGCAAAAATAAGGAAATCTCAATGTATCTTGAAAAAGTTTCAGTTTTATGCATTCTTACCCCATATGTAACGTCCCTGTTCTGTATCCCTAATTGTGTATTTAAACAGCAAACCTTTCTTACCATGTAGAGAATACTGATTTTTTTTCAGAAGTTTCTAAGGAATTCTAGACCATTAAGGTTTACTGTTCAGTTTAGTCACTCAGTTGTATCCAACTCTTTGCGACCCCATGGACTGCAGCAAGCCAGGCTTCCCTGTCCATCACCAATTCCTGGAACTTGCTCGAACTCATGTCCATTGAGTCAGTGATGCCATCCAATCATCTTATCCTCTGTCATCCATCCCCTTCTCCTCCTACCTTCAATCTTTCCCAACATCAGGGTCTTTTCCAGTGAGTCAGCATTAGGTGGCTAAAGTATTGGAGCTTCAGCATCAGTCCTTCCAATGAATGTTCAGGGTTGATTTCCTTTAGGATTGACTGGTTGGATCTCCTTGCAGTCCAAGGGACTCTCAAGAGTCTTCTCCAACACCACAGTTCAAAAACATCAATTCTTTGGCTTTTAGTTTTCTTTACAGTCCAGCTCTTACATCCATAACATGACTACTGGAAAAACTATAGCTTTGACTCGCTGGACCTAGTCAAGGTCATCCCGCTTATATGTGTATTTTCTAAATCTTCCTCTAAAGAGCTGAAGTTGTATCCAGATATAAGGAAATGACTCCACTTTCTTGTTATTCACTAAAATCCCAACACCCCACCCCATCCCAAGGGGAATTTTGGATATTAACGCCTTCCCTTGTTGATCTTTCCAAAAGGGAATATTTTGAATAAGTGAAAGCTGTTAATTCACACTGGGAATACTTCATGGCCTGCAGGGAGCCTGGAGGCAGACAAGGAGAAGAGGCTCATGGAGAGAGAAGAGCCTCATTGTGACTCATAAAAATAAAAGAAAAAACAGTATTTAATAGTTGAAAACCACCTCACCAGGCAAGAATATCAGAAACAGAGAATTTAAAATGTGTATGTTTTCAATCCAGGGCATTTAAGGAAGAAAAAACAGACACAGCTTCTCTCCTGGATCTGGATCAGGACATTTATCTGAGAAGCTGCCATTTCCTCCTCTTTTTCCTCCTGCCCTGGATCGTTTTCTCCTCAAGGTTATGGGTAAGAATCACCTCAGCATCGTGAGATAACACCTTCAGAGGTGTCAGCACAGCTCCTTCGCCTGCTCCCAACACCCCCACAGGCAGAAAGACCTTGAAAAGCTGGAAGGGCCAACCTCTCCTGTCCTTCGTCTCAGGAGAGATTCAGGACAATCAGCTCCTCCGTGGAGACCAATCTAGGAATTGTTGTTGTCGTTGTCTACACTTCTTTCTTCATATAAATCCCCCCGAATTCTGCTAACATGGGGTGTGTGGGCTGCACTGACTTGCCCCTTTAAAGCCCATGCAGAGCAGAACTTGTTGCCTCTCTGCGGACTGAAGCCAGGCCTCAGCTCTCACAAATGGACCAGGAGCCGCGTCCTTAATCGGGGCCTCCCTGTAGAATCCCCTGGAGCACTTCCTACACACCACACTGATGCTCCCACAGGACCAACACAGAACTCTGTGGGGTGGGCACTGGGGCGGTCACTGCCTGACACTGGTCACATGATCCTGATGAGAAACAGATGGAAACCACTTGGCTAAAGATTGTTTTGGCTTCCCTGATGGCTCAGCTGGTAAAGAATCTGCCTGCAATGTGGGAGACCTGGTTCGATCCCTGGCTTGGGAAGATTCCCTGGAGAAGGGAATGGCTGCCCACTCCAGTATTCTGGCCTGGAGAATTCCATGGACTGTATAGTCCCTGGGGTCGCAAAGAGTTGAACACAAGTGAGCAACTTTCACTTCACTTCAAAGATTGTTTCTGGACCATTTCAGTGTATACAATCCCATGAGGTCAGAGCCCCACTTGAAGAGGTTATGAATCTGCAGGTCTGAGGTGGAGCCATGAAATAAGTCTTCAACAAGCTCCCTGTTTGTTCTGATGCCTCTTCCCCAAAGACCCATACTCAGGAGCCCTGAGCTTCAGCTGTCACACTCAGCACAGCTGAGACCTCTCAGGAGGGGAGGGTTTAGGGCAGGAATTTCCCTGGAACAAGTTATCAGCTCACACCCCTCAGAATGGCCATCTTTGAAAAGACTTTTGGACTTCATCTCCAAAACATGTAAACTGCTCATGCAGCTCAAAAAAACAAAAAACAAAAAAACCAACAAAAGACCCAATAGAAAAACAGGCCAAAGATCTAAATACACACAGCTCCAAAGAAGGCATACAAAAGGCCATTAAGCACATTACAAGATGCTCAGCATCAATAATTATTAGAGAAATGAAATAAAAACTACAACGAGGTATTATCTGACACCCCACAGAATGGCCATCTTTCAAAAGAGCCTCAAAAATTAAACGCTACGGAGGGCATGGGGAATAGGAAATCCTCCAACACTGTGGGCGGGGATGGAAATGGGTGGGTACAGCCACAAAGGAAAACAGTATAGACGTTCCTTAAAACACTAAATATGGAGTTTCCACATAATTTTTAACTCCTTGCCTTAAATTCTGAGAAAATCATCATTTAAAGTGATATATACACCTCTTTTTTCAGGGCAGCGCTATTGACAATATCCAAGACAGAGCATCAACCAACTGTCCATCGATAGAGAAATGAAGGTCCACCTAGACACTGGAATACACACAGCCCGCAAAACGAACATAAAAAAATGCCATTGTCAGCAGCATGGATGGCCTACTCAGTGAAGTCAGTCAGAGAGGGAAAGAGAAATATCATTTCACTTACAGGTGGGACCATGCTGCTGCTGCTGCTAAATCGCTTCAGTCGTGTCCGACTCTGTGCGACCCCAGAGACAGCAGCCCACCAGGCTCCCCTGTCCCTGGGATTCTCCAGGCAAGAACACTGGAGTGGGTTGCCATTTCCTTCTCCAGTGCATGAAAGTGAAAAGTGAAAGTGAAGTCGCTCAGTCATGTCTGACTCTTAGCGACCGCATGGACTATAGCCCACCAGGCTCCTCCCTCCATGGGATTTTCTAGGCAAGAGAACTGGAGTGGGGTGCCATTGCCTTCTCCAACCATAAACTAATTCAAATGAATTAATTTATAAACAGACTCACAGATTAGAAAACCAATTAATGATTGTTAAAAAAAAAAGGGTAGGGGAAGGGAGACATTAAGAGTTTGGGATTAACAAATACACACTACTTATTATCAGCTAGATAATCCAAAAGGACCGACTGAATAGCACAGGGAAGTCTACTGAACACTCTGAAGAACCTATACGGAAAAGACCTCAAGAAGTATATACGTCTATGTACAACTGAATCAAGTTCCTGTAAACCTAAAACAAGCACAACAACGGAAATCAATTCTACCCCAATAGAAAATAAAAACGAAATAACGAAAGAATAATAAAAAAAAAAAGTGGAGCATGAAGAAATGCTGCCTCCTTGTGGCAGCTATTGGTAACTACAACTGAAAACCGGTGCTTATGATTCACCAGGCCAGGAGGATGTAAGGAAAAAACCCCTGTCCTCAACAGATGTCTTCGGGCAGGTCCTGGAAAAAGAATTCAAAATAGGACAGAGGGTCGAGAGGCCAATCCCCAGAGGTCAGTTTTACTCACACTGGTTTTTCTTCTCTTTTTTTAAAAATCACATGGAAATGTTTCAACATCATGAAATCTTAAATCCAAGTCAAAATTACAATGAGGTACCAATCTCACCCCATTCAGAATGGCCTTTGTGTAAAAGTCTACAAACAATAAGTGCTGGAGAGGTTGTGGAGAAACGGAAACCCTCCTACCCTGGTGCTGGCCAGGTAGATTGTTAACAGCCAGGCTGGAGGACGGGGTGGCAGTTCCTTAAACAGTGAAAAGAGAATAAAATTACGTCACTCCCTCACCTCTTCTCACTTTCTTCTCTGCAATCACTCTGTGCTTTTTCAGTGTTTTAAATTATTGAGACTTTCAATGGCTAAGTCAAAGATCTGTCTTGGTAAATGTTTCATTGCACTTGAAAATATGTGGGCTATTTTCAACTACCTGTTGATATTGATTGCTAAGATAATTCCACAGTAATAAGAGAACCGCTTCTGTATGATTTCAATCCCTTTAAACCGTGAAATTTTTGCACCTTGTTTCATGTCCCTTTGTATATTCCAGTGGCTCCTAGTTTATCGTCTATGGGAACTTTAATAGAATTTGTATACTGCTGCTGTGTGAAAATTGTGTAATAAAAAAAAATCTTAATTATGTTGAATTGGTTCACAGCACTTGTCAGGTCATCACTGACTCAATGGACACGAGTTTGAGGAGACTTCAGGAGATAGTGAAGGACAGGAAAGCCCGGAGTGCTGCAGTTCATGGAGTTGCAGAGTTGGACACAATTTAGTGGCTGAACAACAACAAACACCCTTCTACTTCTGTCTGCTCATTCTATTAATTTTTGGAAGTTTGATAGTGAAACTCCAACTAAAAATCTTAATTTATCTATGTAGAAAAATAATTGTAATATATAGTGGACCTGTATGTAACTTCGTTCTGTATTTTCCAAGTCTTCTGTAAATGTGTTATCATACTTTAATAATTGAAAAAATATAGAGAAAATAAATTTTAAAAGATGCAGGGAAAAAACTGTAAATTTAAAAGTATTTCTGTAACTCCTCACCAAGGCATAACAAATCATAAAATGATCAATAATCAAGAAGGAAAATAAGTTTATAAGTTACACATAGATTATGGGTAATAATTAAACATATCATTTTATTAGCAATAGATATACGGGAGATTCATATTTGAATTCAATGCCATATTAATTGTACTTAGTCACAATTGTCATTTACATTCATGAAATATAGGTCAGGTAAAAACAAAATTAGAAGTAACAAATTTGGGGGAACTTATCATCAAAAAGCAATCAAACTCATATGGAACAGCTAAATAAGAGAAATTTTTTTGCCCAGAAGTCTGAATACAACTTATACGTTCTATTAAAAAAGAATCCTTCTAAGTTATATTTTTTGCTTGTGACTGCACACATGTAGAAAGCAACCATTTTCTCCTGGGTTGCAAGCCAGGAGATAATCACAGAAAATGGAAAAAATCATTCCTAAAAAACTCTAATGAAAAATTAAAATGAATAAGCATTTTTATCCCAGTTTAGAAATTTAGCATGTTATTAACAAATTGCTGATATATATAGACAAGATATCAAGGCTGTAACCCTTTCTTTAGAACAAAAGCAATCTTACTTTATAAGTAAAGAAAAAAAATTAAAAGTTGTAAAATATGCAAAGAATCACCAACATATCAACTAAACCTTTGTGATTAAATTATACCATGGTTCAAACACCCCTTGAAGGAAGTAGACAAAAAAACCTAACGATTACTTTTTGCTAGAAGTAATCTGAAATATATGAACAAAGCGTTTTCATAGATCTGGGATACCTGCTAATTATCTCCTTCTTACCAAACATATGTTCATTCAAGCATGTTATATTAGATCTTTTAGATAAAGTCATGTATGGATATGAGAGTTGGACTGTGAAGAAAGCTGAGTGCTGAAGAATTGATGCTTTTGAACTGTGGTGTTGAAGACTCTTGAGAGTCCCTTGGACTGCAAGGAGATCCAACCAGTCCATTCTAAAGGAGATCAGCCCTGGGTTTTCTTTGGAAGGAATGATGCTAAAGCTGAAACTCCAGTACTTTGGCCATCTCATGCAAAGAGTTGACTCATTGGAAAAGACTCTGATGCTGGGAGGGATTGGGGGCAGGAGGAAAAGGGGACAACAGAGGAGGAGATGGATGGCATCACCGACTTGATGGACGTGAGTCTGAGTGAACTCCGGGAGTTTGTGATGGACAGGGGGGCCTGGCATGCTGCGATTCATGGGGTTGCAGAGTCGGACACGACTGAGCTACTGAACTGAACTGAATAGATGATTTTGATATAAAACTGATCAGAATGTAAAAATATAGGAGACCAAGGATTTTGGCTCCTATGGAGCTGAAGGAGCCAAAACAAGCTGAATTTTAACTACATATCTGGTTCGTAAGTGGCCATTGTGAATGGCACAGAAATGAAACAGCCATGTAAGAAATCATAGTTAAGATTGAACTTAAAGCATTATACAGATTTTACAGGTTTAATAGATCAGCAAACCTAGAAAAAAACAATCCTTTAGATTATTTATATACTATATATGTAACACTTTTTTACTTTTCAATCTTGAATGAGCCACATAAATAATTTTATATCAATAATAATGCTATCCAAAATTGTTTTGAATATTTGCTCAAATATTCAGGAAATGGTAGAGCTTGGGAGATTTACTTCAGTGGATCTGAGCTTGATTTTCTCTAAAAAGAAAAAAGGCAGCACACAGACAATTCTAATGGATGTTTTACCCAACTGAGGTAACTGGCAAAAATATCAGAAACAGAAAAAATCAATCATATAATGTTAACATTTTCATGCACACATACATACACTACTTAGGAACTATATACATATTAAAAGTAATAGAGAAAAATTATTCATGTCAATAAAATCAAGAATAGATTTCCCTGTTTAAATCTTATAATTTATTTCTGGTTGAGTCTCTGTATTTTTTAAACATGCTAGGGCAAAAACACATGACGATATGATATAAATTAGAGCTTTTGCTTCTGAATCTTTTATTCTTTTGAAAATCTCTATCACTAGTGTTGAGCGATATTTTAGATTTAACAGGGTTGAACATATATTAGTAATAAGATTCCTGTAAATATTATAGAAAATACAAAAATGTGATAAGAATTCTATTTTTGGAATATGTTGTTGTTCAATTGCTCAGTCTGGTCCGACTCTTGGCGACTCCATGGACTGCAGCACGCCAGGATTCCCTGTATTTCATCATCTCCCGGATTTTGCTCAAACTCATTTTCATCGAGATGGTGATGCCATCCAGCCAGCTCATCCTCTGTTGTTCCCTTCTCTTCCTGCCTTCAATCTTTCCCAGCATCAGGGTCTTTTCCAATGAGTCGGCTTTTCACAAAAGGTGGCCAAAGTATTGGAGCTTCAGCTTCAGCATCAATATTCAATATTCAACATTCAATATTCAGGGTTGATTTCCTTTAGGATTGACTGGTTTGATGTCCTTGCAGTCCAAGGGACTCTCAAGAGTTTTCTCGAACACCACAGTTCAAAAGCATCAATTCTTTGGGGCTCAGACTTTTTTATTGTTCAGCTCGCACATCCATACATGACTAATGGAAAAACCATAGCTTTGAGTATACGGACCTTTGTGGGCAAAGTAATGTCTCTGCTTTTTAATATGTTGTCTAGGTTTGTCATTGCTTTTCTTCCAAGAAGCAAGTGAGTTTCAATTTTATGGCTGCTGTCACCGTCCACAGTGTTAAATAAATAAAGTCTGTCATTGTTTCCATTGTTTCCCCATCTATTTACCATGAAGTGATGGAACTGGATGCCATGATCTTCGTTTTTTGAATGTTGAGTTTTAAATTAGCTTTTTCACTCTCTTTCACCTTCATCAAGAGTCTCTTTAATTCCTCTTTGCTTTCTGCCATAAGAATGGTGATATCTGCATATCTGAGTTTACTGATATTTCTCCCTGCAATTGTGATTCCAGCTTGTACTTCATCCAGCCCGGCATTTTGCATGATGTACTCTGCATATAAGTTAAATAAACAAGGTGACAATATACAGCCTTGACATACTCCTTTCCCAATTTTGAACCAGTCTGTTGTTCCATGTTGAGTTCTAATTGTTGCTTCTTGACCTCCATACAGGTTTAGAAGGGGGCAGGTAAGGTGATCTGATACTCCCATCTCTTTAAGAATATTCCACAGTTTGTTGTTATCTACACAGTCAAAGGCTTCAGCGTAGTCAGTGAAGAAGTAGATGTTGTTCTGAAATTCTCTAGCTTTTTCTATGATCCAGTTGGTGTTGGCAATTTGATCTGTGATTCTGCTGCCTTTTCTAAACCCAGGTTGTGCATCTGGAAGTTCACATACTGTTGAAGCCTAACTTGAAGGATTTTGAGCATTACTTTGCTAGCTTGTGAAATGAGTGCAATTGTGCAGTAGTTTGAATATGAATGCTGAGTATATTAAAAATGGAAACAATCAGACCTGAGCTTAAGTAATGAAAACTCAAAAAACTCAAGAACCCTACTAAACACAGGTGAGTGTTCATTTTTCCAAAGCAAACAGAACTAAGAAGACACGGATTTCTCATTAACTGTGGCAGCTTATTCACACTCCTCACTAAATCTTTCAAAGATTTTTATTAAAGATAAAGAGAAAAAGTATGAACATCTTAGTGCTGGAATCTGAGAACCACCTGAACCAACGGAACATGAGGTGTAATGGGATAAATGTTAGCAGTGATCTGAATCTCTCCTGAAAAAATATCAGTTGTATGCTAATTTCACTTCACATATAACTTCCAATGTTCTGTATATTAAAAGTACAGTTAAGCATGAGTCCTTTCTGCCAATATAGAGAAGCTGCTGCTACTGCTGCTAAGTCACTTCAGTCGTGTGCGACTCTGTGGGACCCCATAGATGGCAGCCCACCAGGCTTCCCCGTCCCTGGGATTCTCCAGGCAAGAACACTGGAGTGGGTTGCCATTTCCTTCTCCAATGCACGAAAGTGAAAAGTGAAAGTGAAGTCGCTCAGTCATGTCCGACTCTTAGCGACCCCATGGACCGCAGCCTGCCAGACTCCTCCATCCATGGGATTTTTCAGGCAAGTGTACTGGAGTGGGGTGCCATTGCCTTCTCCGATATAGAGAAGGGTGTCTCACATTTTTCTTCTCCATCTTTTCCACAAACTTTCTGTGGAATTCTGGACTGCTGAGGTAATTCTATTTATAAGGACATTTTCTTAATCCTTTTCTAAATGTCTGAAGTTGCATCTACATGTAAATTCATCACTACTTTTCTAAGATCCTAAGACTGAAGCACATCCCAATAGGATCCTCAGAAGCTATGCCTCCCTGGGTTGATCTCACACAAAGGGAATGTTTTCACCAGTTAAGAGTCATTATTCATGTTGAGAATTCATCATACTCCATAGAAATCTGGGATACAGACAATGCAGAAAAGACTCTAGGACTAAGGGAGATATAGTCTAAAGAGCTGGTCCTTACTATTGTAAGAAAAAAAAAAAAAAAGGAAGTAAAGGCTTGCAGATTCTCAGTCCAGGCATTTCAGGAGGAAAAGCAGACACAGCCCCAGACCCAGGACAGGATATTTACCTGAGAAGCTGCCATTTCCTCCTCTTTTCCTCCTTCTCAGTCTTCTCTGGGAATGTTATGTTGCAAATTCACACCTGTGTCTTGAGAAAATACCTCCAAAGGCATCCGCACAGCTCTTTAACCTGCAACCACTTCACCTACAGACGGAAGGACCTTGAAAAGCTGAAAAAACCCACCTCTCCTGTCCTTTGTCTCAGGAGAGATTCGGGACCAGTCACTTCCTACCTGGAGACCAGCCTGTGGGCTTATTTCTTGATTGTTCTCTCCCCATTAGAGAGCTCCTAACACTCTGCTCACAGACGATGTGAGCTGACTGACTTCCCCGGTCCAAATCCAGCTAGACCAACCCTGCTGCCTCTGCTTGGACTGAAGCTGGGCCTCAGCTCTCACAAACGGACCAGAGGCCACGTCCTTAACCTGGGCATTCCCTTAGGATCCTCTGAAGCACTTCCTACAAACCACACTGATGCTCCCACAGGACCAACACAGAACTCTGTTGGGAGGGCATCAGTGAGGTCATTTCCTGACACTGGTCACGTGATCCTGATGGGGAACAGATGGAAACCACTTGGCTAAGGATTCTTTCTGAATCATTTCAGTGAATACAAATCTCTGACGGTCAGGTCCCTACTCCGAGAAGTTATGAATCTGCAGGCCTGAGGTGCAGAAATGAGTCTTTACCCAGTTTCCCATATGTTCTGATGTTTCTTCCCCCAAACACACATTCAGACACCCAGAGCTCAAGCCCTCACACTCAGTACAGCTGAGACCTCTCAGGAGGGGAGGATTTAGGGTGGGAGCTTCTGAGGGAGGTCAAGGCTAGTATTAGGCAGAGAAAGTTCCAGTGTTTGGGGTTCAGGCCTAAGTGACCCTGGGTGAAGTGCTGTGGGCTCCCCAGGCTGAGTGTGGATGGGTCCATTCAAACCAAGAGGAGCAGGAATCTGGTGAGCTCTGAGGGTGTCATTGAAGGGGGGCCTGTGAAGTAGACCTGGGGTTCAGCCAGACTGCTGATCTCAAGGAAGGGGGTCATCTAGTGGAGGTGCTCACAGGACTGGCTGGTGTGAGTTCAAGGAACTGCAGGCTGCCTGCTCCCCAGACAGACGCTGAGGCAGCAACAGCACGGTGCAGTCAGGGAAGCTCTCAACAGTACTCTGTATGGTCCTTCTTATTAGAACCGTCACAATGTCCCCGTAGTTAGAGTGGGCGAAAAGTACAATGGAGAAATGATGGGAAATACATGATCAAATGATTTGAGGCTTAAGGGTAGTAAGGAAACTAACTGTTACAGATGCCATCCCACTGTGCTACCAAAGATAAGATGGGAGAGGTTAATGGTGGTGGTAGGTTAACACTTCATTCACACCAACTTTACCACAAGAAGCCATTCAGTTTTATTGATTAACATGTATGAATATCACACACAGTCAGAATAAAACATTTTACACTCCCCTGTGTAACTTTGATTAAAAGACAGATTACAAGCATAAACAATGATATTCATTCCTCTGATATAATGATCTGAGAGTTGTGATTTCTATGATTACAAAATGGAGGCTAATCATTCAAGAAAGAAGGCTTACAGTAATTACAGGAATTTTCTGGGAAGCGTTTCCCATACATTTTAGGGTATCAGAGGTTATTTGAAATATGTCAGATATTCATAATTTCTGTTGATATTATAAAACACATCAAGATTTCAGTGAACTGTCATTATATTAACCTTTAAAAGCATAACTTGATAATTACATCTTTAGTATGTGGAATTATTCCTTGAACACTTACATCATGGTGACCTACAGGGATGTTTGACATGAATGACAAACACCTCCATTTAGATGTTTACTGTACATGTTACATTACTGTGCCCTTAATCTTCTAATGGAGAATACATATAAATGATTTCTCCTTAGATAGAAGGGCTTCTCTCATCTTTGAGGTACCAACCATCAAAAACATAAGTTTACATACACACTAGAAATGAAGCATATCATGGAGTAATTAGAGAGTTGAATTACATTCATTTTCAAATAATCACAAATCATGTCAATATAAACAAGGATACATTGCTAATAATTGTACCTTTTTAAACAGAGTACATCATGAGAAACGCTGGACTGGAAGAAACACAAATTGGAATCAAGATTGCCGGGAGAAATATCAATAACTTCAGATATGCAGATGACACCACCCTTATGGCAGAAAGTGAAGAGGAACTCAAAAGCCTCTTGATGAAAGTGAAAGTGGAGAGTGAAAAAGTCGGCTTAAAGCTCAACATTAAGAAAACAAAGATCATGGCATCCGGTCCCATCACTTCATGGCAAATAGATGGGGAAACAGTGGAAACAGTGTCAGACTTTATTTTTCTGGGCTCCAAAATCACTACAGATGGTGACTGCAGCCATGAATTAAGACACTTACTCCTTGGAAGGAAAGTTATGACCAAGCTAGATAGCATACTGAAAAGCAGAGACATTACTTTGCCAACAAAGGTCCGTCTAGTCAAGGCTATGGTTTTTCCTGTGGTCATGTATGCATGTGAGAGTTGGACTGTGAAGAAGGCTGAGCGCCGAAGAATTGATGCTTTTGAACTGTGGTGTTGGAGAAGACTCTTGGGAATCCCTTGGACTGCAAGGAGATCCAACCAGTCCATTCTAAAGGAGATCAGCCCTGGGATTTCTTTGGAAGGAATGATGCTAAAGCTGAAACTCCAGTACTTTGGCCACCTCATGTGAAGAGTTGACTCATTGGAAAAGACTCTGATGCTGGGAGGGATTGGGGGCAGGAGGAGAAGGGGACGACAGAGGATGAGATGGCTGGATGGCATCACTGACTTGATGGACTTAAGTCTGAGTGAACTCCGGGAGTTGGTGATGGACAGGGGGGCCTGGCGTGCTGCGATTCATAGGGTCGCAAAGAGTCGGACACGACTGAGCGACTGATCTGATCTGAAACATCAAACTTTCACTTGTGATCCACACTAACATCAATTTTCTATCTGTTTTAACTGTGGATTACTATCTATAGTACTTCTCTTTAAGAGGAACTTTGGAAAACAGGATTGATGTAAAGCTTTCTAGTATGGATTTTCTGGAATTTATTTAGATTTCATTTTTCATTAAACCATTTTCTACATTTTTTTTCTTTTACATTTCTCCATCATTCCATATCTTTCTTATATAAATGGTCTCGTGTTTTCTAACATGCATGTTTAGGACAAACTTCTTCCATCACTTATTTCATTACTAGAGTTTCTCTTCAGTATGTACACTGAGATGCCTAGTGAGATGACTGCGGTGCCTAAAGGCTTTGCCACAATCTTTACATTTATAAGGTTTCTCTCCTGTATGAATTCGCCGGTGTTTAGTAAGAGTTGAGGATTGACTAAAGGCTTTTTCACATTCTTTACATTTATAAAGTTTCTCTCCAGTATGAATTAACTGATGTTGAGTAAAACCATAGTGCTGGCTAAAGGCTTTGCCACAATCTTTACATTTATAAGGTTTCTCTCCAGTATGAATTATCTGATGTTTAGTAAAATTTGAATTTCGATTAAAGGTTTTTCCACATTCTTTACATTTATAAGGTTTCTCTCCTGTATGAATTCGCCGGTGTTTAGTAAGAGTTGAGGATTGACTAAAGGCTTTTCCACATTCTTTACATTTATAAAGTTTCTCTCCAGTATGAATTAACTGATGTTGAGTAAAACCATAGCGCTGGCTAAAGGCTTTGCCACAATCTTTACATTTATAAGGCTTCTCTCCAGTATGAATTCGCTGGTGTTTAGTAAGAGTTGAGTTTTTATTAAATGCTTTTCCACATTCTTTACATTTATAAGGTTTCTCTCCTGTATGAATTCGTTGGTGTTTAGTAAGAGTTGAGTATTGACTAAACTCTTTTCCACATTCTGTACATTTATAAGCTTTCTCTCCAGTATGAATTAACTGATGTTGAGTAAAGCCATAGCGCTGGCTAAAGGCTTTGCCACAATCCTTACATTTATAAGGTTTCACTCCAGTATGAATTCGCTTGTGTTGAGTAAGATTTGAGTTTTTATTGAAGGCTTTTCCACATTCTTTACATTTATAAGGTCGCTCTCCAGTATGAATTCGCTGGTGTTGAGTAAGACCATAGCGCCGGCTAAAGGCTTTGCCACAATCCTTACATTTATAAGGTTTCTCTCCAGTATGAGTTCGCTGGTGTCGAGTAAGGTTTGAGTTCTGATTAAAGGCTTTGCCACACTTTGCACATTTATAAGGTTTTTCCCCAATGTGAATTCGCTGATGTTGACTAAGATTTGAGAAATAGATAAACACTTTGCCACATTCCTTACATTTATTAGGTTTCCTGCCAGTATGGATTTGTCGATGTTGACTAAGATTTGAACTCTGATTAAAGGCTTTGGCACATTCTGTACACTTGAAAGGTTTCCTTCCTGAATGTATTTTCCTATGTTTACTTATATTAGATGAGTTACTAAAGACTTTCCCACATTTATTACACTTGTACTGTTTCTGTGAATTCTGAATCCTCTGCTGTTGAATGAGATTTGAAGACTCATTAGAAACTTTACCATATTCACCACAATTGTAAGTTTTCTCTCCACTATGAATACTCTTATTTAGAGGAAGACCTGATGCTTGATAAAAGATATTCCTGCATTTATTACTTTTAGAATCCTTGTGTGAGGATTGAGCTCCCTGATGTTCCATAAAGTTTGAGTCTTGTTCAAAGTTATGCCCAGTTTCATTGCATGAATAGACCTTCACTTCATCATAAATAATTGTGTAATTACTGGCTCTGGAGCTCTTACTTAAGGTCTGATTCATTTTATTACACACAGAAAGTTCTTCCGTATTAACCATATCATGGGATGTATTGAACAATGATGGTTGGATTACATCTCTTCCATTATCATCAACATTACACACCTTGGAATGGAGAGAAAATATCTGTTGGTGGAAGAATAATGACTTTCTGCTAACAGATCCCTCAAATTGATTACATTGTGAGTTTTTCCCATCATTTTTAAATTTCTGGTTTTCAGACATGTTTAAATATATGTTTAATCGAAGCCTATGCTCAGAGTGGTTTGAATGAGTATTTACAGTAGAGACTGGAGGACCTCCCAGATTTTCCACATTTCCTTTCAGAGAACAAGTATGTTTCACAAAACAATGTAAATTTTTTCTGAAAAACTTACACTTCTCAGCAGATGTTGAAGACTGAAATGGGTGTTTCCCCCAATTTGACTCATGTAGCTCATTTCTTTCTGCAGTAATGTCTGTATCATCTGTAACTGTCTCAATTTCTTTATGTCCATATAAACATCCTCTCTGTCTTTCACATGCCTTTATATGTTCTGAGTCTTTCATTAATTCCAAGTTTCTGAGGTGAAATCCTTCATATATTCCTAGGTTTGCTTTTGGGAACAAATCTTCTACCCTTGGTTTCTTTGGCATCAAATCCTGGGTGTCTTGAGGAGATATAGCTGAAAGACACCAAAGAATAAGTTTTATTATCTACTATTCTCAGTGATGCTTTCTAAGGCCCACTTGACTTCACATTCCAGGATGTCTGGCTCTAGGTCAGTGATCACACCATCATGATTATCTGGGTCGTGAACAAAGCTAGTGGAGGTGATAGAATTCCAGTTGAGCTATTCCAAATCCTGAAAGATGATGCTGTGAAAGTGCTGCACTCAATATGCCAGCACATTTGGAAAACTCAGCAGTGGCCACGGAACAGGAAAAGGTCAGTTTTCATTCCAATCCCAAAGAAAGCCAATGCCAAAGAATGCTCAAACTACCGCACAATTGCACTCATCTCACACGCTAGTAAAGTAATGCTCAAAATTCTCCAAGCCAGGCTTCAGCAATATGTGAACCGTGAACTTCCTGATGTTCAAGCTGGTTTTAGAAAAGGCAGAGGAACCAGAGATCAAATTGTCAACATCCGCTGGATCATGGAAAAAGCAAGAGAGTTCCAGAAAAACATCTATTTCTGCTTTATTGACTATGCCAAAGCCTTTGACTGTGTGGATCACAATAAACTGTGGAAAATTCTGAAAGAGATGGGAATGCCAGACCACCTGACCTGCCTTTTGAGAAATTTGTATGCAGGTCAGGAATCAACAGTTAGAACTGGACATGGAACAACAGACTGGTTCCAAATAGGAAAAGGAGTTCATCAAGGCTGTATATTGTCACCCTGCTTATTTAACTTATATGCAGAGTACATCATGAGAAATGCTAGGCTGGAAGAACCACAAGCTGGAATCAAGATTGCCGGGAGAAGTATCAATAACCTCAGATATGCAGATGACACCACCCTTATGGCAGAAAGTGAAGAGGAACTCAAAAGCCTCTTGATGAAAGTGAAAGTGGAGAGTGAAAAAGTTGGCTTAAAGCTCAACATTCAGAAAACAAAGATCATGGCATCCGGTCCCATCACTTCATGGCAAATCGATGGGGAAACAGTGGAAACAGTGTCAGACTTTACTTTTTTGGGCTCCAAAATCACTGCAGATGGTGACTGCAGCCATGAAATTAAAAGATGCTTACTCCTTGGAAGGAAAGTTATGACCAACCTAGATAGCATATGGAAAAGCAGAGACATTACTTTGCCAACAAAGGTTTGTCTAGTCAAGGCTATGGTTTTTCCTGTGGTCATATATGGACGTGAGATTTGGACTGTGAAGACAGCTGAGCACCAAAGAATTGACGCTTTTGAACTGTGGTGTTGGAGAAGACTCTTGAGAGTCCCTTGGACTGCAAGGAGATCCAACCAGTCCATTCTGAAGGAGATCAGCCCTGGGATTTCTTTGGAAGGAATGATGTTAAAGCTGAAACTCCAGTACTTTGGCCACCTCATGCGAAGAGTTGACTCATTGGAAAAGACTCTGATGCTGGGAGGGATTGGGGGCAAGAGGAGAAGGGGACAAGAGGATGAGATAGCTGGATGGCACCACTGACTTGATGGACATGAGTCTGAGTGAACTCCGGGAGTTGGTGATGGACAGAGAGGCCTGGCGTGCTGCGATTCATCAGGTCACAGAGAGTCGGACACGACTGAGCGACTGATCTGATCTGATCTGATCTGATTCTCAGTGAATATCCTTAAAGATTTAGAGAAAATTGATGAACCCTTCACTAGCTTAAAAATAAAATAGAGATGGGAGGATCAAGATGCCAGAGGATTAGGCAGACACGGACTTCATTTCTCTCCACAAATGCATCAAGCATACATCAGAAATGGAACAGTTCTCACAGAGCCCAGCTGAACACTAGCAGAGGACCTTGGAAATCTAAAGGACAAAAAAGATTCCTGCTGAGCTATGCAGGGCAAAAGAAAGAAGAAGGGAAAAGAATAGGAAAGGAAGTTGGACGGGGCCTGCAACCCTGGGGGGATCTGAAGAAAGGAGAGGTCTCTACATCCGGGGAAGGCCCTCACTAGGGGAGCCTAGTTGGGACAGAAGGGGAGCCTCATCCTCTGTGGGAAGAGAATATGGCAACAGTCTGTGGCAGCAGGACAGAGTGAGACCTGTACACAGTGTACTGACCCCTGCCCTGCCCACCCAGCCTGAGAGGGTGTCCACTGCTGCAGACAAGGGCTGGGTGCTGAAATGTGGGGTCTGGAAAGCAGACTCAGGCAGAGGACTGCTGTGGGCTGTGAGGGGACATCCTGCAGGAAAGGCAGGGAGGGAGGAGCCCTGCAAACAGAAATGCTTGGGGAGGAAGACTGAACCACCACAGAGTAGAGCGCCATTGTTGAGTGCTGTCCAAAGCGAAGACCCACCATTGTTTATAGCCTCTCTCCCCCTGTGCTGGCCCCTCTTCACCAGGCACTATGAAGGGCTCCATTAGGGTGGGTGCTCTCATGAACCCAGCTGTTGCCTCTTCCTCTGTGCCCCTCATTACCAGGGTAGACTGGTGGACTCTGGGAAACCTTGGGAGCAGGTGTCTGTAGTTTATCCACATGCACAGAGGGTGCTGAAGCATTGCTGAGCCCCAGGGTCTGGCAGTTTAAGGAAGTCGAGCTGATATCTCTACTGGAAGTTGCACAAACTCTTTTCTATACCATCACAGCTGTCTGTGTAAACTCAGCCCGTTTAGAACATCTGAATGAACAAGGAGGGCTCCCCCAGTCACAGAAGGTGTAGCATAAGCAGCTGTAGACTTTGTAGGCTCCTACACGAGGGGGCAGGGCCAGGCCAGAATCTGAGCTGCCCCAGAGCACCACAGCGGGTCCAGCTCCATGATGAATGCAATCCTGGGCCCTGACTTCAGAGGATCTATGCTGGTGACCTGAGGATCTATGCTGGTGAAAACAACATCTGAGAGACATCAGGGCCATGTGCCGGGATACCCGTGGTTGAGGTGGGGCCAAGGGCAGTGCCGACCAGGGTCACATGAGAGCTCGCACAAGGCATCAGATGTGGCACACAGAACACTCCCCGAGGTGAACATCCCCAGAAGAGCAATACTCAGGGTCTTCTCTCCCAGTGGGTGTGCTCCAATCCCACCTGCCTCCACCACAGATCAGAATCACAGTGAAGAAACAGATCTGGGGGCTTCTACTCCACAAATCAGGGAGCAGACCCCACCACAGATAGGGCAGTGACAGCCACAGAGCCAAGGGGAAGCTCGCTTCAATATCCAGGGCAGGCTCGGGTCACAGTAACAACAGTCAAAGCCCAGATCAGGAGATAAGGGCACAAACCTCCGGACCAACCTCACCCACCAGGGGACAGACACCAGGAGCAAGAGGAACTAGGATCCTGCAGCCTGCAGAACGGAGGCCACAAACACAGAATATGCGACAAAATGAGAGGACAAAGAAATATGTTGTAGAGGAAGGAGCAAGACAAAAACCTGCTTAGATAAAAACTAAGTGAAGATTAGAGAGGCAATCAAATGACTACTTTTTGCTTAAAGTCCTCTTAAATTGAGACACCAAACATTTTCACAAGTACTAGGTGCCTACTAATTCTTTAATTCACTTCTTATCACCTGTGTTTTTATTTGAGAATGTTCAGATATTTGAATCTAAAAATCATAAATGATATGACATAGAACTAATGTCTTAGCAAGTGAGGACATACAAGACAGAGCCCAGGGAAGCTCATAACAAACAAGATAAATTGACAAAGTGGTAGTTCTTAAGAAATTAAATAAGAAGTGAGACTTTAAAAATATGATGGAAACACATGGGGCTCTACTCAGTACTCTTTGGAGACCTAACTGGGTAGGAAATCTAAAACAGGGTGGCTATATATATGTATAATTGATACTGTTTGCTGTACAGCAGCAGAGCTTTGTAAAACAGCTACACTCCACTAAGAACTTAATAAAAATATTTCTATATATTATCAAAAAATTTTAACAGTTTGAAACAACCATTGCAAATATGGAAAATGTTCTAAGTTCTTATGCCAATTTATTTTAAAATTCTTTGAGGTAATTGAATATATTAAAGTATTTTACCATTCAGGAATTGAGACAAATACACTTAGGTATTTAACATGAGTTGGTATAAAGAGAAGAGAACCTTTAAAGTAACCATGAAACTTTCATTTTCCCATTTTAGGGAGGTTTTGCTTTATGCAGTGAAGACATTACTTGAGTTTGACATGAATAAGGTCATATCTGCAGTTGCCAGTGGATTGGAAACTATAAATCAGAAAAAAGAAAAAAAAAATCTGTCCTAACTATTCCTAGGACTTTGGCAGTATGTCTATGACTCTACTTACACAGTTTCTGTTTAAAGGTAGAAACAAACTTTAAAAGGAGTATCATATAGTCACTCAGAAGTGTGCACAGTTTTCCTAGGATTCCCAAGAAATGAAAGAGTAGCCAACTCATGCAGGTTGTCACAGGCCAAGAGGAGAATTTTAGTTCTCACTGTGAATGAGAAAAGCAATCACTGGAGATGAATTCATGAATGATTAGAGACACAATGGGGCAGGTGATAGCTGTCTAAGACAGCAACAGAAATAAATCCAGACTTCTCCAAAATCATTTCCAAGGAAGCAGATCTTCCCAAACCGCATGACAAAGGATGACTTCCTCCCTGATTCTCATAGAATCAACTATACATATATATAGCCACTCTGTTTTAGATTTCCTTCCCAGTTAGGCCTCTCACTGGACCTCTCACCTGAGTCATCAGCTCCATCCATTCACACCTACCTGGGTATATGCCTATTGTCTCCATTCTCCTTATATTCCTGACATCCTTCATTTGCTCCAGAAAGGTGACCAAATCTGGCTTAGAGACCACAAGACCTGTTCATCAGAGAAAGGAATATTTGTTTTGCCAGAGATTCATCAGTTTCTAATCCAATATGTATTCAGGTGAGAAGAGAACACAAGGGTGAATGTTAATACAGCCTAGAGAATGATTTCCCCAAACACTTTATTGAAAGTACCTATATAATGCTAACTAACACAAAAAAGTCAGGTCCTGAGATTCTGGTCAAGTGCCACTAAAGCAAAAGTAAGTAGCGGAAATGTGAAACTAAGAGAAGGTACAACTATTTAATACCACAATTACCACTAACCTAGAAGAAGGAGGCAGATTACATGAAGGAAGAAAAGGTTACAAGCATAACGAATCATCATGAAGCCTTTCTTTCTAAACTCACAGATACCCATTTCCCCTAGAAAGCGGAGATCTGAAACAAATGTGCAGAGCAGAAAATTTCAGAAGACATTCTAGAAATGAAGGAACCAAAACCCTGAGGTTAGATAAGCGATTCTGGAAGGAAGTCATCCTCACCCAAGCAGGCCAGGTTCCTATAGTTCTCTATCATCACGTCCCTGTACAATTCCCGCTGACCGAGGTCCAGGCATTCCCACTCCTCTTGAGTGAAGTCTATGGCCACATCCCGGAATGTCAGCCATCCCTGAAATACAAAATACAGATGCCATGTTGCTGTGGGAACACTTCCTAATATGACCCATGCTGGAAACAGCAAGTTCAGAGACCTGGTTTTCATTTAGGAGAGTGGCTGCTATTAGACAAGAATATAATTTTTACACAATAATATTTTCTTTTTTGGGGTGTTAATTCTAGAAGGTCTTGTAGGTCTTCATGGAGCCGTTCAACTTCAGCTTCTTCAGCTTACTGGTTGGGGCATAGACTTGGATTACCGTGATATTGAATGGTTTGCCTTGGAAATGAACAGAGATCATTCGGTCGTTTTTGAGATTGCATCCAAGTACTGCATTTCGTACTCTCTTGTTGATTATGATGGCTACTCCATTTCTTCTAAGGGATTCTTGCCCACAATAGTAGATATAATGGTCATCTGAGTTAAATTCACCCATTCCAGTCCATTTTAGTTTACTGATTCCTAAAATGTCGATGTTCACTCTTGCCATCTCCTGTTTGATAGCTTCCAATTTGCCTTGATTCATGGACCTAAGATTCCAGGTTGCTATGCAATATTGCTCTTTACAGCATTGGATCTTGCTTCCATCACCAGTCACATCCACAACTGGGTGTTGTTTATGCTTTGTCTCTGTCTCTTCATTCTTTCTGAATTTATTTCTCCACTGATCTGCAGTAGCATATTGGGCACCTACCAACCTGGGGAGTTCATCTTTTAGTGTCCTATCTTTTTGCCATTTCATACTGTTCATGGGGTTCTCAAGGCAAGAATACTGAAATGGTTTGCCATGGTCTTCTCCAGTGGACCACATTTTGTCAGAACTCTCCACTATGACTTGGGTGGCCCTGCACAGCATGGCTCATAGTTTCATTAAGTTAGACAAGGCTGTGGTCCATGTGATTAGATTGGTTAGTTTTCTGTGATTGTGGTTTTTCAGTCTGTCTACCCTCTGGTGGAGAAGGATAAGAGGCTTATGGAAACTTCCTGATGGGATAGACCAACTGAGGGGGAAACTGGGTCTCATTCTGATGGGCAGGGCCATGCTCAGTAAATCTTTAATCCAATTTTCTGTTGATGGGTGGAGCTGTGTTCTCTCCCTGCTATTTATACTGAATATGGAATGAAAGGGCAAAGACTAATAGAGTTTTGCCAAGACAATGCACTGGTCATAACAAACACCCTCTTCCAACAACACAAGAGAAGACTCTATACATGGACATCACCAGATGGTCAACACCGAAATCAGACTGATTATATTCTTTGCAGCCAAAGATGGAGAAGCTCTATACAGTCAGCAAAAACAAGACCAGGAGCTGACTGTGGCACAGACCATGAACTCCGTATTGCCAAATTCAGACTTAAATTGAAGAAAGTAGGGAAAACCACTAGACCATTC
This sequence comes from Bos indicus, assembly GCF_029378745.1. NCBI lineage: Eukaryota > Metazoa > Chordata > Mammalia > Artiodactyla > Bovidae > Bos > Bos indicus. The sequence goes on from NC_091777.1 coordinate 60,812,483, forward strand.
AGGTATGACCTAAATCAAATCCCTTATGAGTATACAGTGGAAGTGAGAAATAGATTTAAGGGCCTAGATCTGATAGATAGAGTGCCTGATGAACTATGGAATTATTTCTTTTACATCTATCAAATTGCCAACATCCGCTGGATCATGGAAAAAGCAAGAGAGTTCCAGAAAAACATCTATTTCTGCATTATTGACTATGCCAAAGCCTTGACTGTGTGGATGACAATAAACTGTGGAAAATTCTGAAAGAGATGGGAATACCAGACCACCTGATCTGCCTTTTGAGAAATTTGTATGCAGGTCAGGAAGCAACAGTTAGAACTAGACATGGAACAACAGATTGGTTCCAAATAGGAAAAGGAGTCCGTCAAGGCTGTATATTGTCACCCTGTTTATTTAACTTATATGCAGAGTACATCATGAGAAACGCTGCGCTGGAAGAAACACAAGCTGGAATCAAGATTGCCAGGAGAAATATCAATAACCTCAGATATGCAGATGACACCACCTTTATAGCAGAAAGTGAAGAGGAACTCAAAAGCCTCTTGATGAAAGTGAAAGAGGAGAGTGAAAAAGTTGGCTTAAAGCTCAACATACAGAAAACGAAGATCATGGCATCCGGTCCCATCACTTCATGGCAAATAGATGGGGATACAGTGTCAGACTTTATTTTTCTGGGCTCCAAAATCACTACAGATGGTGGCTGCAGCCACGAAATTAAAAGATGCTTACTCCTTGGAAGGAAAGTTGTGACCAACCTAGATAGCATATTCAAAAGTAGAGACATTACTTTGCCAACAAAGGTTCGTCTAGTTAAGGCTATGGTTTTTCCTGTGGTCATGTATGGATGTGAGAGTTGGACTGTGAAGACAGCTGAGTGCTGAAGAATTGATGCTTTTGAACTGTGGTGTTGGAGAAGACTTTTAGAGTCCCTTGGACTGCAAGGAGATCCAACCAGTCCATCCTAAAGGAGATCAGCCCTGGGATTTCTTTGGAAGGGATGATGCTAAAGCTGAAACTCCAGTACTCTGGCCACCTCATGCAAAGAGTTGACTCATTGGACAAGACTCTGATGCTGGGAGGCATTGGGGGCAGGAGGAGAAGGGGACGACCGAGGATGAGACGGCTGGATGGCATCACCGACTCAATGGACGCGAGTCTCAGCGAACTCTGGGAGTTGGTGATGGACAGGCAGACCTGGCGTGCTGCAATTCATGGGGTTGCAAAGATTCGGACACGACTGAGCAACTGATCTGATCTGATCTGAAACTATGGTTGAGGTAACGAAGATAATGGTGACATCCCTCAAAAGATCCCATGCATGCACTGTTAATCTGTGCCCCCAACCCTGCAGCAGGCCACCACCAACCCTTCTAGAATTAACACCCCAAAAAGATGTCCTTTTCATTATAGGGGACTGGAATGCAAAAGTAGGAAGTCAAGAAACACCTGGAATAATAGGCAAATTTGGCCTTGTAGTACAGAATGAAGGAGGGCAAAGGCTAATAGAGTTCTGCCAAGAGAACACACTGATCATAGCAAACACCCTCTTCCAACAACACAAGAGAAGACTCTATACATGGACATCACCAGATGGTCAACACCAAAATCAGACTGATTATATACCTTGCAGCCAAAGATGGAGAAGCTCTATACAGTCAGCAAAAAACAAGGCTGGGAGCTCACTGTGGTTCCAATCATGAACTCCTTATTGCTAAATTCAGACTTAAACTGAAGAAGTGGGGAAAACCACTAGACCATTCAGGTATGACCTAAATCAAATCCCTTATGAGTATACAGTGGAAGTGAGAAATAGATTTAAGAGCCTAGATCTGATAGACAGAGTGCCTGATGAACTATGGACTGAGGTTTATGACATTGTACAGGAGACAGGGATCAAGACCATCCCCATGGAAAAGAAATGCAAAAAAGCAAAATGGCTGTCTGAGGAGGCCTTACAAATAGCTGTGAAAAGAAGAAAAGCCAAAAGCAAAGGAGAAAAGGCAAGATATACCCATTTGAATGCAGAGTTCCAAGGAATAGCAAGGAGAGAGAAGAAAGCCTTTTTCAGCCATCAGTGCAAAGAAATAGAGGAAAACAATAGAATGGGAAAGACTAGAGATCTCTTCAAGAAAATTAGAGATACCAAGGGAACATTTCACACAAAGATGGGCTGAAAAAAGGACAGAAATGATAAGGACCTAACAGAAGCAGAAGATATTAAGAAGAGGTGGCAAGAATACACAGAAGAACTGTACAAAAAAGATCTTCACAACCCAGATATCACGATGGTGTGATCACTGACCTAGAGCCAGACATCCTGGAATGTGAAGTCAAGTGGGCCTTAGAAAGCATGACTATGAACAAAGCTAGTGGAGGTGATGGAATTCCAGTGGAGCTATTCCAAATCCTGAAAGATGATGTTGTGAAAGTGCTGCACTCAATATGCCAGCAAATTTGGAAAACTCAGCAGTGGCCACAGGACTAGAAAAGGTCAGTTTTCATTCCAATCCCTAAGAAAGGCAATGCCAAAGAATGATCAAACTACTGCACAACTGCACTCATCTCGCACACCAGCAAAGTAATGCTCAAAATTCTCCAAGCCAGGCTTCAACAATATGTGAACCGTGAACTTCCAGATGTTCAAGCTGGTTTTAGAAAACGCAGAGGAACCAGAGATCAAATTGCCAACATCCGCTGGACCATCGAGAAAGCAAGAGAGTTCCAGAGAAACATCTATTTCTGCTTTACTGACTATGCCAAAGCCTTTGACTGTGTGGATCACAATAAACTGTGGAAAACTCTGAAAGAGATGGGAATACCAGACCACCTGACCTGCCTCTTGAGAAATCTGTGTGCAGGTCAGGAATCAACAGTTAGAACTGGATAGGAACAACAGACTGGTTCCAAATAGGAAAAGGAATACAGTCAAGGCTGTATATTGTCACCCTGCTTATTTAACTTATATGCAGAGTTATATATCATGAGAAAAGCTGGGCTGGATGAAGCACAAGCTGAAATCAAGATTGCCGGGAGAAATATCAATAACCTCAGATATGCAGATGACATCACCCTTACGGCAGAAAGTGAAGAGGAAGTAAAAAACCTCTTGATGAAAGTGAAAGAGGAGAGTGAAAAAGTTGGTTTAAAGCTCAACTTTCAGAAAACTAAGATCATAGCATCATGTCCCATCACTTCATGGCAAATAGATGGGGAAACAGTGGAAACAGTGACAGACTTTTTTGGGGGGGGGGCTCCAAAATCACTGCAGATGGTGACTGGAGCCATAAAATAAAAAGACGCTTACTCCTTGGAAGAAAAGTTATGACCAACCTAGACAGCATATTAAAAAGCAGAGACATTACTTTGTCAACAAAGGTCCATCTCATCAAGGCTATGGTTTTTCCAGTGGTCATGTACGGATGTGAGAGTTGGACTATAAAGAAAGCTGAACATTGAATAATTGATGCTTTTGAACTGTGGTGTTGGAGAGGACTCTTGAGAGTCCCTTGGACTGTCAGGAGATCCAAACTGTCCATTTTGAAGGAAATCAGTCCTGAATATTCATTGGAAGGACTAATATTCAAGCTGAAATTCCAATACTTTGGCCACCTGATGCGAAGAATGGACTCATTTGAAATGACCCTCATCCTGGGAAAGATTGAAGGCGGGAGGAGAAGGGGATGACAGAGGATGAGATGGTTGGATGGCAACACTGACTCAATGGACATGAGTTTGAGTCAACTCTGGGAGTTGGTGATGGACAGGGAGGCCTGGCATGCTGCAGTCATGGGGTCGCAAAGAGTCGGATATGACCGAGAGACTGAACTGAACTGAATATTTTCTACCCTATTTTTAGCCCCAAGAAAATAGGATGAGATATGATCCACAAACTACTACGGAAACTATTGTGACTTGGAAGAGGAATTATAAAATAATCAGATCAACATTGGCATATTTATTTTTGAGTGTTGTTCTCATGTGACACAGGATAAACCATCTATCAAAAAAAAAAAGGAGATATTTTTAAAAGCATATTCTACTCCAAACATGCCGTGGTGGGCTCAGTGTGCCAGATTTTTAACAACCTTTTTGGAACTAGTAATGTTGAAAATTCTGCTCCATGAATGACCATTTTGAACAGCAATGAAGTAGAATAGTAAGGAAAGAATTCATACTTAACTTTGAACTTTAAGAGTTCTACAGATTTTACAGTTCTAATAGGATTGTAACCTTGGTGGCAAGAATCATTGTAACTATTTAGTATATACTATATATCTTTCTGACAGTTTTCCAGAGTCTTGAATGTTCAACAGAAATAATTTAAAATCAATAATGTTGCTGTTGCATCTCTTGACAAATATTTTAACGGACATTCTTTAAATGGCAGAGCTGAAATTTTACTTCACTGTATGGACTATAGACTTTCATAAAACCCAGAAAAATATACAGAGACAACGCTAATGAAAGTTTATAGAAATTTCTGTATTTGTAAATAATACTAAAAACAAGAAAAGTGTTTGCCACTCAGTTGTGTCCTACTCTTTGGGACCCCAGGGACTGTAGCCTGACAGGCTCCTCTGTCCATGGGATTCCCCAAGCAAGAATACTGGAATGGGTAGCCATTCCGTTCTCCACGGAATCTTAAAAACAACAACAACAAGAAAAATATCGATGTTATTATGTTAATATGTTTATGCATACAGACATATACTACAATGAGACTCCATACTCAGTAATAGTAATAGAGAAAAACTGTCATGTCAATAACACCAGGATAATTTCTACCTGATTAAAAACGTTCATAAATATTTCAGGATATTATTTTAATTTTTAAAAATAGACTAGAGTGCAGACATATACAACAATATAAACTAAAGTGGAGCTCTGGTTCTGAATTTTTTAATTTCCTGGAAGTCTGTATCATTTGCACTGAACTATATTTTAAAACTTGACACAGAAAAAAAAAAAAAAAAACCACACTGTTGAACATAGATTAGCACTAATATGATTCTTGTAAACGTTTTTGAAAATACAGAAATAGGATGAAACTATGTCTGTGATGTGAGCATGGAGCGTACCAAAAATGATCAGACTGGGGCTTGAGTGACGAAAACCCCCACTCCCCAAACCCAGTATCTCTACTAAACACAGGTGAATATTGTCAACTACAAACTGGCACTTGCCAAGAGCATTGCCAGCAACTGAACAACAAGGGCATTTGTCATCTGCCTCTGGGGAGAATGAACCCTGTGGTGCTGCAAGTGTTGACTTCAATCCCCTGAGGGAGTTCAGGTTGCATTGAGGCACTCTGTACTCCAGGGAATCTGGTGGAACAGGTCTTTAGAGAGTTAGATATTTTCAGGAACTGATTCCAAGATCCCAATCCTTGCATCTCTTCTTATCTGTGTGTGCTGGGCTTAGTCACTTAGACACTTGTATTCTGTCTGTGCGGATTCTCCAGGCAAGAATACCAGAGTGGGTTACCATGCCCTCCTCAAGGGGATCTTCCCACCCATGGGTCAAACCAAGGCATTGCAGGCAGATTCTTTACCACCTGAGGCATCAGGGGAGCCCCTTCATATCTAGAAGAAGAAAGAAAGTGAAGTCGCTCAGTCGTGTCTGGCTCTTTGTGACCCCATGGACTATAGCCCACCAGGCTCCTCCATCCATGGAATTTTCCAGGCAAGAGTACTGGAGTGGATTGCCATTTCCTTCTCCAGGGGATCTTCTTGACCCAGGAATTGAACCCGGGTCTCCTGCATTGCAGGCAAACACTTTACCATCTGAGGCACCAGGGAATCAGCACTAAATCACTGAACGGTGACATCAGCTCCTCATGACTGGAAGAAATGCTTTTGTCAAGTTAGCGCTTGTCTGCACTGGACTTGTGGTTCACTAAAATCTTATACACTGACCTTCCCCCACTGCCTCTTGGAGCAGTCTCTCAAGAGTTATCTGAGGTGCTGTCTCCTGGGGTGCTGTCCACATTTTGCTGTAAATAAAACTTAACTCACAATTCTCAAGTTGTGCATCTGTTTTAGCCAACAGTGTTCATTGTTCAAAGCAAAGAGACACTAAGATGATAAAGAGTTTCCCCATTAACTGTGATAGTTATGCATATCCCTCAGTTTTTCTTTCCAAGACCCTTTTTGAAGATAGAAAAAAAAAAAAAATGCACTGGAATTTCAAAGAAGCACCTGAACCAGTGAACATCTGAGGTCATGGAGTAAGAAGCACATGGAAAAATGTGTTATCACTGCCAGGTATTTTAGCAATATTATGAAAACCATAATCTCAATCTATTATGAAAAATATCAGTTTTATGCAAATTCCACCACATATATACCTCCCATGAGCTGTAAACTAATAGTACATTAATACTACTAATAGTACATAATAGTAAGGGTTTTTTTTTATCGATATAGAGGATAGTCTCTGGTACTTTTTTCATTTCTGAAAATTTTCTGAAAAATTTTGGACTGCTGAGTTCATTCTACTTATAAGGGCATTTTTTTACTCCTGTTCTAAAGAATTGAATTGCATCCACATGTAAACTCATCATGGCATTTCCCCTACTTTCCTAGGATCTCAACACTGAACCACATTCCAATAGGAATCTCAGATATCTGTGTTCATCTCTCACAAAGGGAATATATTCACCAGTTGAAAGTCACTAATTCATGTTGAGAATTTATCATGGTCTGTAGAAAGCCAGGTTAGAATGAAGAAAAGGCTGTGGGACACAAGGGAGAAGCAGTCTAAAGAGCCAGTTTTCATTATTATAAGAAAAAAAGACAAAAGAAGTTGATAACAACAAACCCCCAGGGAGAAAAACTGGAATCAGAGAAGTAAAGGTTTGCAGCTTCTCAGTCCAGCCTTTTCAGGAGGAAAAGCAGACACAGCCCCAGACCCGGGACAGGACATTTACCTGAGAAGCTGCCATTTCCTCCTCTTCTTCCTCCTGCTCTGAGTCTTCTTTGGGAATATTATGTCGCAAACTCTCATACATGCTGAGAAAATATCTTTAGAGGCATCCACACAGCTCTTTCACCTTAAACTGCTGCAGTGAAAAAGAAGAGAACGTCTTCTTGTTTCTCTCTACCTTTTCTGAGCTCTTTTCTGACTTCCTCTGTCCCTGAGCTGTAGTGGGTAATCAAGATTAAGCTGATATGCTAATCACATCCTGGGTTTGGTGCTCTCTTTCTCCACTCTCTCCGAGAGTTCTCATTAGAGAAAGCAGGGCCCAGAACAATTCACAAGAAACAATGCGCCCAACTTCTGGGCTACCCGGCTCCGCCTCTGAGGGTTTTTGAAACAAAGCAGCAGGAAGACCGGCTTCCAGGAGCCCTGAGCTGGAGCCCTCAGCTCTGCCTGCCCCAGAGCTCTGGAGCCAGGGTTGAGGGCGGGATCTTCTCCAAACAAAGAATGTCAGCCTGATTCCTGGGGAGGGTCTCTCTCTGGAATGGGTGCGGCCTGCGCCTGTGCCCTTGGGGGAGGGGAGGGGAGGGGTGAGCGTCACCTGGGGGCCCTGGGTTCCTGCAAGGCTTTGCTCTCAGAATTCTATCAAAGATGGCCTGAGTCCTTAGGTTTTTTGTTGTTGTTTTTACTCCCCTCTGTAACCTGGGGACACAGGTTTTCACAAAATGCTTTGCACTGTGAACGCCTCTCTGCAGGCGGGGGGCATCCTACTTCAGAGCAGGGGCCTGGAGGTGTTTCCATCACAGCTTTCTTTAAAAATAAACCAGGGGCAGCAGTGGACGTTGGGTTAACAGTGTGTATGTGCAGGGACAAATGCCTTTGAAAATGATGCCCTTAAAGCTACCCAATGACCAACCAAAGAAATAAGGATCAGTGTTAGGTCATAAGTGAACTTACCCATAAATTAATACATGAAAGGGATTCTCTGGTGGCTCAGATGGTAAAGAGTCTGCCTGCAGTGTGGGAGACCCAAGTTTGATCCCTGGGTCAGGAAGATCCCCTGGAGAAGAAAATGGCAACACTCTCCAGTATTCTTGCCTGGAAAATCGATGGACAGAGGAAACTAGTGGGCTTCAGTCCATAGGGTTGCAAAGAGTCAGACACGACTGAACGACTTCATTTTCACTTTCAACACATAAAAATGTTGCTGCTCTACTTCATGGTTGTATTTCTAAGCTTATGAATCATCTATTATAGTTTGTTCTCTGCTCTTTTTAAAGAGTTCTATTTTCTCACATCTTTAAAGGATAACTAAGGAAAAATTAAATATAGGAGCATATCCAGTTTTCTAATAGTATATATTCTAAAAAATATTTAGTGTGCATGTACCAGTACCAATATCTTAGATGATTCAGTTTCACAGCAGAAATGAGAGTAAGGTACAGAGATTTCCCATATACATCTTGTTCCCACACATAGACAATCTCCCTACTTATCTTTCCCCACCTGAAGGTACATTTGTTAGCACAGATGAATTTACATAGACATTAAGTAAAGTTTCTAGTTTCACTTTATGTTTCTCTTTTAGGGATGTGTACAGATATCCTGGAATGTGAAGTCAAGTGGGCCTTAGGAAGCATCACTACAAACAAAGCTACTGGAGGTGATGGGATTCCAGTTGAGCTATTTCAAATCTTAAAAGATGATGCTGTGAAAGTGCTGCACTCAATATGCCAGCGAATTTGGAAAACTCAGCAGTGGCCACAGGACTGGAAAAGGTCAGTTTTCATTCCAATCCCTAAGAAAGGCAATGCCAAAGAATGCTCAAACTACCACACAATTGCACTCATCTCACACGCTAGCAAAGTAATGCTCAAAATTCTCCAAGCTGGGCTTCAGTAATACGTGAACCGTGAACTTCCTGATGTTCAAGCTGGTTTTAGAAAACGCAGAGGAAGTATACTAACGCATATATATGGAATTTAGAAAGATGGTAACAATAACCTGGTGTACGAGACAGCTAAAGAGACACTGATGTATAGAACAGTCTTATGGACTCTGTGGGAGAGGGAGAGGGTGGGAAGATTTGGGAGAATGGCAATGAAACATATAAAATATCATGTAGGAAACGAGTTGCCAGTCCAGGTTCGATGCATGATGCTGGATGCTTGGGGCTGGTGCACTGGGACGGCCCAGAGGGATGGTATGGGGAGGGAGGAGGGAGGAGGGTTCGGGATGGGGAGCGCATGTATACCTGTGGCGGATTCATTTTGATATTTGGCAAAACTAATACAATTATGTAAAGTTTAAAAATAAAATAAAATTGGAAGAAAAAAAATAAATAAATAAATAGAAGGGATATAATATTAAAAAAAAAAAAAAAAAAAGAAAACGCAGAGGAACCAGAGATCAAATTGCCAACATCCGCTGGATCGAGAAAGTAAGAGTGTTCCAAAGAAACATCTATTTCTGCTTTATTGATTATGCCAAAGTCTTTGACTGTGTGGATCACAATAAACTGCGGAAAATTCTGAAAGAGATGGGAATACCAGACCACCTGACCTGCCTCTTGAGAAATCTGTATGCAGGTCAGGAATCACCAGTTAGAACTGGACATGGAACAACAGACTGGTTCCAAATAGGAAAAGGAGTATGTCAAGGCTGTATATTGTCACCCTGCTTATTTAACTTATATGCAGAGTACCTCATGAGAAACGCTGGACTGGAAGAAACACAAACTAGAATCAAGATTGCTGGGAGAAATATCAATAACCTCAGATATGCAGATGACACCACCCTTATGGCAGAAAGTGAAGAGGAACTCAAAAGCCTCCTGATGAAAGTGAAAGAGGAGAGTGAAAAAGTTGGCTTAAAGCTCAACATTCAGAAAACGAAGATCATGGCATCTGGTCTCATCACTTAATGGGAAATAGATGGGGAAACAGTGGAAACAGTGGCAGACTTTATTTTTGGGGAGTCCAAAATCACTGCAGAAGGTGACTGCAGCCATGAAATTAAAAGATGCTTACTCTTTAGAAGGAAAGTTATGACCAACCTAGGCAGCATATTAAAAAGCAGAGACATCACTTTGTCAACAAAGGTCCATCTCGTCATAGCTATGATTTTTTCCAGTAGTCATATATGGATGTGAGAGTTGGACTATAAAGAAAGCTGAGCACCAAAGAATTGATGCTTTTGAGCTGTGGTGTTGGAGAAGACTCTTGAGAGTCCCTTGGACTGCAAGGAGATCCAACCAGTCCATCCTAAAGGAAATCAGTCCTGAATATTCATTGGAAGGACTGATGTTGAAGCTGAAACTCCAATACTTTGGCCACCTGATGTGAAGAGCTGACTTATTGGAAAAGACGCTGATACTGGGAAAGATTGAAGGCGGGAGGAAAAGGGGATGACAGAGGATGAGATGGTTGGATGGCGTCACCGACTCAATGGACGTGAGTTTGAGTCAACTCCGGGAGCTGGTGATGGACAGGGAGGCCTGGCGTGCTGCAGTCCATGGGGTCGCAAAGAGTCAAACATGACTGAGCAACTGAACTGACTGACTCTACGGGTCTGGACAAATGTACAGTAACTTGTGTCCATTTAAACAGTTTAACACAATGATTTCATGGTCCTGAACTCAGGATATTCATAACCCCTCCTTTGCAACCCATGGCAACCACTGACCATTTTAATCTCTTCTACATTTCCAACTATGTTCTCAGGTGGCCCTGTGGTAAAGAATCCACTTGCCAATGCAGGTGACCTGAGTGGTGTGGGTTCAATCCTTGGGTAAGGAAGTTCCCTGGAAAAAGAAGTGACCACCCACTCCAGTGTTCTTTCCTGGGAAATCTCATGGACAGAGGTACCTGGCAGGCTACAGTCCATTGGGTCCCAAAGACTCAGACACAACTGAGCACATAAGAACATTTACCTACACCAAAATGCCATGTTGTAAAAATCCTACTTTTTGTAGCATTTTCAGATGGGCTTCCTTCACATAGCAAAATGCATGGAATGATCGTCCTTGTATTGTATGCCTTGAAAGCTTAATATAAAAAAGCTTAATATCTACATCTGCACTTCTAGTCCTGCTCATTAAATAGGTTCACCAATAACATTTTCTAGATTCCATATATATGTATATTAATACAATATTTTCACAAATACAGAGAATAGACCTGTGGACACAGTGGAAGAATGAGAGGGGGACCAATTGAGAGAATAGCCTTGACATATATTCACCACAATGTGTAAAATAGGGAGCAAGAGGGAAGCTGCTGTATAGCACAGAGAGCTCAGCTCAGTGCTCTGTGATGGCTAGATGGGTGAGATGGAAATCGTGGGCGGGAGGGTCAAGAGAGAGTGGGTATAATATGCTTATGGCTGATTGATGAAGTTGTACAGCAGAATCTAACACAACATTGTAAAGCAGTTATATTGCAAAAATATATATACACCTCAAAAGAAAAAAAAAAGACTGATAACCCAGTGCTTAAGAACCCACCTGACAGTACAAGGAACACGGGCCTCATCGTTGGTCCAGGAACATTCCACATGCTTCGGGGAGACTAAGCCTGTGCTCCACAACTGCTGAGCCTGGGTGGGGCAACTTGATCATTTAGATGGGCAAGAGGCAAATGAATGCTCAGCATCGCTAAATAATAAGAAATGCAAAACAAAACTACAATGATGTATCATCTCATGCCAGTCAGAATAACAACTAGCAAAAAGCCCACTAATAACATCATAAATGCTAAAGAGGCCTGGGGATCAGGGAACTCCTACATGGCTGGAAGGAATACAAACTGGTGCAGTCACTTGGGAGGGCAATGTGGAAGTTCCTTAAAAAACATAACCTCCTGACATTTAAGGAAATGAATTCCAAGAATAGTAGACAAAATAGATTAACTGACAAATGTTAATCGTGGACCCTCCCGCCCACGATTTCCATCTCACCCCTCTAGCCATCACAGAGCACTGAGCTGAGCTCTCTGTGCTATACAGCAGCTTCCCTCTTGCTCCCTATTTTACACATTGTGGTGAATATATGTCAAGGCTATTCTCTCAATTGGTCCCCCTCTCGTTCTCCCACTGTGTCCACAGGTCTATTTGCAGTTCTTAGTAAATCATCTGCAATTCTGAAATGACCAGTTGTGATCTAGCATTTCTAATTTAAGTATGTATACTAATATACATACACTCATATGTTCCTTTTCAGTTTCTCACTGCTAGCATTTATACTTTCAGATATTTATTTATTGTTAAGAAACACAAGCTAGAATCAAGATTTCCGGGAGAATTATCAATAACCTCAGATATGCAGATGACACCACCCTTATGGCAGAAAGTGAAGAGGAACTCAAAAGCCTCTTGATGAAAGTGAAAGTGGAGAGTGAAAAAGTTGGCTTAAAGCTCAACATTCAGAAAATGAAGATCATAGCATCTGGTGCCATCACTTCATGGGAAATAGATGGGGAAACAGTGGAAACAGTGTCAGACTTTATTTTTCTGGCCTCCAAAATCACTGCAGATGGTGACTGCAACCATGAAATTAAAAGACGCTTACTCCTTGGAAGGAAAGTTATGATCAACCTACATAGCATATTCAAAAGCAGAGACATTACTTTGCCAACAAAGGTCCATCTAGTCAAGGCTATGGTTTTTCCTGTGGTCATATATGGATGTGAGAGTTGGACTGTGAAGAAGGCTGAGCGCCAAAGAATTGATGCTTTTGAACTGTGGTGTTGGAGAAGACTCTTGAGAGTCCCTTGGACTGCAAGGAGATCCAACCAGTCCATTCTGAAGGAGATTAGCCCTGGGTGTTCTTTGGAAGGAATGATGCTAAAGCTGAAACTCCAGTACTTTGGCTACCTCATGCAAAGAGTTGACTCATTGGAAAAGGCTCTGATGCTGGGAGGGATTGGGGGCAAGAAGAAAAAGGGACGACAGAGGGTGAGATGGCTGGATGGCATCACTGACTCGATGGACGTTGAGTCTCAGTGAACTCCGGGAGTTGGTGATGGACAGGGAGGCCTGGCGTGCTGCGATTCATGGGGTCGCAGAGTCAGACACGACTGAGCGACTGATCTGATCTGATCTGATTGTATTCAATAAATAAATAAATATGTTATATAAATTATATAACATATATACTTTCAGAGATTTATATATCGCATTCAGTGTATGTCAAAGCCATGAGAAAACAGTTCCTTTAAGCCTCACAAAAACTTATGCTAAGAATTAAACAGGGTAAGATTTTATAAATCTTAGTTCAGAATTTTACCATCATGGCTTTTAATTATTCTTCTTGTGACAAATGTTAAATTTACATTTGCTTAAATGAGCCCATGAGAAGTCTTACTTAGCTCAATAGAAGAACAAAGGACAACTCAAGCAGGTGAGTTTATGACTCTAGGTCCTGAGAGAATTATCAGCAAGCTCTGAGTGAGGTCAAGAATAGAACTGAACAGAGAAAGAGGCAGTAATTGGGGTTCAGGTTTTTATAAGAGAACCTGGATGAAATGCTGTGGGCTCCCCAGGCTGAGTGCGGATTGGTCCATTCAGACCAAAAGGACTAGGATTCTGGTGAGTGCTCTAAGAGTGTCATTGAAGGGGAGCCTGTGAATAGGCCCTGGGGTTCAGCAAGACTGCTGGTCTCAAGGAAGGGGGTCACCTAGTGCAGGTGCTCACAGGACTGGCTGGTGTGAGTTCAAGGAACCGCAGGCTGCCTGCTCCCCAGACAGATGCTGGGGCAGTAACAGCATGGAGCAGTCAGGGAGGCTCTCAACAGTACTCTGTACGATCCTTCTTATTAGAACCGTCACCATGTCCCTGCAATTACAGAGAGGGGGAAAAGTACAATGGAGAAATGATGGGAAATACATGATCAAATGATTTGAAACTTAAGGGCAGTAAGGAAACTAATTGTTACAGATGTCACCCTTCTATGCTACCAAAGAGTTTCTTGTTAGGTATTCTTTCCTGCAACCTTAAATTGGTAGGCTAACACTTCATTCACTACACACCAACGTTTACACAAGAAGCCATTCAATTTTACTGATTAACATGTATGATTATCACACACAGAATAAAACCTTTTACACTCCACTATGTAACTTTGATAAAAATACAGATTATAAGCATAAACAATGATATTCATTCCTTTGATACAACGATCTGAGAACTGTGATTTCTATGGTTATAAAAGGCAGGCTAATCATTTAAGAAACAAGACATATACTAGTTACATGACTTTTCTGGGAAGGGTTTTCTGTACATTTCTATGGTAGCAGACATGTTTTTAATTAAAACATGTCAACTGATATTCATGACTTCTGTTGATACTATAAAATACATCAAGATTTTAGTGAACTGGCATTATATTTTATTTTAAAAGCAAGTGACATAACTATTGAAAATGTACATCTTACTTTAATATGTGGAATTATTCCCTGAACATTTACATCATGGTGACTTATAGGGATGTGCGACATGAATGACAAACACCACCATTTAGATGTTCACTGTACATGTTACATTATTGTGTCCTTAATCTTATAATGGAGAAAAATATAAATGTTTTCTTCCTAGATAGAAGGACTTCTCTCATCTTTGAGGTAGCAACCATCAAAAACATAACTGCATGCACACTAGAAATGAAGTGTAGCATGGACTAATTTGAGAATTGAATTACATTCATTTTGGTTTTCAAATAATCACAAATCATGTCAATATAAACAAACATACATAGCTAGTAACTGTACACTGCTAAACATCAAGTCTTCATCTTGTGATCCATACTAACATCAATTTTCTATTTTAACTATGAATGACTATCTACAATATTTCTCCTTAAGAGGAACTTCAGAAAACAGGATTTATGAAATGCTTTCTAGTATGTATTTCCTGATATTTAGATTTGATTTTTTATAAATACTTTTCTGTATTTTCTTTACATCATTCCATATCTTTCTTACATAAAAAAACTTGGGTTTCCTGAACTCTATGTTTAGGACAAACCTCTTCCATCACTTATTTCATTATTAGGGTTTCCCTCCAGGACATGTTCTCTGATGTCCAGTGAGGTGAGAGCTCTGATTAAAACCGTTGCAGGTTTCCTTACATTTATGAGATTTCCTCCAGTATGAATTATCTGATAGTAAGTAAGACCAATGTGCTGGGTAAAGTCTTTGTCACAATCCTTACATTTATAAGGCTTCTCTTCAGTATGAATTCGCTCATGTTTAGTAAGAGTTGCATAGTGACTGGAAGCTTTTCCACATTCTTTACATTTTTAAGGTTTCTCTCAAGTGTGAATTCTCTGATGGCAAGTAAGGCCTGTGCATTGAATAAAGCCTTTGCCACAATCCTTACATTTATAAGGCTTCTCTCCAGTATGAACTCTCTGATGGTAAGTAAGACTTGAGTGCTGGCTAGTCTGCCACATTCCTTACATTTAAAAGGCTTCTCTCCAGTATGAACTCTCTGATGGTATATAAGACCTGAGAGCCGGCTAAAGTCTTTGCCACAATCTTTACATTTATAAGGCTTTTCTCCAGTATAAATTCTCAGATGCTAAGGAAGACCTATGCTCTGGCTAAAGTCTTTGCCACAATCCTTATATTTATAAGGCTTCTCTCCAGTATGAATTCGCTGGTGTTTAGTAAGAGTTGCATATTGACTGAAAGCTTTTCCACATTCTTTACATTTATAAGGTTTCTCTCCAGCATGAATTACCTGATGTTTATGAAGACGTGAGCACTGTCTAAAGGCTTTGTCACAATCCTTACATTTAAAAGACTTCTCCCCTGTATGGACTCTCTGATGGTAAGTAAGACTTGAGTGCTGGCAAAAGTCTTTGCCACATTCCTTACATTTATAAGGCTTCTTGCCAATATGGATTTGCCAATGTTGACTGAGTTTTGAACTCTGATTAAACACTTTGCCACATTCTGTACATTTGAAAGTTTTCCATCCTGTATGAATTTTCCTATGTCTACGTAGATTTAGTACGTTAGTAAAGAGTTTCTCACATTTCTTACACATGCAGTTTTTCTGTGCATTCTGAATACTTCGCTGTTGAATAAGTTCTGAAGACTGATTAGAAACATCACCATATTCACTACAATTTTAAGTCTTCTCTCCAGTATGTGTACTCTTATTTAGTTGAAGACCTGATGTTTGATAAAAGATATTCCTACATTTATTACTTTTAGAATCCTTATCTGAAGATTGAGGTGCCTGATGTTTCATAAGATCAGAGTCTTGTTCAATGTTATATCCAGTTTCATTGCATGAAGAGTTTCTTGCTCCATCATAAATACTCTGGTAACTATTGGGGTTGGAGCTCCTACTTAAGGCCCAAGTCGTGTAATTACACATGAAAAGTTGTTTCATGTTAACCCTATCACGATATGTATCAAACAGTGATGGCTGAATTAAGTCTCTTCCATTATTATTTACATTACACGTTTTGGAATGGAGAAAACCTATCTGTTGGTGGAAGAATAATGATCCGTTGCTCACAGATCCCTCAAATTGATTATATTGTGAGTTTTCCCCATCATTTTTAAACTTCTCCTTTTCAGACGTGGTTGAATGTATGTGTAATTGAAGTCAATGTTCAGAGTGGTTTGAATGAGCATTTGGAGTAGAGACTGGATGACCTTCCAGATTTTCTGCATTTCCCCTCAGAGAATGTGTATGTTTTGAAAACTGATGTAAGTCATTGCTTACAAAGATACACTTCTCTGCAGATGTTGATGACTGAAATGGGTGTTTTCCCCAATTTGACTCACATTGCTCATTTCTTTTGGCAGTCATGTCCACATTATGTGAAATGGTCTCAATTTCTTTATGTCCATATAAACATCCTCTCAGTCTTTCACATACCCTTGTATATCTCCAGTCTTTGGTTAAATGTTCATTTCCGAGGTGAGCTCTTTCACATAGTCCTAGGTTTGCTTTTTGGATTAAATTTTCAAACCTTGGATTCTTTGACATCAAACCACGGGTGTTGTGAGAAGACACAGCTGAATGATACCAAATAAAAGTTTTCTTATGTACTATTCTGTGTGAATATCCTTAAAGATTTAGAGAAAATAGGGACGCAAGGATCAAGATGCCAGAGGATTAGGCAGACTTGGAATTCATCTCTCTCCACAAACACATCAAGAATACATCTGCAAATGGAACAATTCTCACGGCGCCCTCTCTGAACACTAGCAGAGGACCTACAACACCTAAAAGGACAAGAAAGATTCCTGCTGAGCCAGGTAGGACCAAAGAAAGAAGGAGAAGGAAGAGGAGAGGGAGAGGGATGGGACCTGCAACCCTGGGGGATCTGAAGACAGAAGAGGGCTCCACTTCCAGGGAAGCCCCTCACTGGGGCTGGTGTGAACTCAGTTGGGACAGAAGGGGAGCCTCATTCTCTGTGGGGAGAGAACACGGCAGCCAGCATGTGGGAACAGGACAGAGTGAGGCCTCTACACAGGGTGCTGACCCCAGCTCTGCCCACCCAGCCTGAGAGGGTGTCCACTGCTGCAGACAAGGGCTGGGTGCTGGAATGTGGGGTCTGGAGAGCAGACCCAGGCAGAGGACTGAAGTTGGCTGTGAGGAAATGCCCTGAGAGGATGGGACGGAGGGAGGGAGGAGCTCTACACATGGGAATGCATGTGGAGGAAGCCTGAACCACCATAGCACAGAGCGCCTTCAGTGAGTGATGCCCAAAGGGAAGAAGCCCATTGCAGCCCCTCTCCCCCTGTGTTGGTGCCTCATTCCCGGCACTAGGAAGGGCCACCACCCGGGTGGGCTCTATTGAGCCCCAGCCACGGCCTCCCCCATGCGCCTCCTCCACCACCAGCACACTCCTGTGCTCTGGGGAAGCCTCTGGAGCAGACACCTGTGGGTAGGCCACACGCACAGATGGAGCTGAAAGCACAGCTAGCCCCAGGGTTAAGGAAGAAAAGCTGAAGTCTCTCCTGGCAGCTGCACTAACCATGCTTTTATACCCAGAACCGGCTTTGTCAACTCAGCCCCTACAGAGCATCTGAAGGATAAGGAGGGCTCCCCCAGTCACAGCAGGTGTAGCTTTAGCAACTGTAAACTCTGTGGGCTCATACACAAGGGGGTATGAGGATCTATGCTGGTGACCTGGTGAAAACATCTGAGAGACCCCAGGACCATGTGCCAGCATGCCCATGGTTGGCTGAGGGGAAGAGCAGTGCCAACCAGGGTGACATGAGAGCTCACACAAGGCATGGAGGTGACACCCAGGGCACACCCCGAGGTGAACATCCCCAGAGGAGCAATCCTCAGTGGCTTCTCTCCCAGTGGGTGTGCTCCAATCCCACCTGCCTCGACCACAGATCACAATCACAGAAACAGATCTGGGGGCTCTGTTCCACCAACCAGGGAGCAGACCCCACCACAGACAGGGCAGTGACTGCCACAGAGCAAAGGGGAAGCTCCCCTCGATATCCAGCGCAGGCTTGGGTCACAGCAATCAAGTGCCCATCAAGGGGATAAGGGCACAAACCTCAAGACCAAACTGACCCCATAAGAGGCAGGCACAAGAAACAAGAGGAACTAGGATCCTGCAGCCTTCAGGGCAGAGACCACAAACACAGAAAATGTAATAAAATGAGAGGACAAAGAGTATGATGCAGAGGAAGGGGCAAAATAATAAGCTACAAGAACCACTAAATGAAGCGGAGACACGCAGTCTAATGATTACCTTTTGCCCTAAGTCGTCTTAAATGGAGACACCAAACATTTTCAGAAATACTAGGCGCCTTAAAATTCTTTAATCCACTTCTTACCACTTGTGTTTTTATTGGAACACATCCTATTAGATGTTTGTATCTAAAAATCATAAATGATATTGACATACAACTAATTAGAAACTGAGGGCCACTGGAAACTGATAACAAATGAGATAAATTAATAAAGTCTGGGGAAGCTGATAACAAACAAGATAAGTTAATAAAGTCTTAAGCAATTAAATAAGAAGTGAAATTTAAAAAAATATGTTGGGAACACAGAGAACTCTACTCAGTGCCCTGTGGAGACCTAAATGGAAGGAAATCTAAAACAGACTGGCTATTTATACATATACTTTATTTTCTTTGCTGTGTAAGAGTACAACATTGTAAAACAGCTACACTCCAACAAGGATTTAAAGGACTGAAAAGGACTTCTTTATATGATCTAAAATGTTAATAGTTTGAAGCAACCATTAGAAATATGGTGGAAAATGTTCTAAGCTATTATGCCAATTTATTTTAAAAATCTTTGAGTTAATTGAATAAAGTATTTTACCATTGAGGAATTGCAGCAAATACACTTCAGATATTTAAAATGAGTTCACATAAAGAAAAGTGAAACATTGAAGTAACCCTGAGATTTGTATTCTCTCATTTTACAGATGTTTTGCTTTATACACTGAAATGACTTGAGTTTGAAATTTATAAGGTCATATTTGTAGCTTCCAGTGTTTTAGAAATTATAAATCAGAAAAAAAAATTCTGTCCCCATTATTCCTAGAGTTTTGGCAGTTGTTTGCAACTCCACTCACACACTTCTGTCTAGAGGTAGAAACAAACTTAAAAAAAAATGTCCTATATTTACTCATCAATGGGCACAGTTTTCCTAGGAACCCCAAGAAATGAAAGAGCAGCCAACTCATGCAAGTTGTCACAAGCCAAGAAGAGAATTTGAATTCTCACTGTGAATGAGAAAAGTAATCATGGAGCTGAATTCATGAATGATTGAGAGGCAGAATAAGCCAGGCAATGTCGTCTATGACAGCAACAGAAATTAACCCAGAGTTCTCCAAAATCATTTCTACTGAAGCACATCTTCCCAAGGCACATGACAAAGGATGACTTCCTCACTGCTCCTTGGACCTCTCACCTGAGTCATCAGCTCCATCCATTCACACCTACATGGGTATGTGGCTGTTGTGTCCGTTCTCCTTATATCCCAGGGATTCTTCATTTGCTCCAAAAAGGTGACCAGGTCCGGCTTAGAGACCACAAGACCTATTCATCAGAGAAAGGAATATTTGTTTTGCCAGGGATTCATCACTTTCCAATCCAATATGTATTTGGGTGAGAAGACAACACAGGGTGAATGTTAATACAGCCTAGAGAATGATTTCCCCAAATACTTTATTGAAAGCACCCTTACAACACTAACAAATACATAAAAATCAGATCCTGAGATTCTGGTCAAGTACTACAAGGCACAAGTAAGTTGTGTAAATGTGATTTTAAGAGGAAGGTGTCACTGTTTAATACCATGGAACTGATATAATCACCACTAGGCTAGAGTGAAGGAGGCAGATTACATCAAGGAAGAAAAAGGTTAGAATCATACAGAATCACCATGAAGGCTTTCTATCTAAACTCACATATACCCATTTCCTGCTAGAAAGCAGGGATCTGAAGCTATTGTTGGAAGCAGAAAATTCCAGGAGATGTTCTAGAAACTAAACCCAGTGGTGGATAAGGGATTCTGGAAAGCAGTTATCCTCACCCAAGGAGGCCAGGTTCCCATAGTTCTCTAACATCACGTTCCTGTACAATTCCCGCTGATCGAGGTCCAGGCATTCCCACTCCTCTAGAGTGAAATCTATGGTCACATCCTGGAACATCAGCCGTCCCTGAAATACAAAGTACAGATGCCACGTACTTTGGGGTCACAAAGAATCAGACACAACTGAGATCGCAGAGTCAGACACGACTGATGACTGAATGACTGAACTGACTGTCATATGGCCAAGTGAAGACTTCCTAACATGACCCTAAATGAAAACAGCAATTTCAGAGAACTGATTTTGATTTGGTGTAGTTCCCAGTATCACACAGTAACATTTTCTACCATATTTTTAACCCCAAGAAAAGAGGATATGATTCACAAGAACCTATTCTGATGTGGAAGAGAAATTATAATGTAATCAGATCAACCCTGACATATTTATTTTTGAGTGTTGTACTTGTGTGACCCAGAATAAATTGTCTACCAAAAAACAGGAAACATTTTTAAAAAGCAGATTCTGATCCAAGAGTTCTGGAGTGAAGAAAATGTGCCCCATTTTTACCAAGCTTATTTGAACTAGTAATGTTGCAAATTCTGCTCCATGAATGACCATTCTGAACAGCAACAAAGTAGAATAGTAGGGAAGAATTCATACTTAAGTTTGAACTTTAAGTCTTTTACAGATTTTACAGGTCTTATAGGATAGTAACCTTGGCACCAAGAATCATTTTAAGTATTTAGTATACACTGTATATCTTTCTGACAGTTTTTACAGACTGTTGAATGTGCAACAGAAATGATAGCCCCTCTATCCTTAGGATTCTCCAGGCAAGAATACTAGAATGGGTAGCTATTCCCTTCTCCAGGAAATCTTAGAAAGAAAAAGAAAGAAAAAAACAATCAAATCATGTTAACAGGTTTATGGACACAGACATATACTTAAATGGGACTATATATTCATTATTAATAGTTAATAGAGAAAAGTTGTCACGTCAATAACATAAAGATGTTTTAACTTATTAAAAATGTAAATAAATACATGAGGATGATATTATTTTTGTTTCTTTAAATAAACTAGGATACAGATATACACAATGATGTAAAATAGAGCTCTGGTTCTGAATTTTTTAATTTCCTGAAAATCTGTATCATTTGCAAAGAGCTATAGTTCAAATTTTAATACAGTTGAACGTAAATTAGCACTAATAAGATTCTTATAAACATTTTGAAAAATAAAAAAATGTGATGAGACTCTGATGTGAGCATGGAGTGTACCTGGAAATGATCAGACCTGGGCTTGAGTGACAAAAACTCCCACTCCCCAAACCCAGCATCTCTACTAAACACAGTCATCTTCCAAAGCAAAGAGAAAACTAAGAGCATATGGGATTCCCCCATTAACTGTAATAGTTTAGGCACATCCCTCACTTTATCTTTCCAAGGCACTTGTTAAAGACAAAAGGAAAATACATAAGCTCCATAACATGGGACTCTCACAGAAGTACCTAAACCAGTGAACATCAGAGTCATGGGGTTAGAAGTACATGGAAGAATGCATTATTACTGCATGGGTATTTTGGCAATATTACAGAAACCATGATTTGAATCTATCATTGAAAAATGTTAGTTTTAAGCAAATTTCACTTCATATATACCACCTGTGACATGTAGCCTAATACCACATTTAATTAGTAAGTCTTTCTTATCAACACAGAGGAAGAGGATAGTCCCAACTACATTTTTTTATTTCTGAAAATCTTCTGAAAAATTCTGGACCACTGAGTTCATTCTATTTCCAAGGGCATTGCCTTTTGCTCCTGTTTTAAAGACCTGAAGTTGCATCCAGATATAAACTCATCATGGCATTTCCCCTACTTTCCTAGAATCCCAACACAGAACAACATTCCACTGAGAATCCCTTATACCAATGCCTCCTTGTGTTGGTCTTTCACAAAGGGAATATGTTCAACATTGAAACTGACTAATTCATGTTGAGAATTCACCATGCCAGGATACATACATTGGATAACGGGCTCTGGGACATAAGGAAAAAGAGCCAGTCTTCTTTACTACAAGAAAAACTGGAAAAACAAACACCTTAGGTAGAAAAATTAGAAGCAGAGAATTGAAGTTTTGCAGATTTTCAGTCCAGGCATTTCAGGAGAAAAAGCAGACACAGCCCCAGACCTGGGACAGGACATTTACCTGAGAAGCTGCCATTTCCTCCTCTTCTTCCTCCAGCTCTGTGTCTCCTCTGGGGATATTTTGTCACAAACTCATATCTGGGTGTTAAGAAAATAACTTTAAAGGCATCCACAACTCTTGAATCTGCAAGTGCTGCAATGATTGAGAAAAAAGTTTTCTTGTTTCTCTTTGCCTTTTTCAGAGATCCTTTCTCACTTGGTTCCTGGTCTGTGGCAGATAATCAAGACTAACCTGATATGCTAATCACATCCTGTTTCTGGTGCTTACCTTTCCTGCATTCTCTTTGCAGACCACCCCTGCTAGTTCTCCTTTCTTTTTGCATTTCAGAGTGCAGACCACAGTACAATTCGTGAGAGATAAAGGACAGAACTACCAGGTTACCTGACCCAGCCTGTGAGGGTTTTTGAAACAATGTAAGAGGAAGACTCAGGTCCATGAGCCAAGAGCTGCAGCCTCACACTCAGCACTCCTGAGACCTCAGGGAGGATTTAGGGCGGGAACTTCTAGAAACAAAGAATGTCTACCTGATTGGGGAGGGGCTCCTTCTAGGATGGGTGTGGCCCTCCAAGGCCTGGTATCTGTGCCCTTTAGGGAGGGGAGATGGGGAGTGACTGCTTGGTGGGAATCATCTGGGGGCCCTGAGTTGCTGGAAGGCTCTGCTCTCAGAATTCTTCCAGAAGATACCTTGCCTGCTGCAGGCTAAGTCGCTCAGTCCTGTCCAACCCTGCGAATCCACGGAGTGTAGCCCCATTGGCTTCTCTGCCTATGGGGAATCTCCAGGCAGGAATACTGGAGTGGGTTGCCATGGCCTCCTCTAGGGGATATTCCCAACCCAGGGATGGAACCTGCATCTCTTACATCTCCCCATTGGCAGGTGGGTTCTTTACCACTAGCACCACCTGGAGGGCCCCATGATACCTTGAGTACTTCATTTTCACCCCTCTCTGCAGCCTGGGGGACACAGCTTTTCACAAAATGATTTGCATTGTGACCACCCGCCTGCAGGTGAGGGACCTCCAACTTCAGAGACAAGGAGCCTGAAGGTATTTCCATCACAGCTTTCTTTGAAAATGAACCAGGGGCAGCAGTGAACACTGGCTTAAAAATGTGTGTGCCTAGACGCTGAGTCAGGTCTGACTCTGGGGCCCCTTGTACTGCAGTCCACCAGGTCTCTCTGCCCATACGAAGTCCCAGGCAAGAATACTGAAGTGGGGTGCCATTTCCTCCTCCAGGGGATCCTCCCGACCCAGGGAGCAAGCCCATGTCTTTTGGGCCTCCTGCATTGGCCAGTGGATTCTTTAGTACCATTGCCACCTGTGAAGCCCAAAAGTGTGTATGGGAATGGACAAATGCCTGTGGAAATGATGCCTAAATGCATATCTGATGATCAACAAAGGAAATAATGACCTGTGTTAAGTAATAAGTGACATAACTCTCAGCTGGGGGAAAAAAAAAAGCGAGATCAAAGTTGAGAATTAGGTTTTATTTGGTGGGAATGTTAGGTCTTGAGCCCAGGAGACAGTATGTCAGGTGATCTTGAGACAGCTGACTCTGAGGAGTCAGGGGAGGAGACAGACTATAGACAAGTTTGCAGCAATGGGCAGGTAATCTGATTATTAAAGGTTACAATAATTAAGAAAAAGATCCCTCACATGAAGAGATTTAGTGATCTTCTCTGTATGGTAAGATACAAGTGTCCAGACTTATTGAAATCATTTCTTTCATATGCATCTAGCTATCCAGAAGTAATCTGGCTTCCTAATTGTTCACATCCTAATTGTTTCACATCCTAATCCCTTGTTTACCATAAGAGATGGTCAACACCGAAATCAGATTGATTATATTCGTTGCAGTCAAAGATGGAGGAGCTCTATACAGTCAGCAAAAACAAGACCAGGAGCTGACTGTGGCTCAGACCATGAACTCCTTATTGCCAAATTCAGACTTAAATTGAAGAAAGTAGGGAAATCCACTAGACCATTCAGATATGACTTAAATCAAATCCCTTATGATTATACAGTGGAAGTGAGAAATACACTTAAGGGCCTAGATCTGATAGAGTGCCTGATGAGCTATGGAATGAGGCTCGTGAATTTGTACAGGAGACAGGGATCAAGACCATCCCCATGCAAAAGAAATGCAAAAAAGCGAAATGGCTGTCTGGGGAGGCCTTACAAATAGCTGTGAAAAGAAGAGAAGACAAAAGCAAAGGAGAAAAGGAAAGATATAAACATCTGAATGCAGAGTTCCAAAGAATAGCAAGAAGAGATAAGAAAGCCTTCTTCAGCGATCAGTGCAAAGAAATAGAGGAAAACAACAGAATGGGAAAGACTAGAGATATCTTCAAGAAAATTAGAGATACCAAGGGAACATTTCACACAAAGATGGGCTGAAAAAAGGACAGAAATGATAAGGACCTAACAGAAGCAGAAGATATTAAGAAGAGGTGGCAAGAATACATAGAAGAACTGTACAAAAAAGATCTTCACAACCCAGATAATCACGATGGTATGATCACTGACCTAGAGCCAGACATCCTGGAATGTGATCAAGTGGGCCTCAGAAAGCGTCACTACAAACAAAGCTAGTGGAGGTGACAGAATTCCAGTTGAGCTATTCCAAATCCTGAAAGATGATGCTGTGAAAGTGCTGCACTCAATATGCCAGCACATTTGGAAAATTCAGCAGTGGCCACAGGACTGGAAAAGGTCAGTTTTCATTCCAATCCCAAAGAAAGGCAATGCCAAAGAATGCTCAAACTACCGTACAATTGCACTCATCGCACATGCTAGTAAAGTAATTCTTAAAATTCTCCAAGCCAGGCTTCAGCAATATGTGAACCGTGAACTTCCAGATGTTCAAGCTGGTTTTAGAAAAGGCAGAGGAACCAGAGATCAAATTGTCAACATCCGCTGGACCACGGAAAAAGCAAGAAAGTTCCAGAAAAACATCTATTTCTGCTTTACTGACCATGCCAAAGCCTTTGACTGTGTGGATCACAATAAACTGTGGAAAATTCTGAAAGAGATGGGAATACCAGACCACCTGATCTGCCTCTTGAGAAATGTGTATGCAGGTCAGGAAGCAACAGTTAGAACTGGACATGGAACAACAGATTGGTTCCAAAGAGGAAAAGGAGTACGTCAAGGCTGTATATTGTCACCCTGCTTATTTAACTTATATGCAGAGTACATCATGAGAAACACTGGACTGGAAGAAGCACAAGCTGGAATCAAGATTGCCGGGAGAAATATCAATAACCTCAGATATGGAGATGACACCACCCTTATGGCAGAAAGTGAAGAGGAACTCAAAAGCCTCTTGATGAAAGTCAAAGTGGAGAGTGAAAAAGTTGGCTTAAAGCTCAACATTCAGAAAACGAAGATCATGGCATCCGGTCCCATCACTTCATGGGAAATAGATGGGGAAACAGTGGAAACAGTGTCAGACTTTATTTTTTGGGCTCTAAAATCACAGCAGATGGTGACTGAAGCCGTGAAATTAAAAGACGCTTACTCTTTGGAAGGAAAGTTATGACCAACCTAGATAGCATATTCAAAAGCAGAGACATTACTTTGCCAACAAAGGTCCGTCTAGTCAAGGCTATGGTTTTTCCTGTGGTCATGTATGGATGTGAGAGTTGGACTGTGAAGACAGCTGAGCACCAAAGAATTGATGCTTTTGAACTGTGGTGTTGGAGAAGACTCTTGAGAGTCCCTTGGACTGCAAGGAGATCCAACCAGTCCATTCTGAAGGAGATCAGCCCTGGGATTTCTTTGGAAGGAATGATGCTAAAGCTGAAACTCCAGTACTTTTGGCCACCTCATGTGAAGAGTTGACTCATTGGAAAAGACTCTGATGCTGGGAGGGATTGGGGGCAAGAGGAGAAGGGGACGACAGAGGATGAGATGGCTGGATGGCATCACTGACTCGATGGACATGAGTCTGAGTGAACTCCGGGAGTTGGTGGTGGACAGGGATGCTTGGCGTGCTGCGATTCATGGGGTCGCAAAGAGTCGGACACGACTGAGTGACTGATCTGATCTGGTATCCTCTTATAATCACCCCACGCCCCTGCCCCCAGCAGTTCAGTTCAGTTCAGTTCAGTTCAGTTGCTCAGTGTGTCCGACTCTTTGCAACCTCATGAATCGTAGCACTCCAGGCCGCCCTGTCCATCACCAACTCCTGGAGTTCACTCAGACTCACGTCCATCGAGTCAGTTATGCCATCCAACCTTCTCCTCCTGCCCCCAATCCCTCCCAGCATCAGAGTCTTTGCCAATGAGTCAACTCTTCGCATGAGGTGGCCAAAGTATTGGAGTTTCAGGTTCAGCATCATTCCTTCCAAAGAACACCCAGGACTGATCTCCCTTAGAATGGACTGGTTGGATCTCCTTGCAGTCCAAGGGACTCTCAAGAGTCTTCTCCAACACCACAGTTCAAAAGCATCAATTCTTTGGTGCTCAGCTTTCTTCACAGTCCAACTCTCACATCCATACATGACTACAGGAAAAACCATAGCCTTGACTAGACGGACCTTTGTTGGCAAAGTAATGTCTCTGCTTTTGAATATGCTATCTAGGTTGGTCATAACTTTCCTTCCAAAGAGTAAGCGTCTTTTAATTTCATGGCTGCAGTCACCATCAGCAGTGATTTTGGAGCCCCAAAAAATAAAGTCTGACACTGTTTCCACCGTTTCCCCATCTATTTCCCATCAAGTGATGGGACCAGATGCCATGATCTTCATTTTCTGAATGTTGAGCTTTAAGCCAACTTTTTCACTCTTTTCTTTCACCTTAATCAAGAGGCTTTTGAGTTCCCCTTCACTTTCTGCCATAAGGGTGGTGTCATCTGCATATTTGAAGTTATTGATAGTTCTCCCTGCAATCTTGATTCCAGCTTGTGCTTCTTCCAGCCCAGAGTTTCTCATGATGTACTCTGCATATAAGTTAAATAAGCAGGGTGACAATATACAGCCTTGACGTACTCCTTTTCCTCTTTGGAACCAGTCTGTTTTTCCATGTCCAGTTCTAACTGTTGCTTCCTGACCTGCATATAGGTTTCTCAAGAGGCAGTTAAGGAGTAGGAAATATCCAATGGCTTCTGAATAGCTGGCTTTGTTTCACCTGGGCTCAGAGACT
The DNA here is from genome assembly GCF_029378745.1 of Bos indicus. Lineage (NCBI taxonomy): Eukaryota > Metazoa > Chordata > Mammalia > Artiodactyla > Bovidae > Bos > Bos indicus. Next base: position 60,840,288 of record NC_091777.1, read on the forward strand.
TGCATTTACAAAAGGCTTTTTGGTAGTAGGGCTTTCCTAGTGGCTCATTTGGTAAAGAATCTGCCTGCAATGCAGGGGACCACGGTTCAATTCCTGGAGAACGACAACCCACTCCAGTATTCTTGCCTGGAGAATCCCATGGACAGAGGAGCCTAGCGGGCTACAGTCCATGGGTTGCAAAGAGTGGGATAAGACTGTGCAACCAACTTGCACTTTCTTTAGTGGTAGAATCAAGATTTCCTTGACAAACATCAACAATCTCAGATATGCAGATGATACCACTCTAATGGTAGAAAGCAAAGAAGAACTAGAGAAGCTCTTGATAGGGGTGCAAGAAGAAAGTGAAAAAGCTGGCTTAAAACTCAACATTCAGAAAAATTAAGATCGTGGCATTGATGGGGGAAAAGTGGAAACAGTGACAGTATTACTTTTGTGGGGCTCCAAAGTCACTGTGGATGGTTACTGTAGCCATGACATTAAAAGACACTTGCTCCTTGGAAGAAAAGCTATGAAAATCCTAGACAGTATATTAAAAAGCAGAGACATCACTTTGCCAAAAGCTATGATTTTTCTCCTGGTCATGTATGGATGAAATAGTTAGACTATAAGTAAGGCTGAGCACCAAAGAATTGATGCTTTCCAATTGTGGTGCTGGAGAAGACTTCTGAGAGTCCCTTGGACTTCAAGGAGAGCAAACCAGTCAATCCTAAAGGAAATCATCCCTGAATATTCATTGGAAGGACTCATCCTGAGGCTGAAGCTCCAACCCTTTGGCCATCTAACAATGAGCCATCTCACTGGAAAACACTCTGATGCTAGTGTTGAGTAAAAAGATGTTCAACTTGAGATTTGCAAGTTAAGTTTTATTTGGGGCAAAATGTTTCCATTGTTTCCCCATCTACTTGCCATGAAGTGATGGGGCTGGATGCCATGATTTTAGGTTTCTGAATGTTGAGCTTTAAGCCAACTTTTTCACTTTTCTCTTTCATTTTCATCAAGAGGCTCTTTAGTTCTTTTTTGCTTTCTTCTTGCTGAAGGTGAAACTGCAATACTTCTGCCACCTATGCAAAGAAAGGATTCATTAGAAAAGACCCTGATGCTAGGCAAGATTGAAGGCAGTATAAGATGGTTGGATGGCATCACCAACTGGATGGACATGAGCTTGAGGAAGCTCTGGGAGTTGGTGATGGACAGGGAAGCCTGGCGTGCTGCAGTCCATGGGTTGCAAAGACTGGAACATGACTGAACGACTGGACTGTACTGGGGCAAAATGAGGTCTGCAGCCTGCAAGGCAGAATTTCAGATAGCTCTGAGGGACTGCTCCAAAGTGGCAGTGGGGGAAAGTCAATGTATAAGGTTTTGGTGAAGGTGGAGTTCGGTGCCATTAAGCACTCACTTTACAAAAGGTTTTTTGCTAATCATGAGGATCTGATGGAACCATGAAAGGATTTAATACTTCTGTAGACATGAGGATATGCAAGGATTGAGATCATAAAATCTATTCCTAAAAACATCCAACTATCTAAAGACCTGTCCCACCAGATTCCCTGGGGCACAGAGTGCCTCACTCTACCCTGAACTCCCTCTGGGGTTGTTGAAGGGCAACAGCTATGCAGAATGGGGTTCAATCTCCATAGAGGCAGATAGCAAATGCCCTTGTTGTTCAGTCATTGGCAACGCTATTGGCAAGTGCCAATTTGTAGTTGTAGCTGGGAAAGAGTGAAGGCAAAAGGAGAAGGGGCCAGCAAAGACATGGTTGGTGGCATTATTGACTCAATGAACATGAGTTTGAGCACACACTGGGAGCTAACCAAAGATAGGGAAGCCTGGCTTGCTGTATTCCATGGGATCCCAAAGAGTTGGACACAACTTAGCGACTTCCCAATGATAAGAATGAAGAAGACAGGTTACATGAAGATAGAAGGTTAGAATTATAAGGACTCATAATGAAAATTTTCTGTCAAATGTCATAAATACCATTTCCCCCTAGAAAGCAGATATGTGAAACTCTCTTGGAGGAAGCAAAAGATTTCAGGAGACATTCTGGAAATGCAGAAACCAAAACCCTGGGTGGAGGCGGGGTGGGGGTGGGGGGGCGGTAAATAAGTGATCCTGGAAGGAATTATCCTCACCCAAGGAAGGGAATGAGCCTAAGATGGTGGAGTACAAGGACGTGTGCTCATCTTCTGCAAGAACTCCAAAATTTCAACTCACTGCTGAATGATCATTGACAGGAGAATGTTGGATCCCACCAAAAAATGATACCCCACGTCCAAGGGCAAAGGAGAAGTCCCAGAAAGATGGTGGAGGGGTGAAATCGCACTTAGAATCAAACTCCATGCCCACCAGAGACCCTCAGAGGGCTCAAACAAAACATTGTGCACACCAGGACCCAGAGACCCCAGAGAGACTGAGCCAGAACTGTGTTTGAGTGCTCCCTCAGAGGTACGGGTCAGCAGTGGCCTTCCACAGGGGCAGGGGCTCTGGGTGCAGGAGATCTGGTCACACAGCCTGTGGCATAAGCCCTCTCGGAGAAGGTCGTCATTAACCTCACCATAGAGCAGCCGAGCAGATGACCCACAAACTGCAGAACAATTAGAACAAAGAAATTCTCACATTGTTAAGAAAGTTTCAGGACCCACAACAGATTTCCCAACCTGGGGATCTGGCAAAGGGACTGAAAACTCCCAAGGAATTTGACTTTGGAGGCCAGTGGGATTTGATTATAGAACTTACACAGGACTGAAGAAACAGACTCTTGGAGGACACAGACAAGAGCTTGTGTGCACCAGGACGTAGGAGAAAGGAGCAGTGGCCCCACAAGAAACTGACCCAGACTTGCCTGTGAGTGTCCAGGAGTCTCCAGTAGAGGCGTGGGTCGGTGGTGGCCTGCTGCAGAGTCGGGGGCACTAAGTGCAGCAGTGCTTGCACAGGACCGTTGGAAGGAAGTCCATTACCTTCACCATCTTTGGTCTTAGTTCAAACAACAGGGAGGAAATACAGCCCTGCCCATCGACAGAAAATCGGATTAAAGATTTACTGAGCATGGCCCCACCCATCAGAACAAGACCCAGTTTCCCCCTCAGTCAGTCTCTCACATCAGGAAGCTTCCATTAGCCTCTTATTCTTCTCCATCAGAGGGCTGCTGCTGCTACTGCTAAGTCTCTTCAGTCGTGTTCGACTCTGTGCGACCCCAGAGACGGCAGCCCACCAGGCTCCCCCGTCCCTGGGATTCTCCAGGCAAGAACACTGGAGTGGGTTGCCATTTCCTTCTCCAGTGCATGAAAGTGAAAAGTGAAAGTGAAGTCGCTCAGTCCTGTCCAACTCTTAGCGACCCCATGGACTGCAGCCTACCAGGCTCCTCTGTCCATGGATTTTCCAGGCAAGAGTACTGGAGTGGGGTGCCATTGCCTTCTCTGACAGAATGAAAACCACAATCACGAAAACTAACCAATCTGATCACATGGACCACAGCCTTGTCTAACTCAATGAAACTATGAATCATGTCACATAGGGCTGCCCAAGACAGATGGGTCATGGTGGAGAGTTCCAACAAAACGTGGTCCACTGGAGAAGGGAATGGCAAACCACTTCAGTATTCGTGCCTTGAGAACCCCATGAAGACTATGAAAAGGCAAAAAGATATAACATTGAAAGATGAACTCCCCAGGTCGATAGTTGCTCAATATGCTACTGGAGAAAAGTGGAGAAATAATTCCAGAAAGAATGAAGAGACTGAGCCAAAGCAAAAACAATATTCAAAGATAGAGGAAAAACATACGAACTTCATAGCCTGAGAATCTCAGTGAAATCACCAGAATCAGTGGACAACAGGTATCATGGTATAAATGGATCACATGGAACATACACTGCCTGGGTATTTTGGAAAAAATAAGGAAATTGTAACTTTAACAACAACAACAAAAATGTCAGTTTTATTCAAATTTCATTTCACATATACTTCCCCTGTTTAGTATCTTACTAATTCACTTAACTAGGAAGTGTTAGCATTACAGAGGACAGGATCTCCTAGTTATTTTTTTATTTCTGAAACTTTTCTGCAAAATTCTGGACCACTGAGCCGATTCTATTTATAAGGATATTTTCTCAGTCCTGATTTAAACAGCTGAATTGCATCCAGACATAAATTCCTTAGGGCATTTCTCCGACTTCTCTAAAATCCCAACACCAACCACATCCCAGTGGGAATCTCAGACACCAGTGACTCCCCATGCTGATCTCTCACAAAGGGAGTACTTTCACCAGCAGAAAGTCACTAATTCATGCTGAGAATTCATCGCGCTCCATAGAAAGCCAGGATGCAGAAAACGGAGAAAAGGCTCTGGGACACAAGGGAGAAGTAGTCTAAAGAGCTGGTCTTCACTATTATAAGAAGAAAAGGAAAAAATAAGTTGATAGCAAAGACCCCAGGCAGAAAAATTAGAAGCAGTGAAGTAAATGTTTGCAGATTCTCACCTCAGGCATTTCCTGAGGAAAAGCAGACACAGCCCCAGACCCGGGACAGGACATTTACCTGAGAAGCTGCCATTTCCTCTTCTTCCTCGTGCTCTGCATCTTGTCTGGGGACGTTATGCAGCAAACTCACACCTGCGTATTGAGAAAATACCTTCAAAGGCATCAACACAGCTCTTTAACCTGCAATGAATGCACCTACAGACAGAGGACGTTGAAAAGCTGGAAAGACTGACCTCTTCTGACCTCTGTCTCTGAAGAGATTCAGCAACAATCACTTCCTACCTGAAGACCAGCTTGTGAACTAATTTCTTGATTGTTCTCTCCTCAGAGAGAGCTCCTAACCCTCTGCTCACACAGATGATGTGAGTTGACTGACTTCCCTGGTCCAAATCCAGCTAGACCAACCTCTCCTCAGACTCAAGTCTGGCTTCAGCTCTCACAAACGGACCAGGAGCCATGTCCTTAACCCAGGACTCCCCTTAGAATCCCCTGGAACACACCCTACAAACCACACTGAGCTCCACAGGACCAATAGAGAACTCTGTGGGGAAGACACTGGTGAAGTTATTGCTTAACACTGGTCATGTGATCTTGATGGGAAACCAGATGGAAAGCACTTGGTTAAAGATTCTTTCTGAACCATTTCAGTGAATACAAACCCCTCCAGGTCAGAGTCCCATTCACTCTGAAAGATCATGAATATGCAGGTCTAAGGTGGGGACACGAAAAGTCTTTAGAGTGGGAACTTCTAGACACACAGATGGTCAGCCTGACTCCCTGGGGAGAGGCTCTTTCTTGGATGGGTGCAGTCCTCCAGGTCCTGGCGCCATGCCCTTGGAGGAGGGGAGGTGGGAGTGAGTGCTTGGTGGGAATTACCTGCTGACCTTGTTTTTGTGAAGGATTTGGTCTCAGAATTCTGCAAAGATACCTCGAGTCCTTAGCTTTTTTCACTCCCTCCCAAGTCTGGGGCCACATGTTTTCACAAAATGATTTGCATTGTGATCACCTATCTGCAGATAGGGGGCCTGCAGACTCCTTTTAGACCAGAAATCTGAAGATGTTTCCATCACAGCTTTCTTTGAACATAGACCAGGAGGAGCAGTGGACGATGGGTTAAATGTATTCAAATGATGAAACTTAGACTTTGAAAATGGTGCTCTAAATGCATATTTAGACCATCAAAAGAATGATCTGAGTTATAAAATGAGTGATATTGAAGAAAATTAACACATGAGTATGTAGTTGTTGGTCTACTTAGTGTGTGTATCTTTCTAAGTTTTTTTGAATCATCTTGCTGCAGTTTGTTCTCTGCTCCATTTTGGGAGTTACATAATATTTTCTCACGTCTTTATAGGTAAGAAAATAGTTAAGAAAATTAGAAGAAGCATATTCATTTTATAATATTATATGACTTAAATGAATATTTTAAATATTCAGTACAATATATTCAGTGTGCATGCACCAGGACCAATGACTTTTCTTTTTATTTTAGAGATTTTTTTTTTTCTAATGGATCGTTTCATTTCACAGCACCACTGAGAATAAGGTGCAGAGTTTTCCCTTATAGCTCATGCTTCCCCACATGGAGAGCATCTCTACTTATCTTTCCCTACCAGAAGAGACATGAATCTACCAGCATCCCTTGTAGCTCAGTCGGTGAAGAATCCACCTGCAATGCAGGAGATGCAGGTTCGATCCCTGAGTCAAGAAGATCTCCTAGAGAAGGAAACGGCAACCCACTCAAGTATTCTTGCCTGGGAAAGTCCATGGACAGAAGATACTGGGAGGCTACACTTCGTGAGACTCGCAAGAGTTGAATATGACTGAGTGACTGAACAACTACCACCACGAATTAATCTACATGGACATTAAATGGATAAACTTCCTAGAATACTAGAATGGGGAGGTGCCGGGAGCCGGCATATTGCATATTGAGTGCATATTGCATATTGAGTGCAGCACTTTCCACAGCATCATCTTTCAGGATCTGGAATAGCTCAACTGGAAGTCTATCACTGCCGGGAGCCAGCGTGAGGAACTCCGCCCATGACAAAGGTCATGAGGAAGGAGGCTCAGCATACGCAAAGGCGGGATCGAGCTTCAGGAGTCCCCCTGGAAATTCTCGAGCATCTACCCCCAAAACCAGAGTCTGCCTACTTTCTGCTTTGTGCTTTCACCTACACCTCTGACTTTATGGGGGGCTGTCCCCCACTACCTCTCTCTGAAAAAAGAGTTAGCTTACAGTTCCAGTTAATAATTCCTGGGTGTGACAGTGTTTAACCTACAAACTCCTTTGGAAATCCTCTAGCCTGCCTGAATAGGTTTTTCCGGCCACATGTGATTGTTCAGAGCCTCCCAACTATGAGAGGCAGGAGATGTTCTAAACTGTCTAAACACAGATTCTTTTGAGTAGTTAAAAGATTGATTAGAAATTGTATTGGTGAAGGGATTTTCACTTGTTGGGCCAATGTTTGCTGCTAAGTTTCCATATCCCTTACCTGCTGTGTCCCTGGCAGTGTATTGATTAATATAGTTGGTGTAAGTAGTAGCTTTAATGTTTGTAACCTGGGACCCTTGAGTTAATTCTTTTTCTTGTTATAGCCCACCACACCTTTGCTCTGTAGGAATGCAACTTTATCTAATGCTTTTGGAGGGTGGCTCCTGACCAATCACCTTTAGAGAAAAATAAGTTTTCTGAAGAAAAGGTCTTAAAATGTCAATAGGCCTCCGGGCCAGAAGATGATGCAAATCACCTAAGCTTTTGCATATGATAAGTTTGCAGGAAGAAAGCCTGGCTTACTGCATGACTCTACCCCTTCCCCCATTATCCTCTATGCATAACTTAAGGTATAAAAACTACTTTGGAAAATAAAGTGTGGGCCTTGTTCACCCAAACTTGGTCTCCCCATGTCGCTCTCTCTCCCAAATTCTGGCTGAGTCTCCATCTGGAGCGCGGAGCCCGCCATGCTTGCTAACTATGCCTGGGCTTCTAAGATCTGACCGAGGAGGCCTCAGTGTCTCCTCTCCTTCGGGAGAACGGAAGGACGCCTGTGGCCTATGTAAGTGGTGCAAACTTCTTGTCTTGAAGTTTTATTGGTTTCCCGCGTAAACCAAGCTACTCAGCCTCTTTTCTTCACTGAATTTTCCTACTGAGCTATCCTTATTTCAGCCGCTTTTCTCCACTGAATTTCCTCACTGAGCTATCCTCATCCTATTACTCTTTATATCTTTGATAAATATTTAAATAAATAGGTCGCCTATGCCGTCTCTCCTTCGAATACCCTGGATCAGCCAGGGCTGGACCCCGGCAGGGAGCCATCCCTTTCTCTAGGGGATCTTTGTAACCTAGGGATCGAACCTGTGTTTCCTGCATTGGCAGGCGAATTCTTTAGACTAGCAGCACCATCTACGTAGCATTTGCATACTATGAGTCTGGGCTGATGTATAATAATATGTGTCCATCATGGCAGTTTTACACAGATTATTTCATGGTCCTGGAAGTTCTCTAGATTCAGAATATTCATAGCCCCACCTTTGCAATCCCTGGCAAACGCTGACTATAATATCAAAGTGAAAGTCGCTCAGTCCTGTCTCACTCTTTGCATACCAGACCTCCCTGTCCATCGCCAACTCCCAGAGCACACTCAAACTCATCTCCATCGCGTCGGTGATGCCATCCAACCATCTCATCCTCTGTCATCCCCTTCTTCTCCTGCCTTTAATCATTCCCAGCATAAGGGTTTTTTCTAATGAGTCAGCTCTTCATATCAGGTGGCCAAAGTATTGGAGTTTCAGCTTCAACATCAGTCCTTCCAATGAACATTCAGGATTGATTTCCCTTAGGATGGACTGGTTGGACCTCCTTGCAGTCCAAGGGACTCTCAAGAGTCTTCTCCAACACCACAGTTCAAAAGCATCAATTCTTTGGTGCTCAGCTTTCTTTATAGTCCAAGTCTCACATCCATACGTGACTATTGGAAAAACCAAAACTTTGACTATACCAACCTTTGTTGGTAAAGTAATGTCTCTACTTTTTAATATGCTGTCTAGGTTGGTCATAGCTTTTCTTCCAAGGAGCAAGCATCTTTTAATTTCATGGCTGCAGTCACCATCTGAAGTGATTTTGGAGCCCCCCAAAATAAAGTCTGACACTGTTTCACCATCTATTTGCCATGAAGTGATGGGACCAGATGCCATGATCTTAGTTTTCTGAATGTTGAGTTTTAAGCCAGCTTTTTCTTCTCTTTTGAGGCTCTTTAGTTCCTCTTCACTTTCTGCCATAAGGGTGGTGTCATCTGCATATCTAAGGTTATTGATATTTCTCTTGGCAATCCTGATGGCAGCTTGTGCTTCATCCAGCCCAGCATTTCACATGATGTACTCTGCATTTAAGTTAAATAAGCAGGGTGACTATACAGCCTTGACGTACTACTTTCCTGATCTGGAACCAGTCTGTTGTTCCATGTCCTGTTCTAACTGTTGCTTCTTGACCTGCATACAGATTTCTCAGGAGGCAGGTCAGGTGGTCTGGTATTCCCATCTCTTTAAGGATTTTCCAGTTTGTTGTGATCCACACAGTCAAAGGCTTTGGTGTAGTCCATAATGCAAAAGTAGATGTTTTTCTGGAACTCTCTTGCTTTTTCTAGGATCCAAGGGATGTTGGCAATTTGATCTCTGGTTCATCTGCTTTTTCTAAACCCAGCTTGAACATCTGGAAATTCACGGTTCACATACTACTGAAGCCTGGCTTGGAGAATTTTGAGCATTACTTTGTTAGCCTGTGAGATGAATGCAAGTGTGAAGTAGTTTGAACATTCTTTGGCATTGCCTTTCTTTGGGATGCCACCAAGGAAGTCCTTTCTTTGGGACTGGCCTAGTCCATAATATTCTCCAGGCCAGAATACTGGAGTGGGTAGGCTTTCCCTTTTCCAGGGGATCTTTCCAACCCAGGGATCGAACCCAGGTTTCCCTCATTGCAGGAGGATTCTTTACCAGCTCAGCCACAAGAGAAGCCCAAGAATACTGGAATGGATAGCCTATCCCTTCTCCAGTGGATCTTCCTGACCCAGGAATCAAACCAGTGTCTCCTGCATTGCAGGCGGATTCTTTACTAACTGAGCCATCAGGGAAGGCCCTAGTATCAAATTGACTTTAAATAATAATATCAAAAACTGATTTTAAATATCAAAAAGCTTAATTTCAAGGAAACAAACAACCCAATCAAAAAATGGACAGAAGAATTCAATTATCCAGACATTTAGATGGCCACCAAGCACAGGAAAGATGCTCAACATTGCTAACTATTTGAGAAATGGAAATCAAAACTACAATGAGATCACACCCCACACCAGTCAGAATGACCATTATCAAAGAGCCTGCAAATAGGATCATAAATTCTAGAGAGGGTGTGGCAAATAGGGAACCGTCCTACACTGTGGCTGGGAATGCAAACTGCTGCAGTCACTAAAGAGAACAGTATGGAAGTTACTTAAAAAACTAAAACTTAAAGCAGAATGGAGTTTTCTTAAAAATATAGATTCATGAAGTTTTGGGAAAACGAACTCAATTTAAAGTAGACCAAAATTTAAAATCTGCCCTTTCTGAATTCTTAGTAAATAATAAAAAGGTTAAAAATATCAATATTGATCTAATGTTTCTAAATTCTTCAAAAGACCAGTGTACAAATATGTATACAGACACACTCTTCATTCTTAGCTTTCTCAGTGCTAATGTAAACCTTCATATATTTATTATATATTTCATTCAACGTATGTCAAAGCCATGGGAAGAAGTTTCTTTAAGCATAGACAAGAAACATGTACTAAGAAATATATAGTGTAAAATTTTATGATTATTCGTTCATAATATTAACAACATGGCTTTTAATTATAGTTCTTGTGACTTTTCAAAATTTGCACTTGTTAAAATGAGACTGTGGCAGTCTGTGGAATGTCTCAGTTCAACAAAACTTCACACTGGATATGAGGGAGGTGAGTTTATGACTCTAGGTCCTGAGAGAATTCACAGCAAGCCAAGAGGGCCCCAAGAGAGGTTAGAACCAAGGGAGGTTGGTATCAAGGCTAGAACCAGGCAGAGAAATCTCCAGTACTCGGGGTTCAGGTCTTTATAAGTGATCCTGGGTGAAGTGCTCTGGACTCCCCAGGCTGAGGGTGGATTGGTCAATTCAGACCAAGATGAGCAGGATTCTGGTGAGCTCTCTGAGGTTGTCATTGAAGAGGTGGGCCTGTGAAGTAGAACCTGAGGTTCCACAAAACCGCTGATCTCAAGGAAGGGGTCATCTAGTGTAGGTGCTCACAGGACTGGCTGGTGTGAGCTCAAGGACCTGGAGGCTGCCTGCTCCCAGACAGATGCTGTGGCAGCAACAGCATGGAGCAGTTCAGAGAAACTCTCAACAGTACTCTGTATGATCCTTCTTATTAGAACTGTCACAATGTCCCTGTAGTTACAGAGAGGGGGAAAAGGTACAATAGAGAAATGATGACAATATAGGAAATTATTTGAGGTTTAAGACCAGTAAGTAAGCTAATTTCTACAGATGCCATCCCAATGTGATGCCAAATTGTTTTATTATTCCAATCTTTTCCCTGAAACCTTACGTTTGTTGGAAAAGTTAATGTTGGTGGTGGATTAATGTTTCATTCATTACACATCAACCTAAACACTTAAACAGCACCCACTTTTATTAATATATTAATTTCACACATAATCAACATAAAACCTTTTACAATCCACTATATGATCCTTGGGCTTATCCAGGCAGTCCCACTATGGTAATGGATGGGGAGGAAAGTGGACCAGGGGCTTGAGTGAACACAGAGAAAGTTGCCCCAGTGTCCAAAAGGAAATAGATGGATTGGCCTCCCACAGTTATTAATACCCAGGGCTCCTTAGGTGTAATTAGGATGGGAGCTTCTGTGGGAACCCTCAGGCACCTTCAGTCCCGATTGCTTTGAGAGCCCGACCCCTGGGCGCTATGCCTCGTAGGGCAGTATCTCCTCCAGTGTGGTCCTTTGCAGACATGGACATGGACATGGAGCCAGGGGTGGCTTAGACAACTGAGGGTAATCCCGCTTGAGATGTCCCTCCTTGGCACAATAATAACATGTCTATCCCTTTTCATTGGGTTCCTCTGGCCATTGTTCCTTAGGCTGTTTCAAAGCAGATCTAACAGCCATTGTGGGGACTTCATTCTTTGGCCTGGTTCTTTTTTGCCTCTTATTTTCCTCCTTGTATTCTCTGTTGTAATATACTGTCTGAGCCAGCTGTAACAGTTTTTCTAAAGACTGATTTGATCCAAATGACTGTTTTCATAATGTAGGCAGATATCTGGAGCCGACTGGGTGAGAAATCTATCCTTTAAGATTACTCCTCCTTCTGCACTTTCAGGATGAACAAATATCAGTAAACTTGCAGAGACCCTCCTGTAGTCTATCTAGGACTTTACCAGGAGTTTACTTCATTCGTGTTCTATGTGAGCCAACTTAGCATAGTTGGAAGGCTTAGCGTGCCCTAGCTTAAGTCCTTCAAGAATACATCCGACAAAGTGGCTCTGTTATGGGAACTCCTTGGGTCTCAGTAGAGAGGAGGGCTATTTCGTGTTCCTTCTTTCCCCTTGCCTTCAAGCCATTCATCTCCAAAAGCAGTAGCTTCCCCTCAAACTCAAGCTCTCAAATCAGGCATCAGCATCTGCCCCAAGACATACATTACATCTCTCCAATAAGCTCATAAAGTAAAGTTAGTCCCATAAAGGCTTCTATGTACTTTTTGGGTCCTCTAAATAGTCTTGATCACAACCGTGACTGTTTGAATTTCTACCAAGAGTGAGGCAACCTCTTCTGGAAGGGTGCCCTGATTCTCAGCCTGTTTAGTTGGGACCCTGGATCCAGGGGCAAAGTAAGAGGACAGGAGGGATCTGAAGGTTTCACACCCAAATCTGTACCCTTAGGAAATAAGTCTGGCATGTCTTGAAGAGAGATAAAGAGCAACACGTATATCACTTCTACATATTTCCCTTGTTTTCTACAGAACCATTCCAGTTGTAAAGCAGTATCGTAATTAAAGAGACTTCAACTGGCCAGTGTTCCCCATCTTCAAAAGGATTACCATGACTATTCAGTATCATAGAAGATCAGGCGCGTCTTTTAAAAACTCTGGGTATAAAACCTGTTCCAGTATTTTAAATATATTTTAAAGGAGTGGTTCTGGAGCCGTTAGCTCCCATCTGTGAGAAAAAAGAGGCATCCACAGCTGTGGCTTTTTTCCATCGGAGGCATCTCTACCTGCTCTAGATGGGGGTGGAGACAGAATTTCCACTGAAGCTTTCCTTCTCTGGTTGGACTTAGTCTGTCCCTTACCGACACAGGTGCCTTATCTGTCCTTTCTGGTTCTACCACTGAGGTGGGGTGAATATGCACCAAGTGTAGACCTGATGGCATCCCAGATTAAGGTCCAGTCATTAACGTCCATCATTAATTAATTAATGTCCATCATTAATTAATGTCCATCATTAAAATCTTCGATTTCTGCTCTTCCTGTCATGCCACCCAGAGTGCAACAGAGTAGCCTTCTGGAATGCTTCCCAAGTTAGAACTATTAGGGGAAGTATCCATCTTCCGTGTACTTGTGGATATTCCTGAGTACAATCCTGAGTGCAATAGAAGGGGTGAGTCATAAAGGGATGAACAACAACCAAGATGTCCCTTCTGAGTGTAGCAAAAGTGGGGAAGGGCCGCCCAGCAAGGAAAAAGTGATTTTAGTCCTTCAACAATTAGCGCCAATCCTTCCAGTTCATTCTCACAGATTCCAGAGAAAGAATATCTAAGGAGTTGAGACAGAGAGCCTCCTCTGATCCACTAACAGCACTACCAGAGGAAGAGGCCTGCTGTACTTCCAATTTGGCATTCTCGACTTATGTTTGTAGAAACCTCATGCTCACTAGCAGCGCTTCCATCCATATAGTTTGAGGCACAGCTATGACGAGGACTCACTTTTAGGACTCTGGCCCCATATTCAGCAGATGGATAGATCTTTTGTTTTCTCCTTTGTCTCTCGCTTCTCTTCTTTTTTCAGCTATTTGTAAGGCCTCCTCAGACAACCAATTTTGCCTTTCTTTTTCTTGGGGATGGAACCATGAGGGTGTGATCACTCACCTAGAGCCAGTCATCCTGGAGTGTGAAGTCAAGTGGGCCTTAGGAAGCTTCACTACCAACAAAGCTAGTGGAGGTGATGAAATTCCAGCTGAGCTATTTCAAATCCTAAAAGATGATGCTGTGAAAGCCCTGCACTCAATATGCCACCAAACTTGAAAAACTCAGCAGGGGCCACAGGACTGGACAAGGTCAGTGTTCATTCCAATCCCAAAGAAGGGCAACAACAAAGAATGTCCCAACTACCACACAATTGCATTCATCTCACAGGCTAGGAAGGTCATGCTCAAATTCCTTCAAGCTAGGCTTCAAAGAATCAAGAACTTCTTAAATAAGCCTATACAAGTCACTGAAAAGTCTCAGTTAAACAGCAGAACACAAGGAAATGGAAGTAGGTGAATTTATTACAAGGACCTGAAACAATTAACAAAAAGGGCACCCTGAGGGAGGTCAAGGCTAGAACCAGGCAGAGAAAGCTGCAGTACTTGGGGTTCAGGCCTTTATAAGTGACCCTGGGTGAAGTGCTGTGTGTTCCCCAGGTTGAGTGTGGATTGCTCAGTTCAAACCAAGACCAGCAGGATTCTGGTGAGCTCTGTGAGCATTTCATTTAAGGGGGCCTGTTAAGTGGAACCTGGGGTTTGGCAAAACCGCTAATCACAAGGAAGGTAGTCATCTAATGCAAGTGTTCAGAGGACTGGCTGGTGTGAGTTTAACACTTGCAGGCTGCCTGCTCCACACACAGATGCTGAGGCAGTAACAGCAAGGAGCAGTTCAGGTAAGCTCTCAACAATACTCTGCATGATCCTTCTTATTAGAATTCTCACAATGTCCAAGTAGTTACAAAATGGGAGAGGTGATACAACATAGATATGGGGGAAAATATATGAAAGTATTAAAGGTTTAAAGCCACTAAGGAACTAATTTCTACAGATACCAGCTCTCTGTGCTACCAGATAGTTTGTTATAATCTCTTCTTTATAACTTGAAATAAGGTGGGAGAGGTTAATGTTGGTGGTGGGTTAACATTTCATTGATTACAAGCAACCGAAATACTAAACACCATTCATTTTTATTAACTGTGTGCTTAGTCACTCAGTTGTGTCCGAGTCTTTGCGACCCCATGGACTGTAGCCTGCCAGGCTCCTCTGTTCATGGGGATTCTCCAGGCAAAAATACTGGAGTAGGTTGCCATTTCCTTCTCCAGGGGATCTTCCCAACCCAGGAATCGAACCCAGGTTTCACGCATTGCAGGTGTATTCTTTACTGTCTGAACCACCATGGAAGCCCATACATGTATTAATTTCATACATATTTGACATTTTACAATTTCACACGTTATAATCTTTTACAATCCACTGTGTGATCCTTAATTAAAATACAGACTACAAGCATAGAGAAAGATTTATTTTTCTGATATAATAATATGAAAATTGTGATTTCTATGGTTTACACAACAGAGGTTAGCAAACACTTAGGAAATATGGCCATACACTAATTATATGCTTTTTCTAGAAAGCGTTTCCCGTACATTTCTAGGTTACCACAGAAGATATATTTCAACATTGTCAACTAATATTCATGACTTGTGTTGATGTTATGATGATACAACAATATTTTAGTGAACTGTTATTGTGTCATCTTCACAAATTCAGTGATATAACTATTGAAAATTTAGAACCAACCGCTGTTGTACTTTAATACATGCAAAGAGTTCATGACCACTTACATCATGGTGACCTCTAGGGACATTTGACATCAAAGACAAACACCTGCAATTAGATGTTCATTGTACATTTTACATTCCGGTTCCATTCTGTAATGGAGAATAGATAGAAATGGTTACAACACAATATAGAAGGGCTTCTCTTATCTCTAAAGTACAAACCATAAAAAAAAAGAAAAAAATCTACATTTGCATACACACTAAAAATGAAGCACAATATGGATTTCATAGTTCAATTACATTAATTCTCAAATAATCTCAAATCATGTCATTATAAACAGGATACATTGCTAATAACTGTAACTTTCTAACCATCAACGCTTCATCTTGTGACCATACTAACATGTTCACTTTCTATGTGTTTTAATTATACATTACTCTCCATAATAATTCTCCTTCAGAGGAACTTCAGAAAACAGGATTGATGAAATCCTTACTAGTTTTCAGTCTCTGATATGTATTTAGATTTACGTTTTGATGAAATACATTTGTACATATTTGTTACATTACTTCCATATGTTTCTTGTATAAGCTCTCATGCTTTCTGATGTATGTTTAAGACAAACCTCTTCCATCACTTCTTTCATTACTAGGGCTTGTCTCCAGTGTGTGCTCTCAGGTGTTGAGTGAGATCACTGCTCTGACTAAAGGCTGTGCCACATTGCTTACATTTGTAAGGTTTCTCTCCAGTATGAATTTGCTGATATTTAGAAAAATTTGAGCTCTGGCTAAGGCTTTGCCACCTTCTTTGCATTTGCATGGTTTCTCCCCAGTATGAATCCTCTGATGTTGGGAAAGACCTGAGCTATTGGTAACGGCTTTGCCACATTCTGTACGTTTCTAAGGTTTCTTCCAAGTATGAGTTCGCTGATGTTCAGTAAGATTTGAGAAACGGATAAAGGTTTTGCCACATTCCATACATTTGTAAGGTATATCTCCACTACGAATTCACTGATGTTGAGAAAAACTTGACATCTGGTGGACGGCTTTGAAGCAATCCTTACATTTAGAAGTTTTCTCTCCAGTATAAATTCGCTGATGTTAAGTAAGATTTGAGTTCTGATAAAAGGCTTTGCCACACTTTGCACATTTATAAGGTTTCTCCCCAGTATGATTTGCTGATGTCGATTAAGATTTGAGCAATAGATAAACACTTTGCCTCACTCCTTACATTTATAAGTTTATAAGATTTCTGGCCAGTATGGATTCACTGATGGTGCCTAAGATGTGAACTGTTACTAAAGGCTTTGCCAAATTGTACAATTGAAATGTTTCCGATCTGCATGAATCATCCAATTGCTACTTAGATTGGATGAGTGAGTAAAGACTTTTATACATTCCTTACACTTGTTTTCTTTTTGTGGATTCGGAATAGTCTGCTGTTCAATAAGTTCTGAAGACTGATTAGAAACTTTACCATATTCACTACAATTATAAGTCTTCTCTCCAATATGATTATCTTTATAGAAAGACCTGATATTTGATAAATGGAGCATCATAGTTACTCAGAAATGTGCACAGTTTTATTAGGACTCTCAAGAAATGAAACAGCAACCAGTTCATGCAGGTTGTCACAAGCCAAGAAGAGCATTTTAGTTCTCACTGTGAAAGAGAAAGGTAATCACCAGACAAGATTTCGTCATGGTTTAACAGGAAGAAGGCAGCAGGTGATAGCCATCTATGACAGAAACAGAAATAAATCCACACTTCTCCAAAATCATTTCCAATGAAGCAGATCTTCCAAAAACACATGACAAAGAATGACTTCTTCACTGATGCTTGGACCTCTCACCTGAGTCATTGGCTCCATCCATTCACACGTACCTGGGTACATGGCCATTGTCTCCATTCTGCTTATATTCCTGGGATCCTTCATTTGCTCCAGAAAAGTGACCAGGTCCACCTTAGAAACCACAAGACCTGTTAATCAGAGAACAGAATATTTGTTTTGCTAGAGATTCATCACTTTTCAATCTAATATGTATCCAGGTGAGAAGAGAATGCATGGTAGGATGTTAAGACAGCCTAGAAAAAGATTTCCTCAAATACTTCCTATAGTTCTCTAACATCATGGTAGAGAGCACCCCTGAGTTGGGTCTTGGTCTTTGCCTGGCGTTGTTCTGTGCACAAGTCACACAAGTAGCATTGATCTGCACACACAGGGCTGGGAGCTTAGGAACAAAATAGCAGTGGCCCAGTAAGCTCTCCAGCACAGTTTTTCCTAAACGAGTTTTCTCATGATGTTTTACCAGCTGGATTTCTGTATTGCTGGAGACAGAGTCTTTGATCTGGGAGCTCCAGCAGCCCTCCTTTTATTCTTCCCTCATTTAGCGCCCACTGAACTTCTTCCTTGGTATACCTTGGGGATGGAGGTAATTCTGGTGCGAAGAGAACCTTAAAGATTGCCTCGGGGCCCACTGTGGGACTCGGTTGGGTCGCCACCTCCTTGGCTGCCTAATCGCTGTCCGATTCCCATTGCTGACTGGATCAATTCCTTGCTGATGGCCTTTACAATGGATGACTGCCACTTGGGAAGGCTTCCAGACTGCTTCTAACAGCTGAAGATTTCTTTTTTTTTAAAAATCTCCTTTCCCTCTGCTGTCAATAGTCCCCTTTCTTTATAAATGGCTCCATATACAGGTAAAGAAGCAAAGGCGTAATGTGCCTCGGTATAGATGTTGACTCCTTTCCCTTCGGTGTGCCATAGTGCCTGGGAGAGTGCCCATAGCTTAGCCCGAGGTGGTGACCACCCTTGTGGCAGGCCTCAGCCTTCACTATCTCATCAGTTGTTGTTATGCCAGAGCCTGCTTTGTGCTGCCCATCTTGGATGATACTGCTTCCGTCAGTGAACAGTTCCAGTTCTGGGTTCTAGAAGGGAATGCCCATCAGGTGCAGCCTGCTCGAGTAAATCTCATCTATGAACTCCTCACAGTTATGATCGGGGTTTCTGCTTCTGTAGGTAAAAATTGGTGGGTTGCAGTGTCCACACAGTCTTGAGCTGGACCCGTGAGTTTCTGCAAAGCAGTTCTTGATAGTGAATCGTCCTGGAGTTGGCCAGCCACTTATGTTCCCTGTTCATCAGGACAGTAACAGCATGGGGAACCTTTACATTTACACTTTGTCCTAGTGTAAGCTTATCTGCTTCTCTGGCCAGAATCACAGTGGCAGATAATGCTCGGAGGCATGGTGGCCGTCCCGTGACCACTGAATCTAGTGGTTTGGACAGGTATGTGACTGGGCGCTGCATGGCCCAACTGTTTGTGTGAGGACCCCCAGTGCAGTGTGATTTCCTCATGTACAGAGAGGGTAAAGTCCTTTGTCTCATCTGGCAGCCCTAATGCTGGAGCGCTTGTCAAGAGTCTCATTCACATTCATTTTTCCTCCACCTGGCCACTCTCCTGAGGGAGATTTAAGATTCCTCTTAATATTGACAGGTCGGTACAAACTCCCAAACTGGACCAGCCTCATAGGGAGGGATCAGATCCCCAAGAGGCTGGCACATCCTTCCAGCCTCATGAGGTCATCACAGACCCCAGGTTTTGGGCCCTCTCAGTCTCTGAAGGCCATGGACTGTGAAGCTCACTTTCACTGCATTCAATCAGCAATCATGCATACACAATCACTCAGAGGTTGTCACAATACCCCCCTCTCCTGAGTCCCCAGGTCTCCCTATCTGATGCTCCCTTCCTGGGAGCTCCAAGGAGGTGATCAGTCTCCTCTTCTACACATTGGATTAAGACCTCCTGACTTGGGACTGGCCCCAGGCCTTTACGTGATCCTGTGGCCATTCCTGGTGAGTTGGTCTGTCCCTTCAATGAGTCTGGTCAGGGCTCAGCCATCCAGAGAGTTAGAGCACCGTTCCAAAAGAGCACCGAGAATACCATCAGGTATCACACCTCCTTGTTTGTCTCAGGGTCCTCTGCTCTGACCTGGCTGAGCCACCAGTCCGGCAGCTAAAGGGGCCAGTGTGGTTGGAATCTCGCTGGGGTCTCCAGGAATGTTGCAGAAACCAGTACTTGAGAAACTAAGCATCACACTCAGAGAGTTGGAGAACTCAGGTTCATTACACCGGTGGGCCCAGAGGAGTTAACACTCCAAGCTCTGAGCCCTGAACAAAGGGGTTACAGAGTTTTCATACATGGACAGGCATGATTTGCAGGTTTGCAGGTTTGCAGGGGCTAGGGCGATTCCAAAGAGTAGGACAAGTGTGAGTGAGATAAGCTCCAGTTCCAAGTATTGTGAGTCCCCACTTTTTGAGACCTATGTGATATAGACTTTGCAAGGAGCAAGCTGAGTTACAGAGGCAGAAGGAGCAGGAGATCATGTAAAATTTTGATTTGTTTCTCTTGACCTTCACAGCTTTCTTTGGAAATAAAGCAGGGACAGCAGTGAACATTGGGTTAAAAATGTGTGTGCCTAGACGCTCAGTGATGTCTGAGTCTTTCCGACCCTTTGGACTCTAGCCCACCAGCTCCTCTCTCCATGGGATTTTGCAGGCAAGAATACTGGAGTGGAGTGTCATTTCCTCCTCCAGGGGATATTCCTGACCCAGGGATGACGCCCAGGTCTGTTAGGCCTCCTGCATTGTCACTTAGACTCTTTAGTCCTACTGCCACCTTGGAAGTCCAAAAGTGCACAAGGGAATGGAGAAATGTCTGTGAAAATGATGCCTTAAATGCACACCTGATGACCAACAAAGGAAATAATGATCTGTGTTAAGTACTAAGTGACATAAGAAAGGCTAAAAAAAAAAAAAGATACACGTGGCCTGAACGTTGAGAGTTAGGTTTTATTTTGTGGAAATGTGAGCCCAGGAGACACAGTGTCAGGTGACTGCAAGACAGCTGAGGAGGCAAGACAGGAGCCACACTATATACAATTTTGCAGCAAGGGGCAGGTAATCTGAATATTAAAAGTGACAATTAATGCAAGGGAAAAACATCTCTCACATGAAGAGATTTAGTGATCGTCTATGTATGGGGCTTCCCTCATAGCTCACTTGGTAAATCACCTGCCTGCAATGCAGGAGACCCGGGTTCAATTCCTGGGTCAGGAAGATCCCCTGGAGAAGGAAATGTCAACCCACTCCAGTATTCTTGCCTGGAGAATCCCACGGACAGAGGAGCCTAGTGGGCTGCAGTCCACAGGGTCGCAAACAGTCGGACACGACTGAGCTCACTTTCACTTTCACTATGTATGGGAAAATGGAAGCATCTGGACTTATTGAAATCATTTCTTTCATATGCATCTAGCTATCTGGGGACAATCCTTCTTCCTTCATTGTTCACATCCTAATTCCAAGGGGACGACAGAAGACCAGAGGTTTAAATGGCATCGCCATCTCAATGGAGATGATTTTGAGCAAACTCCAGATGGTGAAGGAATGGGAAATCTGGCGTGTTACAGTCCATGGGTCTCAAAAGTTGGACAAGAGTGAGTGAGTGAACAACAACAAACATAGAGACACAAGCCCATCATACCCTGACTGCTGAATGGATGAGGGAGCTCACTGAACACTAAGTCACACCCTCTATGAATCAGTATATTCAAGAAACAAAGTCTGAACAAAAATGGCGGATGGCAGCCTCTCACACCACCGCCCACCCCCCCATCCCCACGCCCCAACCAGCCCCAGCTCCTCAGCAGTTACCAAGTAGGAAACAGCTGGTGGCTTCTGAATAGCTGCCTTTGTTTCACCCAGGCTCAGAGATCTGCTTTTAGAAAAGGCTTCTTTAGTGTTAGAGTCAAGATGGCCTGGATGAACAGCAACAACCTCAGATACGCAGATGATTTTACACTACTGGCAGAAAGTGAAGAGGAACTAAAGAGTCTCTTGATGAGGGTGAATGAGGTGAATGAAAAAGCTGGCTGAAAACTCATCATTAAAAAAACTATGATGATGACATCCAGTCCTATCACTTCATAGGAAATAGAGGGAAAAAGTGGAAACAGTGACAGATTTTCTGTTCCTGGGCTTTAACATCACTGTGAACGGTGACGGCAGCCATGAAATCAAAAGATGCTTGCCTCTTTAAGGCTATAACAAACTTAGTGTAGTAAAAAGCAAAGACATCAATTGCTAACAAACGTCCATCTAGTCTAAACTATGGTCTTTCCAAGTCGTTTGAGATTTGGACCATAGAGAAGGCAGGGCACTGAATAATTGAGGCTTTCAAATTGTGTGCTGGAGAAGACTCTTGAGAGTGTTTTATCATTGAGGAACTAGGGTAAATACACTTAACATATTTAATGTTAGTTCATCTAAAAAACTAATTTTGAAGTAAAATTCAGGTTTGCATTTGCCCATTTAAGGGAGGTGTCTTAAGCAGTGAAGAAATAATTTGAGGATGAAATTTATTAAATCATACATGTAGTTTCCAAGGATTGGAAATTATAGGGTAGAAACAAATAATATCTGTCCCCAGTATTCCCATAAGTTTGGCAGTTTGTTCACGACTCCACCCACACATTAAGATTTAAAAGGGCTTAATATAGTTACTCAGAAATCCGCACAGTTTTCCCTGAAACCTCCTCAGTGGCTCAGTGGAGAAGCCATCAGGTCATGCCATTTGTCCCAGGCCAAGACAAGAATTCTTGTCCTCACTGTGAATGTGAAAATTAATCACTGCAGAGAAATACATAAATGATAAAAAGAATCAAGAAGGGGTCAAGAGATGACCCTCTATGACAGGGACAGAAATAAACCAAGGCTAATCCAAAATCATTTCCGTTGAAGTAGATCTTCCCAAACCACATGACAAAGTATTGCATCCTCCATCGCTTTCATCTGAGTCATCTGCTCCATCCACTGACATGTACCTGGGTGTATTGCTGTTTTCTCCATTTGATTTACAGTCCAGGCATCCTTCACTTCATCCTGAAAGATGACCAGATCCAGCTGAGAGAACACAAGACATGTTCATCAGAAAAAGGAATATGTGTTTTGGTGGTGATTCATCTGTTTCCAATCCAGTATGTGTTAAGGTAAGAAGAGAAGTCAAGGTAGAAGGTTAAAATAGCCACCACCCCCCCCCCCCACAAAGAAAAAAAGGATTTCCCCAAAGACTTTATTGAAAGCACCTTTAAAATACAAATGCATAAAAGCCAGATTCTGAAATTGTACTCAAGCTCTACTGAGGTTAAAGCAGGTAGAGGAAATCTGATTTTAAGAGGAGGTTGGCACTATTTGATGCCAGAGAATTTATAGAATCACCACTAGTCCAGAATGAAGGGTATGCAGGTCATGAAGCAACAGTTAGAACCAACACGGAACAATGGACTGGTTTCAAATAGGGAAGGAGGACCTCAGAGCTGTATATTGTCACCCTGTTATTTAACTTCTATGCAGAGTACATTATCCAGCCAAAGCCATGCTGGATGAAGTAGAACCTGAAATTAGGATTGCCAGGAGAAATATCAGATATGCACATGATACCACTCTAGTGGCACAAAGCGGAAAGGAGCTAAAGAGGCTCTTAATGGGGGTGAAACGGAGAGTGAAAGAAGCTGGCAGAAAACTCAACATTCAGAAAACTAAGATCATGGCATGTAGTCCCATCACTTAGTTCAAATAGATGCCAACACAGAAACAGTGACAGAGGGCTCCAAAATCACTGCGGATGGTGATTTCAGCCCTGAAATTCAAAGACAGTTGCTCCTTGGAAGAAAAGCTATGACCAATCTAGACAGCATATTCAAAAGCAGGATATCACTTTGCACACAAACGTCAAAATGGTCAAAGCTATGGTTTTTCTAGTAGTCACATACGGATGTGATAGTTGGATGATAAAGAAGGCTGAGCGCCAAAGAACTGATAGCTCAAATTGTGGTGTGGGAAAAGGCTCTTAAGAGTCGTTTGGACTCAAGAAGCTGAAACCAGTCAACCATAAGGAAATCAATCCTGAATATTCATAGGAAGGACTGACGCTGAGGCTGAAGCCGCAATACTTTGGTCTCTGTGTGTGCTGAACCAACTCATTGGCAAGATCCTGATGCTGAGAAAGATTGAAAGCAAAAGGAGAAGGGAGTGACAGAGGGTGAGATGGTTGAACAGCTTTGTTGACTCAGTGGAGATGAATTTGAGGAAACTCCAGGCGTTGACGAAGGATAGGGAAGCCTGGCTTGCTGCATTCCATGGGATCCAAGAGTTCTATACAACTTAGCCACTGAATAACAAACAACAAGAATGAAGGCAGAAGAAGCAGTGGTACATAGTACACAATGGAATATTACTCAGCCATAAAGGGGAACGTATTTGAGTCAGTTCTAACGAGGTGGATGAACCTCGAGCCTACTATACAGAGTGAAGTAAGACAGAAAGAGAAATAGAAATATCATATACTAACACATATATATGGAATTTAGAAAAAAACAGTACTGAAGAATTTACTTGCAGGACAGCATTGGAGAAACGGACATAGATAATAGACTTATGGAAATGGGGAGAGGGGAGGAGAGGGTGAGATGTATGGAGAGAGTAACATGGAAACTTACATTACCACATGTAAAAATAGATATCCAAAGGGAATTTGCTGTGCGTGTCAGGAGACTCAAACAGCACAGGGAGTGGGATGGGGAGGGAGATGCGAGGGATATTCAAAAGGGAGGGGATACATGTATACCTATGGCTGTTTCATGTTGAGGTTTGACAGAAAAGAACAAAATTCTGTAAAGCAATTATCCTTCAATTAAAAAGTAAACAAACAAACAAAAAGAATGAAAGCAACAGATTACATCAAGGAAGCAGTAGTTTAGAATAATAATGACTCGTGAAAATTGTCTTTCAAATATCACAAATACTCATTTCCCCCTAGAAAGCAAGGACCTGAAATTATTGGAAGAAGAAAAAGATTTCAGGAGACCGTCTAGAACAAAAGAAGCAAAACCCTGATGGTAGATAAGCGATTCTGGAAGGAAGTCATCCTTACCCAAGCAGGCCAGGTTCCTATATTTCTCTACCATCACGTCCCTGTACAATTCCTGCTGACCGAGGTCCAGCATTCCCACTCCTCTTGAGCAAAATCTATGGCCACATCCCAGAATGTCAGCTGTCCCTGAAATACAAAGGAAAGATGCCATGTGGCCATGGGAAGACTTCCTCATGTGACCCAAGATGAAAACAGCAAGTTCAGAGACCTGGTTGTGATTAGTGGTGTGGCTGATGGTACAGAATAATAACATTTTTACACAGTAATATTTTCCACCACATTTCGACCCCAAGAAAAGAGGATGAGATATGATCCACAAAGCATTACACAAACTATTGTGATCTGGAAGAGAAATTATAAAATGATCGGATCAACATTGGCATATTAATTTTTGAGTGTCATAAGCCTGTGAAACAGGATAAATTGTCTATCAAGAAAACAGGAGACATTTAAAAAAAGCATACTCTGATTCAAGAGTTTTGGAGTGGGGCCAATGCTCCACATTTTTAACAAGCTTATTGTAACTAGTAATGTGAAGAAAACTGCTCCTTAAATAGCCATTTTGAACTACATGAGCTGCAAAGAAATAGAATAGTAAAGATTCATACTTAAACATTGAATTGTAAGTGTTTTGCACATTTGAGAGGTCTGATAGAATAGTACCCAGGGCAGCTACAACCGTTTGACTTATTTAGTATATATTCTATGTCTTTCTAACAATTTTTTACTGTTGAATGCACCACATAAATAATATAAAATCAACATTGCAGTTCTACCTTTTTGCAAATATTTTGTCAAACATTCATTAAATGGCAGAGCTTGAATTTTGCTTCAGTTTGTGTGACCTAGAATTGAACTAATAAAACACAAATACACAGAGACAACACTAATGAAAGTTTGTAGAAGTTTTAGAGGGACTTTTGTGGTGGTCCATCGTTGGGGTACTTTAGTGGAACGGAACCTGGTGGTCCGGAGTTGATGATAAGAAAGTAAAAGAAGGAAAGAGGCTAATATTCCCTGGGTTACAGAGCAGGCCTCTGCGCTTCAGGGAATCAGCCAGAAAGAGAGAGAAAGGAAGAAGGACATGGGGACCCAAGTCTGGTGGTACAAGGGTGCTTTATTGAATTCCGTGTGAGTATTTATACTGTATTACAACGTAGCTTCTTCAGGTAAAGATCAAAAGACCAGACTTTACAAGTTACCAAGGAAACAGAGCAATAGAGGCCATAAGGCCAAAAGGCAATCCATATCAAAGTTCAGTTCAGTTCAGTTCAGTCGCTAGTCGTGTCCCCTAGCTCTTTGCGACCCCGTGAATCACAGCACACCAGGCCTCCCTGTCCATCACCAACTCCCGCAGTTAACGCAAACTCATGTCCATCGAGTGATGCCATCCAGCCATCGCATCCTCTGTCATCCCCTTCTCCTCCTGCCCCCAATCCCTCCCAGCATCAGGGTTTTTTCCAATGAGTCAACTCTTCGCATGAGGTGGCCAAAGTATTGGAGTTTCAGCTTTAGCATCAGTCCTTCCAGTGAACACCCAGGACTGATCTCCTTTAGGATGGACTGGTTGGACCTCCTTGCAGTCCAAGGAACTCTCAAGAGTCTTCTCCAACACCACAGTTCAAAAGCATCAATTCTTCGGGGCTCAGCTTTCTTCAGAGTCCAACTCTTACATCCATACATGACCACTGGAAAAACCATAGCCTTGACTAGACGGACTTTTGTTGGCAAAGTAATATCTCTGCTTTTGAATATGCTATCTAGGTTGGTCATAACTTTCCTTCCAAGGAGTAAGCGTCTTTTAATTTCATGGCTGCAGTCACCATCTGCAGTGATTTTGGAGCCCCCAAAATAAAGTCTGACACTGTTTCCACTGTTTCTCCATCTATTTCCCACGAAGTGATGAGACCAGATGCCATGATCTTAGTTTTCTGAATGCTGAGTTTTAAGCCAACTTTTTCACTCTCCTCTTTGAATTTCATCAAGAGGCTTTTAGGAGCTATCCCACATTGAAGGTCAGGAAGGGTGGCGGTGAGGAGATACCCCTCGTCCAAGGTAAGGAGCAATGGCTGCGCTTTGCTGGAACAGCCGTGAAGAGATACCCACGCCCAAGGTAAGAGAAACCCAACTAAGACGGTAGGTGTTGCAAGAGGTCATCAGAGGGCAAACACACTGAAACCATACTCACAGAAAACTAGTCAATATAATCACACTAGGACGACAGCCTTGTCTAACTCAATGAAACTAAGCCATGCCCGTGGGGCAACCCAAGATGGGCGGGTCACGGTGGAGAGATTTGACAGATTGTGGTCTACTGGAGAAGGGAATGGCAAACCACTTCAGTGTTCCTGCCTTGAGAAGCCCATGAACAGTATGAAAAGGCAAAATGATAGGATACTGAAAGAGAAATTCCCCAGGTCAGTAGGTGCCCAATATGCTACTGGAGATCAGTGGAGAAATAACTCCAGAAAGAATGAAGGGATGGAGCCAAAGCAAAAAGAATACCCAGCTGTGGATGTGACTGGTGATAGAAGCAAGGTCCGATACTGTAAAGAGCAATATTGCCTAGGAACCTGGAATGTCAGGTCCATGAATCAAGGCAAATTCGAAGTGGTCAAACAAGAGATGGCAAGAGTGAATGTCGACATTCTAGGAATCAGTGAACTGAAATGGACTGGAATGGGTGAATTTAACTCAGATGACCATTATATCTACTACTGTGGGCAGGAATCCCTCAGAAGAAATGGAGTGGCCATCATGGTCAACAAGAGTCTGAAATGCAGTACTTGGATGCAAACTCAAAAACGACAGAATGATCTCTATTCGTTTCCAAAGCAAAACATTCAATATCACAGTAATCCAAGTCTATGCCCCAACCAGTAACGCTGAAGAAGCTGAAGTTGAACGGTTCTATGAAGACCTACAAGACCTTTCAGAACTAACACACAAAAAAGATGTCTTTTTAATTATAGGGGACTGGAATGCAAAAGTAGGAAGTCAAGAAACAACTGGAGTAACAGGCAAATTTGGCCTTGGAATACGGAATGAAGCAGGGCAAAGACTAATAGAGTTTTGCCAAGAAAATGCACTGGTCATAACAAACAGCCTCTTCCAACAACACAAGAGAAGACTGTATACATGGACATCACCAGATGGTCAACACCGAAATCAGATTGATTATATTCTTTGCAGCCAAAGATGGAGAAGCTCTATACAGTCAGCAAAAACAAGCCCAGGGGCTGACTGTGGCTCAGACCATGAACTCCGTATTGCCAAATTCAGACTTAAATTGAAGAAAGTAGGGAAAACCACTAGACCATTCAGGTATGACCTAAATCAAATCCCTTATGATTATACAGTGGAAGTGAGAAATAGATTTAAGGGCCTAGATCTGATAGATAGAGTGCCTGATGAACTATGGAATGAGGTTCGGGACATTGTACAGGAGACAGGGATCAAGACCATCCCCATGGAAAAGAAATGCAAAAAGCAAAATGGCTGTCTGGGGAGGCCTTACAAATAGCTGTGAAAAGAAGAGAAGCGAAAAGCAAAGGAGAAAAGGAAAGATATAGGCATTTGAACGCAGAGTTCCAAAAAATAGCAAGAAGAGATGAGAAAGCCTTCTTCAGTGATCAATGCAAAGAAAGAGAGGAAAACAACAGAATGGGAAAGACTAGAGATTTCTTCAAGAAAATCAGAGATACCAAAGGAATATTTCATGCGAAGATGAGCTCGATAAAGGACAGAAATGGTATGGACCTAACAGAAGCAAAAGATATTAAGAAGAGATGGCAAGAATACACAGAAGAACGGTACAAAAAAAGATCTTCACGACCCAGATAATCATGATGGTGTGATCACTGACCTAGAGCCAGACATCCTGGAATGTGAAGTCAAGTGGGCCTTAGAAAGCATCGCTACGCACAAAGCTAGTGGAGGTGATGGAATTCCAGTTGAGCTATTCCAAATCCTGAAAGATGATGCTGTGAAAGTGCTGCACTCAATATGCCAGCACATTTGGAAAACTCAGCAGTGGCCACAAGACTGGAAAAGGTCAGTTTTCATTCCAATCCCAAAGAAAAGCAATGCCAAAGAATGCTCAAACTACCGCACAATTGCACTCATCTCACACGCTAGTAAACGAATGCTCAAAATTCTCCAAGCCAGGCTTCAGCAATATGTGAACCGTGAACTTCCAGATGTTCAAGCTGGTTTTAGAAAAGGCAGAGGAACCAGAGATCAAATTGCCAACATCCACTGGATCATGGAAAAAGCAAGAGAGTTCCAGAAAAACATCTATTTCTGCTTTATTGACTGTGCCAAAGCCTTTGACTGTGTGGATCACAATAAACTGTGGAAAATTCTTGAAGAGATGGGAATACCAGACCACCTGATCTGCCTCTTGAGAAATTTGTATGCAGGTCAGGAAGCAACAGTTAGAACTGGACATGGAACAACATACTGGTTCCAAATAGGAAAAGGAGTACGTCAAGGCTGTATATTGTCACCCTGTTTATTTATCTTATATGCAGAGTACATCATGAGAAACGCTGGGCAGGAAGAAACAGAAGCTGGAATCAAGATTGCCGGGAGAAATATCAATAACCTCAGATATGCAGATGACACCACCCTTAGGGGAGAAAGTGAAGAAGAACTCAAAAGCCTCTTGATGAAAGTGAAAGCGGAGAATGAAAAAGTTGGCTTAAAGCTCAACATTCAGAAAACGAAGATCATGTCATCCGGTCCCACCACTTCATGGGAAATAGATGGGGAAACAGTGGAAACAGTGTCAGACTTTATTTTGGGGGGCTCCAAAATCACTACAGATGGTGACTGCAGCCATGAAATTAAAAGACACTTACTCCTTGGAAGGAAAGTTATGACCAACCTAGATAGCATATTCAAAAGCAGAGACATTACTTTGCCAACAAAGGTCCGTCTAGTCAAGGCTATGGTTTTTCCTGTGGTCATGCATGGATGTGAGAGTTGGACTACGAAGAAGGTTGAGACCCGAAGAATTGATGCTTTTGAACTGTGGTGTTGGAGAAGACTCTTGAGAGTCCCTTGGACTGCAAGGAGATCCAACCAGTCCATTCTGAAGGAGATCAGCCCTGGGATTTCTTTGGAAGGAATGATGCTAAAGCTGAAACTCCAGTACTTTGGCCACCTCATGCGAAGAGTTGACTCATTGGAAAAGACTCTGATGCTGGGACGGATTGGGGGCAGGAGGAGAAGGGGATGACAGAGGATGAGATGGCTGGATGGCATCGCTGACTCGATGGACGTGAGTCTCATTGAAGCCTGGGAGTTGGTGATGAACAAGGAGGCTTGGTGTGCTGCAATTCATGGAGTCGCAAAGAGTCGGACACGACTGAGCAACTGATCCTATCTGATCTGATGTGATCACTTTCTATCCATATCAAAGTGAAAGTGAAAGTGAAGTCACTCCGTCCTTTCCCACTCTTTGTGACTCTGTCGACTGTAACACAGTAGGCTCCTCAGTCCATGGGATTCTCCAGGCAAGAATACTGGAGTGGGTTGCCATTGCCATCTCCAGGATCCATATCAAAAGAGGGTCTTAAATAATCCCTTTCACCAAATGGAAAAGCTAATGAAGGAAATCCTCTGTAAGCATCCCATCTCTATTTTATCAGTCCTGGGAGTGGCTTGTCACTCCTCTCCTCCTGAGAGGAACTGAAAAGGAACAGAGGGCTCAAGAGAGATAGGAAAGGGCACACAGGACTCCTACTGTGAAACATTCCCTGACAGTCCATGACTAAGACCTCAGCTCCCAAGGCAGGGGGATGGGTTCAATACCTACTTAGAGAAATAGATCCCACACCGCACAGCTAAAGTTTTCCAGTGTCAACAAAATCTCCCACATGGCTCCAAGATCCTGCGTGCTACAACTAAGACACAACCGGGGCAAACAAATAAATTAGTGTATTTTTCAAAAGAACTTTATATAACTTGGGAGAATACCAAGACAAGAAAAAAAATCATCAAATAATTTCAACATTTTTCTGCACACAGGGATACATTAAAATGAGATTATACTTACTAAGAATATTAAAGCTCTTCATGTCAATAAAATCAAGATCATTTTTAAAGGGTTAATATATATACATGTACTTGTGGATGATATTCTTTGTACATTTTAGATTCATTTACGGTGGAATCATACACAGCAGTATAAGATAAATTACGACTATTGGTTCTGAAGCTTTTCTTTCTTGAAAAACTGTATCATTTGTGTTGAGCTTTATCTTTCAACACAGTGGAAAACAGATTAGCTCCATTATGATTGCTGTAAATATTTAAAAATATACAAACAGGTGGTAAGAAGACTGTCTGTGATTTGAGCCTGGAGTGCTCTGGAAACATCACACTTGGGCTTGAGTGATCAATTCGCCTACCCCGAAAACCCACTATCTATAATTAACACAATGAGTGTTCATTCTCAGAAGCAAAGAGGAACCAAGAAGATGGGAATTTTCTCCATTAACTATGAGCATTTCCACACATTCCTTCTTCCTTTTTTCCACAACCTTGTTTAAAGAGAGAGGGAAGTATGAACTTCATAGTCTCATGATGTCAGTGATGTCTCCAGAACCAGTGGGCATCAGATGTCACGGTGTAAATGAATCACATGAAAGATGCACAATCACTGCCTGGGCATTCTGGAATTAACAATGAAATAAATTATAACTTGAATCTAACATTTAAAACTGTCAATTTTATGCAAATTTCATTTTACATATACTTCCCGTGTTTAGTATCCTAATAATGCATTTAAGTAGTAAGACTCAGCAATGCAAAGGACAGCATCTCCTAGCTTGCTTTTTATTTCTGAAAATTTTCGGAAAAACTGTGAACCTCTGAGTTGAGTCACTGGGCTTCCCAGCTGGCTCAGTGGTAAAGAATCTGCCTACCAATGCTGGAGATGTGGCTTCAGTCTCGGGGTGGAAAGAATCCCTGGGATGAGGAAATGGGAACCCACTGCAAAATTCTTGCCTGGAAAATCCCATGGACAGAAGAGAGTTGGTTCTATGTATAATGGCATTTTCAAACTCTGTTTTAAATATCTATATTGCACCCAGGTGCTAAGTCATCACTGCATTTCCCAACGTCCCTAAAATCCCAACACCAAACCACATCCCAGTGGGAGTGAGAATAGGAGTGACTCCCTATGCTGATCTCTCACAAAAAGAATAGTTTCAACAGTTGAAAGTCGCTGATTCACGTTGAGAATTCATCATGTTCCATAGAAAGCGAGGATGCAGACAATGGAGCAAAGGCTCTGGGACACAAGGAAGTCTAACGGGCTGGTCTTCACTATGATAAGAAGAAATGGGACGAAATAAGGTGATGAGATACCCGGGAAGAAAAACTAGGAGCAGAAAGCTAAAGGCTTGCAGATTCTCATTTGGGCATTTCAGGAGGAAAAGCAGATGCAGCCCCAGACCCAGGACAGGATATTTACCTGAGAAGTTGCCATTTCCTCCTCTTCTTCCTCCTGCTCTGTCTTCTCTGGGGATGTTACGCTGCAAATGCACATCTGCGGCTTGAGAAAATACCGTTGAGGGCATCACAACAGCTCTTTAACCTGCAACCAATGCTCCTACAGACAGAAGGGCCTTGGAAAGCTGAGAAGACCGACCTCTCCTGTCCTCTGTCTCAGGAGAGATTTGGGAACAATCAATTCCTACCTGGAGACCAGCCTGTGAACTTATTTCTGGATTGTTCTCTCCCCATAGAGAGCTCCTAACACTCCCCTCACACAGATAATGTGAGCTGATGCCGGAAGCCGGTGTGAGGACATCCACCCATGGCAAAGGTCATGAGGAAGGAGGCTTGACAAACGCAAAGGTGGGATCGAGCCTCAGGAGTCCCTCTGGAAATTCTCGAGCATCTACCCCCAAAACCAGAGTCTGCCTACTTTACTACTTTGTGCTCTCACCTACACCTCTGACTTTAAGGGGGGCTGTCCCCCACCACCTCTTTCGGAGGAGTTAACTTAGAGCTCCAGTTAATAATAATTCCTGGGCGTGATAGGAGTGTTTCAACCTACAAACTTCTCTGAAGGTTCTTTAGCCTGCCTGACAGGCTTGTCTGGCCGCATGCGATTGCTCACAGCCTCCCAACCGTGAGAGGCATGAGATGCTTTAAACCTTCTAAAAACAGGTTCTTTAGAGAAGTTAGAAAACTATTAGTATAAGTATAGTGGGCTGATTAGAAATTGTATTGGTGAAGGGTTTTTCATTTGTTGAGCCAATGTTTACTGCTAAGTCTCCACATCCCCTGCCCTTACACACATTAATGAATATATAGAAGAAATAAGTATTAACCTTTTATATTAATCACATTAGACCTTAGGCTAAGTAAATTCTTTCCTTAATTAAAACCCACTACACTCTCACCCTATAGGAATGTAACTTTATTTGGGTGGCATCTGTAAGAAAAATCACCCCTGGAGAAATAAGTGTTGACTGACTGCTGTCACAAGGAGAGGGTCATAAATTGTCAGCAGGCCCCCTGGCCAGAAGATGATGTAACACCCCTAAGACCTCTGTATACATCTGTATGAAGCACCTGGCTTTAATAAAAGTCAGGACTGCTGTCCCCACGTGACTTTTGTGTAACATCTCAGTGTATAAAAACAGACCCTGGAAAATAAAGAATGGGATCAGTTACTTGAAAGACTGGTCTCCCTATGTCTCTCTCTCAAACTCTGGCTGAGTTTCCATCTGGAGCGCGGAGCCCGCCATGTTTACTAATTTTCCCTGGGCTTCTAAGATCTGAGCAGGGAGGCCTTAGTGTATCCTCTCCTTTGGGAGGACGGAAGGATGCCTGTGGCCTACATAAGTGGTGCAAACTTCTTGTCTTGAAGTTTTATTGGTTTCCCACGTAAACCAAGCTACTCAGCCTCTTTTCTCCACTGAATATTCCTGCTGAGCTATTCTCATTCTATTACTCTTTATATCTCTCATTAATATTTAATTAAAGCTGTTGTATCCTGAATACCAAAGCCGTCTCCCCTTCGAACTCCCTGGATCAGCCGGGGCTGGACCTCGGCATGAGCTGACTGACTTTCCCTGTCCAAATCCAGCTAGACCAACCCTGTTGCCTCTCCATGGACGAAGCCAGGGCTCAGCTCTCACAGATGGATCAGGAGGCACTTCCTTAATCCGGGCCTCTGCTTAGAATCCCCTGGAGCACTTCCTAGACACCACAGTGATGCTCCTACAGGACCAACATAAAACTGTTGGGAGGGCATCAGTGAGGTCAGTTCCTGACACTGGTCATGTGATCCTGATGGGAAACCAGATGGAAACCATTTGGCTAAAGATTCTTTCTGAACCATTTCAATGAATACAATCCCTGGTAGTCAGGTCAACACTCCAAGAAGTTATCAATCTGCAGGTCTACAGTGTGGCCGTTAATGGAGTCCTCAGCAAATCCCATTTTTTTCCTGATGTTTCTTCTCCCAAACCAACGTTCAGGAGTCCTGAGCTCAAAGCCTCACACTCACCACACCTAAGACCTCTCTGTAGGGGAGGATTTCGGGCAGAAATTTCTGAGAGCTCAAAGCTAGAATCAGCCAGAGAAAACACCAGTTCTTACAGTTTAGCCTGTAGAAGTTATGCTGGGTGAGGTGCTCTGGGCTCGCTAGGGTGAGTGTGAATTAATCCATTCAAGCCAAAACAACAAATCCGGTGAGCACTGTGAGGGTGTCATTGAACGGGGGCATGTAAAGTAGACCCTGGGGTTCAGCAAGACTGTTGATCGCAAGGAAGGTGGTCATCTAAAGCAGGTGCTCACAGGACTGGCTTTTGTGAGTTCAAGAAACCACATGCTGCCTGCTGCCCAGACATATGCTGAGGCAGCAACAGCATGGACCAGTTTAGGGAAATTGTCAACAATACTCATTTTTTGATATAAGGATATGAGATTTGTGACTTTTACAGCTTACCAGACAAAGCCTAGGAAGCACTTAGGAAGCATGGTATACACTAATTTCACGCCTCTTCCAGGAAGACTTTCTAATACGTTTGTGGGTTATCACAGAAGCTGGCTTCATTTCAACATTGTCAAGTAATACTCATGACTTGTGTTGCTATGATAAAGATACATCATAATTGCAGTGAACTCTCATTGTGTTTTTCTTACAAATCAAGGATATTACTATTGAAACTTTTAAACCAACTTCTATCTTACTTTAATACATGGAAGATTAAATGATCACTTACATTATGGCAACTTCCAGATATTTCACATCAATGCCAAACACCTCCATTTAGATGGTCATTGTTCATTTTACATTATGGTATCCTTCATCTTCTAATGGAGGATAGATAGAAATGGTTGCAACACAATATAAAAAGGCTAATCTTAAATAAACCATTAAAAAAACTACGTTTCCAATCATAGTAGAAAGCTTAGTATGTATTGAGTGTTGAATTACATTCACATAAAAGAATCTAAAATCACGTCATTCTAAACAAGCATACAGATAGCAATCCACTCCAGTACTATTGCCTGGAAAATCCCATAGACACAGGAGCCTGGTAGGCTACAGTCTATGGGGTTGCAAAGTTGGACACGACTGAGTGACTTTACTTTTGCTTTCATACATACATTGCTACGAATTGTAACTTTCTAACCATCAACCTTCATCTCAAGATTCTTGCTAATATGTCCATTTTCTATGTGTTTTAACTATGGAGTACTCCCTACAGTCATTGTACTTCAGAGAAACTTCTGAGAACAAGATTGATGAAATGCCTTCTATTATGCAATCTCTGATATTTATCTCCATTTAACTTTTGATTAAATACTTTTCTACATATTGGTTACATCATTTCCATTGGTTTCTTATATAAACTCTTGTGTTTTCTGATGCATGTTTAGGGCAAACCTCTTCCATCACTTGTTCCATTACTAGAGTTTCTTTCCAGTGTGTGTTCTCAGATGTATAGTGAGATGACCACTCCGACTAAAGGCTTTGCCACATTCAGTACATTCATAAGGTCTCTCTCCAGTATGTATTCGCCAATGTACAGTAAGAGCTGACCTGTAACCAAAGGCTTTGCCACATTCAGTACATTTATATGGTCTCTCTCCAGTATGCATGTGCCAATGTTCAGTAAGATTATAACGTGTAATAAAGGCTTTGCCACATTCTGTACATTTATAACGTCTATCCCCGGTATGAATTTGGTGATGTTGAGTAAGGGCCGAACTCCTAATAAAGGCTTTGCCACATTCTTTACATTTGTATGGTTTCTCCCCAGTATGGATTCGATGATGCTGAGAAAGAACTGAGAAATGATGAAAGGCTTTGTTACATTCTTTACACATATAAGGCTTCTCTCCAGTATGGATTCGCTGATGATGGGTTAGATCTGAGTAACAGATAAAGGCTTTGCTACATTCTGTACATTTATAAGGTTTCTCTCCAGTATGAATTAGCTGATGTCGAGAAAGAAATGAGGAACGACGAAAGGCTTTGTTACATTCTTTACATATATAAAGTTTCTCTCCAGTATGAATTCGCTGATGTTCAATACGGTCTGAGTTGCAAGTAAAGGCTTTGCTACATTCTGTACATTTATAAGGTTTCTCTCCAGTATGAATTCGCTGATGTTCAGTAAGGCGTGAGTTGTAAGTAAAGGCTTTGCTACATTCTGTACATTTATAAGGTTTCTCTCCAGTATGAATTTGCTGATGTTCACTAAGGGCTGAGTTGCAAGTAAAGGCTTTGCTACATTCTGTACATTTATAAGGTTTCTCTCCAGTATGAATTCGCCGATGTTGAATAAGAAGTGAGTTGTAAGTAAAGGCTTTGCTACATTCTGTACATTTATGAGGTTTCTCTCCACTATGAATTCGCCGATGTTGAATAAGGCTTGAGTTGTAAGTAAAGGCTTTGCTACATTCTGTACATTTATAAGGTTTCTCTCCAGTATGAATTCGCCGATGTTGAATAAGAAGTGAGTTGTAAATAAAGGCTTTGCTACATTCTGTACATTTATAAGGTTTCTCTCCAGTATGAATTCGCCGATGTTGAATAAGGCTTGAGTTGTAAGTAAAGGCTTTGCTACATTCTGTACATTTATAAGGTTTCTCTCCACTATGAATTCGCCGATGCTTAATAAGAAGTGAGTTGTAAATAAAGGCTTTGCTACATTCTGTACATTTATAAGGTTTCTCTCCAGCATGAATTTGCTGATGTTCAATAAGCCTTGAGTTGTAAGTAAAGGCTTTGCCACATTCTGTACATTTATAAGGTTTCTCTCCTGTATGAATTTGCTGATGTTGAATAAGAAGTGAATTGTAAGTAAAGGCTTTGCTACATTCTGTACATTTATAAGGTTTCTCTCCAGCATGAATTCGCTGATGTTTAATAAGGCTTGAGTTGTATGTAAAGGCTTTGCCACATACTGTACATTTATAAGGTTTCTCTCCAGTGTGAATTCGCTGATGTTGAGTAAGGAATGAGGAACGACGAAAGGCTTTGTTACAATCTTTACATATATAAGGTTTCTCTCCAGCATGAATTCGCTGATGTTGAGTAAGAAGTGAGTGACAGTTAAATGCTGTGCAACATTCTGTACATTTGAAAGGTTTCCTTCCTGTATGAATTCTCCTATGTCTACTTAGATTGGATGACTTACTAAACACTTTCTCACATATCTTACACTTGTTTTCTTCCTGTGGATTCTGAACAGCGTCCTGTTGAGTAAGTTCTGAACAGTGATTAGAAACCTTACCATATTGACCACAAGTCCTCTCTCCAGTACAAGTACTCTTATCTAGAGAAAAACCTGACATTTGATCAAAGGTATTTCTACATTTATTACTTTTAGAATCCTTGTTTGAAGATTCAGGTCCCTGAGGTTTCTTAATGTTTGAGTCTCCTTCAACTGTGTACCTAGCTTCACTGCCTGAATATCTTCTCAGTCCGCCATAAATACTCTTGTAACTATTGGAGCTGGGGCTCTTACTTAAGGTCTGACTCATTTTATTATACATGGAAAGTTGTTGTGTATTAACCATATCACAATATGTATTGAACAATGATGGTTGGATTGCATCTCTTCCATTATCATCAACATTATACATCTTGGAATGGATAGAAGATATCTGTTGGGGGAAGAATAATGATCCCCTGCTCATGGATCCCTCAAATTGCTTAGATTGTGAGTTTTCACACTCATTGTTAAATTGTAGGTGTTCAGACATGCTTGAATGTATATTTACTCGAAGCCTATGTTCAGAATTGTCTGAATGAGTATTTGCAGTAGAGACTAGATTACCTTCCAGATTTTCCACGTTTTCTTTTAGAGAACACATATGTTTCATAAAAGGATGGAAATCTTTTCTTAAACACTTACACTTCTCGGCAGATATTGAAGATTGAAGTTGCTGTTTTTCCCAATTTGACTCACGTTGCTCATTTCTTTTTGCAGTAATGTTAGCATTATGTGTAACTGTCTCCATTTCTTTATGTCCATATAAACATCCTCTCTGTCTTTCATATACCCTGGTATATTCCCAATCTGTCATTAAATTTAAGTTTCTGAGGTGAAATGTTTGATATATTCCTAGGTTTGCTTTTGGGAATACATCTTCTAAAGCTGGATTCTTTGTCCTCAAATCCTGGGTGTCTTGTGGAGACATAGCTGAAAGATACCAAATAACAAGTAATTTTACCTGCTATTCTCAGTGAATATCTTTAAAGATTTAGAGAAAATTGATGATCACAGCTAGTTTAAAAATAAAATAGAGATGGAAGGATCAAGATGCCAGAGGCTTAGGCAGATGTGGAGCTCATCTCTCTCTCCACAAATGAATGAGAAATGGAACAATTCTCAGAGAGCCCAGCTAAACACTAGCAGAGGCCCTAGGAAATCTGAAAGGACAAGAAAGATTCCTGCTCTGCAGGGTAGGACAAAAGAAAGAAGAAGGAAAAAGAAGAGAGGAAGTGGGTTGGGGCCTGCAACCCTGCGGGGAGATGAAAGTGAGGAGATCTCCATATCCGAGGAAGCCCCTCACTCGGGCAGCTCAGTTTGGATAGAAGGACAGCCTCATTCTCTGTGGGAAGAGAACATGGCAAACAGTGTGTGGCAGCAGGACAGAGTGAGACCTGCACACAGGGTACTGACCCCAGCCCTGCCCACCCAGCCTTAGAGGCATGTCCAGCAATGCAGACAAGTGCTGGGTGCTGAAATGTGGGGTTTGGAGAGCAGAGCCAGGCTGAGGACTGCGGTTTGCTGTGAGGAGACATCCTGAGGGGACGGGAGTGAGGGAGGAGGTCTATAAACGGCATGCTTGTGAAGGAAGCATGAACCACCACAGAGAGAGTGTCCTTGTTAAGTGATGCCCAGGGAATGAGCCCGCTGCATCCCTTGTCCCTTGTGCCTGCCCCTGCTAGCCAAGGACTAGGAAGAACTCTACCCAGCCTGGGGTCTTTTGAGCCCCCCGCCATGGCCTCCCCCATCAACCTCCTCCACAATCAGCAGAATCCTGAGTTCTGGGGCAGCCTCAGGAGAAGACACCTGTGAGTTGGCCACACGCACAGATGGAGCAGAAAGCACAGGTGAATGCCAGCAATAAAGAAGAAAAGCTGAAAACTCTCCTTGCAGCAACAAAAGCCACGGTCTTACGCCCAGCTTTGTAACCTCAGTCCGTACAGAGCATCTGAACCTACAACCAAGGGCTCTCTCATTCATGGCAGGTGTAGCTTTAGTAGCTGTAGACTTTGTGGGCTCCTACCCAAGGGGGCTAGGCCAGGACAGAGCCTGAGCTGCTCCGTAGCACCACAGCGGGTCCAGCTCCATGCTGAATGCAATCCCAGGACCTGACTTCACTGAGTCTATGCTGGTGACCTTATGAAAACAACAGCTGAGAGACACCAGGGCCATGTGCCATCATGCCCATGGTTAAGGGGGGGACAAGAGCAGTGCCAACACTACATAACATGAGAGCTTGCAGGACGCATGAGAGAGGACACCAGAGCACACCCTGAGGTGAACATTCCGAGAGCAGTAATACTCAGTGACCTCTCTCCCAGTGAGTGTGCTCCAATCCCACCTGCCTCGCACCACAGATCAGAATCACAGCAAAGACTCAGATCTGGGGGCTCTATTCCACCATGCAGGGAGCAGGCACCACCAAAGACAGGGCAGTAACCACCACAGAACAAGGGGGAAACAGCCCTGAATATCCAGGGCAGGCTCTGGTCACAGTTAACAGCAATCAGAACACAGATCAAGAGAGGATAAGGGCACAAACCTCTGGACCAACCTCACCCACCAAGGTGCAGATACCAGAAGGAAGATTAACTAGGTGGCTGCACCCTTCAAAACAAAGACCACAAACAGAACGCAGGACAATATGAGATGGCAAATAAATACATTACAGGGGAAGAAACAAGATAAAAACCTCCAAGGACCACTGAGTTAAGAGGTGACAGGCAATCTAATGATTACTTCTTGCTTTTAGTCATCTTAAGTGGAGACACCAAGCACTTTCACAAATCCTAGGTGCCTAGTAATTCTTAAATCCACTTCTTGCCACACATGTTTCTGAGAATGTTCTATTAGATCTTTCAGTCTAAGAATCATAAATGATAGTGATAGAGAACTAGTCGGAAACTGAGGACACATAAGACAGTGTCCGAGGAAGCTGAATACAAATAAGACAAACTCAATAAAGTACTAGTTTTAAAAAATTAAATAAGAAGAGAGACTTTAAAACTATGATTGAAAGAGGGAACTCTACTCATTGCTCTGTGGAGACCTAAATGGGAAGGAAATCAATAGGATGGTAAAGACTAGAGATCTCTTTAAGAAAATTAGAGGTACCAGGAATATTTCATGCAAAGAGGGGAACAATAAAGGACAGAAACGGGATGAGCCTAAAAGAAGTAGAAGATATTAAGAGAAGCTGGCAAGAATACATGGAATAAGGATACAAAAAAGATCTTAATGACCGAGATAACCACGATGGTGTGATCACTCACCTAGTAACAGACATCCCGGCATCTAAAGTCAAGTCAGCCTTAGAAGGCATGACGACCAACAAAGCTGATGGAACTCCAGCTGAGCTATTTCAACTCCTAAAAGATGATAATGCTAAAGTTCTATACTCGATAAGCCAGCAAATTTGGAAAACTCAGCAGTGGCCTCAGGATGGGAAAAGGTCAGTTTTCATTCCAATCACAAAGAAAGGCAATGTCAAACAACGCTCAAACTACTACACAATTTCCCTCATTTCAAACAATAGCAAAGGCTCAAAATTCTCCAAGCGAGGCTTTAACAGTATGTGAACCAAGAGCTTCCAGATGTTCAAGCTGGATTTAGAAATGGCAGAGGAATCAGAGATCAAATTGCCAACATCCCTTGGATCATATAAAAAGCAAGAGAGTTCTGGAAAAACAAATACATCTGCTTTATTGACTACACCACAGCCTTTGATTGTGTGGATCAGAAGAAACTGTGGAAAATTCTTAAAGAGATGGGAACACCAGACTACCTTACCTGTCTGCTGAGAAGTCTGTATGCATGTCAAGGAGCAACAGTGAGAACTGGACATGTGACAACGGACTGATTCCAAATTGGGAAAGCAGCACATTATTTGTCACCCTGCTTATTTAACTTATATGCACAGTAGTTCATGGGACATACCCGGTTTGAGGAAGCACAAATTGGAATCAAGATTTCAGGGAGAAATATCCATAATCTCAGATACACAGATAACACCACCCTTAGAGCAGAAAGCAAAGAGGAACTGAGGAGTCTCTTGATGAAACTGAAAAAAGAGGCTGACAAAGCTGGCTTCAAACTCAACCTTCAAAAAACAAAGATCATGGCACCGGTCAGATCATTTCATGGCAAACAGTGGGAGAAACAGTGGAAACAGTGAGAGGTTCTAGTCAAAGCTATGGATTTTCCAGTAGTCATGTATGGATGTGCGAGTTGGACCATGAAGAAAGCTGAGTGCTGAAGAATTGATGCTTTTGAATTGTGGTATTGGAGAAGACTCTTGAGAGTGCCTTGGATTGCAAGAAGATCACACCATTCCATCCTAAAAGAAATCAGTCCTCAATATTCATTGGAAGGACATGGTTCCTTGTCCTGAAGTTCTGAAGTTCTGATACTTTGGCCACCTGATGCAAAGAACTGACCCACTGAGAAAGACCCTGATGCTGGGAAAGACTGAAGATGAGAGGAGAAGGGGACGACAGAGGGTGAGATGGTTGCATGGCATCACTGACTCGACAGACATGAGTTTGAGCAGGCCCTGGGAGTAAGTGATGGACAGGGAAGCCTGGCCTGCTGCAGATCATGGATCACAGACTCAGACTCGACTGAGCGACTGAACTGAACTGACTGATATGTATATTTGATTATCTTTGCTGTATAGGAATACAAAATTGGAAAATACCTATATTCCAATTAGAACTTTTAATAAAGATTTCTTCATATAATCTAAAAATTGTCATAGTTTGAATCAACCATTAATAATGTAGTGGAAAATGTGCTAAGATTTTATGTCAATGTATTTTAAAATTCTATGAGGTGATAAAACACAATAAAGTATTTTAGCATGTTGGAATTGGGGCAAATACACTAAAGATATTTTATATGAGATCATATAAGGTAATGAGAAACTTTCAAGTCAACCTGAGATGTGCACTGTTTTTCACCAGGTTTTGCTTTCTGCAGTGAAAAATTACTTGAACTTGAAATTTATTTAGAAGGTCCTATGTGTCGCTCCCAGTGGATAGGAAATTATAAATCAGAGAACAAAAACCTGTCCCTAGTATTCCTGGAAATTTGGCAGTTTGTCTACCACTCGACTCACACATTTCTGTCTAGAGATAGAAGGAAACTTTAAAAGGACTGTCATACAGTTACTCAGAAATGGGCAGAGTTTTCCTAGGGCCCCCAAGAAATCGAAGAGCAACAAATGAATGCAGTTTGTCACAAGCCAAAAGGAGATATTTAGGTCACACTGTGATGGAGAAAAGTAATCACTGGAGATAAATTCATGAATGATTTCAGAGACAGAGAATGGGGCAGGTGATACATTTCTATCACCGTAGCAGAACAAACCCAGGTTTTCGAAAACCATTTCCATTGAAGCAAATCTCCCAAGATCACATGATGAAGGATGAGTTCCTCACTGCTCCTTGGACCTCTCATCTGAGTCATCATTTCCAACCATTCATACCTACCTGGGTAAATGGCTGTTGTCTCCATTCTTCTCATATTCCTGGGATCCTTTAATAGCTCCAGAAAGGTGACCAGGTCCACCTTAGAGACAAGCCCTGGTGATCAGAGAAAGGAATATCTGTGTTGTTAGAGATTCATCAGTATCGAATCCAATATGTATTCAGGTGAGACGAGAATGCATTTTCTTCTAGAAAATAATTTCCTGAAATACTTTATTCAAAGCTGCTATACAATACTAACACACACCTAACAATCAGGTCCTGAGATGCTGGTCAAGTAGTACTAAAGCAAAAGTAAGTAGTGTCAATGTGAGATTAAGAGAGGGTGCAACTATTTAATACCACAGAACTTACACAATTACCAGTAACCTGGAATGAAGGACGCAGAGTATATCAAGGAAGAAAAACATTACCAGCATAATGATTCATCGTGAAGCCTTTCTTTCTAAACTCAGAAATGACCCATTATCCCCTAGACAGCACAGATCTGAAAATACTGTGGGAAGCAGAAAATTTCAGAAGACATTCCAGAAATGACAGAACAAAAACGCAGTGGGTAGATAAGGGATTCTGGAAGGCAGTTATCCTCACCCAAGGAGGCCAGGTTCCTGTAGTTCTCTACCATCACGTCCCTGTACAATTTCTGCTGACCAGGGTCCAGGCATTCCCACTCCTCTTGAGTGAAGTCTATGGCCACATCCTGAAATGTCAGCCGTCCCTGAAATACAAAGTACAGATGCCAGTAGGCCATGGGAAGTCTTCCTAATGTGATCCAAGATGAAAACGGCAAGTTCAGAGACCTGGTCGTGATTTGGTGGCTTGGCTGGTATTACAAAATATATTTTTTTACACAGTTTTCCTTTTTACCCAATTTCTAATGTGAAGAAAGGAGGATGAGTTATGATCCACAAGCCATTAGAGAAACTATTCTCATCTGAAAGAGTAATTATAAAAGAATCAGGGCAACATTAGCATATTTATTCCGTGATTCAGGAGCAGACCTGGTCGTGATTGGTGGCTTGGCTGGTATTACAAAATATATTTTTTTACACAGTTTTCCTTTTTACCCAATTTCTAATGTGAAGAAAGGACGATGAGTTATGATCCACAAGAGAAACTATTCTCATCTGAAAGAGCAATTATAAAATAATCAGGGCAACATTAGCATATTTATTCCGTGATTCAGGAGCAGACCATGGCCATGTTTTACGGATATCAGGATGGCAAAAGTCTAACCATGAGGGGTTACTTTTGGAGAAGAATAAGCTTTGTCTACATGTACCATAACCTTAAGTAATGCTTATTTATTTTACCAAAGTAACAAAAGATTTTAAAAATGAATGTAAATCACTTAAAGGCAAAAAATTCATAATCTCTTCTTGAAAGCTGCATTCTAAGAAAACTGTGTTCTATTAACATAGAGATTAGACTAAATTCCAGTCTGCTATCAGCTTACCAGATAGCAAACAAAAGTTGTTTATCGGTTAACCTTCAAAAAATCTTTTCCATAAATTATGAAGTAGCAGTATTCTTCCAAACGCATTAGAGTGAAACCATAGAAGGCATGTTTAAATCTGATTAAACTGCAATTGACAGTGTAGCCTGGTCACTGCTATGACTTGTAACACTTTAACAGGATAAGTAGAATTATAGTTGACCAGATTTTATTAGGGCATATCAGATCTATAAGACTCCACATAATTTTAGGATATCTATATTGGTAACATCCACCATACAGTATAATCTGAGAAGATTTATCACCCCTTCAACAGTACTTCCCATGTAACTTTACATGTCCAATGAACCCAGGTAGTTTAATAGCTCCCTGGGATGTCTCAGGGGCCCTCTGAAGCATTCCAAAGTCAGCTAGAAGTCAAGTCATTTAGGAAGCTTTGTGGACAAATATCAAAAGGGGTTATAACATTCAGTCAGATAAAATCTGAGTAACAGGCAAATTTGGCCTTGGAATACGGAATGAAGCAGGGCGAAGACTAATAGACATTTGCCAAGAAAAGGCACTGGTCATAACAAACACCAT
Source organism: Bos indicus (assembly GCF_029378745.1). Classification (NCBI taxonomy): domain Eukaryota; kingdom Metazoa; phylum Chordata; class Mammalia; order Artiodactyla; family Bovidae; genus Bos; species Bos indicus. The sequence goes on from NC_091777.1 coordinate 60,884,860, forward strand.
CTTCCAACAACACAAGAGAAGATTCTACACATGAACATCACCAGATGGTCAACACCAAAATCATTGATTGATTATATTCTTTGCAGCCAAAGATGGAGAAGCTCAGTCAGCAAAAACAAGACCAGGAGCTGACTGTGGCTCAGATCATGAATTGCATATTACCAAATTCAGACTTAAATTGAAGAAAGTAAGGGAAACCACTAGACCATTCAGGTATGACCTAAATCAAATCCCTTATAATTATAGAGTAGAAGTGAGAAATAAATTTAAAGGCCTAGATCTGATAGATAGAGTGCCTGATGAACTATGGAATGAGGTTCGGGACACTGTACAGGAGACAGGGATCAAGACCATCCCCATGGAAAAGAAATGCAAAAAAGCAAAATGGCTGTCTGGGGAGGCCTTACAAATAGCTGTGAAAAGAAGAGAAGCGAAAAGCGAAGGAGAAAAGGAAAGATATGAACATCTGAATGCAGAGTTCCAAAGAATAGCAAGAAGAGATAAGAAAGCCTTCCTCAGCGATCAATGCAAAGAAATAGAGGAAAACAACAGAATGGCAAAGACTAGAGATCTCTTCAAGAAAATCAGAGATACCAAGGGAACATTTCATGGAAAGATGGGCTCAATAAAGAACAGAAATGGCATGGACCTAACAGAAGCAGAAGATATTAAGAAGAGATGACCAGAATACACAGAAGAAGGGTACAAAAAAGATGTTCACGACTCAGATAATCACCATGGTGTGATCACTGACCTGGAGCCTGACATCCTGGAATGTGAAGTCAAGTGGGCCTTAGAAAGCATCACTACGAACAAAGCTAGTGGAGGTGATGGAATTCCAGTTGAGCTATTCCAAATCCTGAAAGATGATGCTGTGAAAGTGCTGCACTCAATATGCCAGCACATTTGGAAAACTCAGCAGTGGCCACAGGACTGGAAAAGGTCAGTTTTCATTCCAATCCCAAAGAAAGGCAATGCCAAAGAATGCTCAAATTACCGCACAATTGCACTCATCTCACACGCTAGTAAAGTAATGCTCAAAATTCTCCAAGCCAGGCTTTAGCAATACGTGAACCGTGAACTTCCAGATGTTCAAGCTGGTTTTAGAAAAGGCAGAGGAACCAGAGATCAAATTGCTAACATCCACTGGATCATGGAAAAAGCAAGAGAGTTCCAGAAAAACATCTATTTCTGTTTTATTGACTATGCCAAAGCCTTTGACTGTGTGGATCACAATAGACTGTGGAAAATTCTGAAAGAGATGGGACTCCCAGACCACCTGACCTGCTCTTGAGAAATCTGTATGCAGGTCAGCAAGCAACAGTTAGAACTGGACATGGAACAACATACTGGTTCCAAATAGGAAAAGGAGTATGTCAAGGCCGTATTTTGTCACCCTGTTTATTTAACTTCTATACAGAGTACATCATGAGAAATGCTGGGCTGGAAGAAGCACAAGCTGGAATCAAGATTGCCAGGAGAAATATCAATAACCTCAGATATGCAGATGACACCACCCTTATGGCAGAAAGTGAAGAGGAACTCAAAAGCCTCTTGATGAAAGTGAAAGAGGAGAGTGAAAAAGTTGGCTTAAAGCTCAACATTCAGAAAACGAAGACCATGGCATCCAGTCTCATCACTTCATGGGAAATAGATGGGGAAACAGTGGAAACAGTGTAAGACTTTATTTTTTGGGCTCCAAAATCACTGCAGATGGTGACTGCAGCCATGTAATTAAAAGACGCTTACTCCTTGGAAGGAAAGTTATGACCAACCTAGACAGCATACTGAAAAGCAGAGACATTACTTTGCCAACAAAGGTCCGTCTAGTCAAGGCTATGGTTTTTCCTGTGGTCATGTATGGATGTGAAAGTTGGACTGTGAAAAAGGCTGAGCGCCGAAGAATTGATGCTTTGAACTGTGGTGTTGGAGAAAACCCTTGAGAGTCCCTTGGACTGCAAGGAGATCCAACCAGTCCTTTCTGAAGGAGATCAGCCCTGGGATTTCTTTGGAAGGAATGATGCTAAAGCTGAAACTCCAGTACTTTGGCCACCTCATGCCAAGAGTTGACTCATTGGAAAAGTCTCTGATGTTGGGAGGGATTGGGGGCAGGAGGAGAAGGGGACAATAGAGGATGAGATGGCTGATGGCGTCACTGACTCGATGGATGTGAGTCTCAGTGAACTCCGGGAGTTGGTGATGGACAGAGAGGCCTGGCGTGGTCGCAAAGAGTTGGACACGACTGAGCGACTGAACTGAACTGAACTGAGCTTCTTTGGCTGGTAATACTGTTTCTGCCATTCTGTGTGTCAGGAGGGCAATGGGTCCCTTGGGATCATGATTATGGGTAAGTTCAAACAAACCGGTTCAGAAGTTAAGACGCTTATCAAGTCCAAAGAAACAGCATTTCAGGAAAAAGAACAAACAAACAAAAGGATTATGCCTCTTACCTCGGAATGAGTCATTTCTGACTCCTTGCTTTCCTCTTCCTCTGGGCTTCCTTCTCACGTAAGATCAGTCTTGGGAAGTGACCCCTGAATGTTGAAAATAGACTGTTCAATACCTAGAAAAACACACCGAGCTCCCTGTCACACAGCCCCACACAGAGGGAGGATCTCAACAGGTACAAAATACAATCCTCTACGGCCACTGACACAGCAGGGATTCTGGAACACAGAATCAAACGAGCTGTTTTTCGTTTTATTCTTTTCTTCAGAACTCGCGGCCCTTCCTGTGAAAACCACACGTTCTAGGCTGACCCTCCCCTTCAAACCTCAGGCGAGATCCTGACCAAACTCCATACAGAATAGAACCTCCTTCACCTCTTCGCGGATCAAGGACCTAGGGGTTGGGCAATGCCGAACTTTAAGCAGCGGTCTCTACAAGTTAGAAGGTAGAACTGCCAGAGAAGGACGTGGACTCTAGAACGATATTAACAGGAAGCGGACGTGGTCCCCAGGGACCCGGCAGCTAAGACAAAGGACTTCAGAACTTCTCACGGCGATGCGAGGACACACACTGGGGACGGGAAAATGGGGACGGTAGTTTGAACGTTCACAGAGACCCCCGAAAGCCACGTGTGAAGGACAACAGGCTGTGGGACTAGGAATCGGGTTTTAAACAAACAAAACTCACCAGAACACTCTGTCGCTCATTTAAACTCGATTCCCGGTCTGCAGGATACTGCGCACGCGCGGGCGGAAGATCCGGTACAGAGGAAGGTGAGTGCGCTACGCTGCGGCCAAAGATAGGCGACGAAAGGGGAGCGGGTGGGACGAGGCCGGAAGCGCAGGTACTAATGGGCGGGGCCAGTGGGGACGGGGCCTTGCCTCCCCTCACCCCCGCCCCTCTCGGTTTTGGGTCTGTTGGTCCTTCTGTCCTGCTGTGCTTCCTTTCTCTGCCTTTTGATGCCTTTAAATCTCTTTGATTTCCTCTGGAGCAGAGCTGCTTCCTGCCTGTTCTAAGTTAGTGTTTCAAAAAACTTAAGGCAAAAGAGAAGAATTTTGAGAGCTGCCTCTATGGAAAGCCGAGATGTTTTCAGCAAGTTGAAAAACGGGGAAAATTCAAAAGCCCTTTGTGGGAGTGTGTGAAGATGGGTGTCTCCTCAGTAACAAAAAGCAGAATGTAACCACTCAAATAATCCGTTGGGAGGAAGCCTCAGTAATTGTAACCAGAGACCTGCTTCCATCAGGGAAGCCGGCTTTTCTCTTAGGAAGTGATTCCAGAAAGAAAGAGGGAGATAGGAATCCACATTGTCGTTTATAACGCAACCACAGAAATGACATACTCTTACTCCTGTCAGAATCTGTTGATACACAGATTGCCTCTGTTAATTGTTGCTGCTGCTGCTGAAGCCACCAATTGCCCTGCTTCTTTCAGGACTGAACAAGTTTCCAAGAAGCAGGACTTTTTGTGCTAAAACTGGGCACGAAACTAGGCAAATGGGACGCGTGGATCACATCGACTGCTCTGCACTTAGCTTCCCAAACACCCTCCTCTACTGTTGGCTTGCTTTCCTAACCTCCTCCTCTTCACCCAGTCCTTGAAAGGATAATCTGGAGAAGCGCTAACACAAGACAGGAAAAATAGTAAGAGGCCCACAGACCATTGTATCCCAGGAGAGTACACCCTTCTCTTTAAATGTGAGATTAGCAACTTCCCTAGTAGTCCAGTGGTTAAGATGCTGTGCTTCCACTGCAGGTTATTATTGGGTTCAATCCCTGCTCGGGAAGTTAAGATCTCAGAGTTGAAGGTTTAATCATTTCTTACACAGAAAGAGCATTAATCATTACAATATAAAGGAAAATATATGTCAAGGTAATAAATTACTTATTAAAGAAAATGTGTTTTGGAGCATCCCCAGCAGCCCAGTGTTTAAGACCCCATCTTCCAATGCAGCTTTGTGGTTCCTTCCCTAGCCAGAGAACTAAGATCCCTCATGTTTTGGGCTGTGAACAAAATGAAAAGAAAATATGTTTCTTAAGTATCTGTGAGTGGGGACAAATTCTAAGTAGAGGATATTGATACTGATTTTCATGATAAAAGTATTAGTAGGTCAAATCTCACAGTTCCCTGCTGGAACCTCTGGTTCTGAATATGACTTTGGTCACGAAGAACTAGGAGAATATTCTCTAGGGAGTTGGCACTAAGGTGTACCTGCTATTGCAGACTACAGTGGAAATTAGGCGGGAATTTCTATCTATCAGACATTGAATCCTAACTATAAACAGGGGGCATTTGCCTCAAGATACTTTTTGAGAAGTTCTATGACATTTCAGACAATGAGGTATGATGATTTCACCTTTGTAAAATGACAGATGGAGAAATTCTTGAAAATCCCTCTCAGGTGCTTTGGCTCCATTTCTCTACTCATAATCTAAATGGAGGCACAGTTCAGTGGTCTCAAGAATAGGAAATAACTCGTTTTTGGTAGAAACACCTCATGGATACAAACTATACAAGCAGACACATGAAATTCCCTTCCTTTGTCAGACCTCAGTATTTATTACAGGTTCCTTGTGAGTCCCTGTCTGTCTCCAGGACCAAAGGGAATAGAACCTTCCTCAAGCATTTCAAGAGTCCCTTTGGAGAGGATCGGTACAAACCTTTAATTGTTCTTTTATCATTAGCAACTGAGCCATAAAGATTTCCACAAATAATCTCAGTTCTTTAAGCCTGTCTCACATCGCAGATACAGGTGAAGAGATAATTGCAGTTCTGAGGGGTCATGAGGTCACAGAATTACAAACCGATATCTAGGGGTCTAGCTGCGTCCCTCCCCGTCACAGGAGCAGCTTGACGTGACCAGCACTCTGAACCCAATATCCGGGCTATGTGAAGATATCAAGTGAGTATTTTCTGTTTCAGCTTGTGGGCAAGAATCTGCAAGAAACAGGTGCTTTCGGGAGTCTGGGTTGGTGACCATTCAGGAAAAACGAAGTGTTCTGACTCAAAGTAATGCAAAGCTGGAAGGAGGAAGAATTCAAAAAATGTAATGGAGCTATTAAAGAGAGATTGGGTGCTACCAGATGTCAGTTCACAATGCCTCCTAACATATCTTAGTGTAATTCTTTTTGAAAAATATTTATTTATTTGGCTGTACTGGATCTTCGGAGAAGGCAATGGCACCCCACTCCAGTACTCTTGCCTAGAAAATCCCGTGGACAGAGGAGCCTGGTAGGCTGCAGTGCATGGGGTCGCTAAGAGTGGGACACGACTGAGCAACTTCACTTTCAGTTTTCACTTTGAAGCATTGGAGAAGGAAATGGCAACCCACTCCAGTGTTCTTGCCTGGAGAAGCCCCGGGACCGGGGAGCCTAGTGGGCTGCCGTATATGGGGTCGCACAGAGTCGGACACGACTGAAGTGACTTAGCAGCAGCAGCAACTGGATCTTACTTGTGCTATATGGGATTTAGTTCCCTGATCAGGGATCAAACCTAGGCACCTCCCCCAAGTCCTGACCCCCCACCCCCCACCCCCGCCCTCGCCGAAGCTAGCATTGAGAGCCAGGTGTCTCAGTCACTGGACCACCAAGGAAATCACAGTGTAATTTTTGTGACAGTGATTGTTATTTTAGAATCCAAGCGATGTGAAACCTAAAGTTTAGTGTAACTAATGACTGGAATTGCAGAGATATATGGGAAATCATGGAGTACCTTACAGAAATCATACATTTTGGGAGTTACTATATGTGTGCCAACAGTACCTCCATGAGTAATACATCTATAGAAATGATATTTATTAGAAACAGTGTATACAGTTGACAATTGTGTGCTTAGTCCATCAGTCGTGTGTGACTCTTTGCAATGCCATGGACTGTAGGCAGCCAGGCTCATTTATCCATGGAAGTCTCCAGGCAAGAATAGTGGAGTGGGTAGCCATATCCTTCTCCAGGGGATCTTTCCGATCAAGGTATCGATCCCTGGTTTCCTGCATTGTAGGCAGGTTCTCTACCATCTGAACTACCAGGAAGCAATAGAAATAACTTCTCTAACTCTAGAATTTATAAAGTGCTTAACAGAGACATTGTTTCCTATTGAAAACTTCCATAGTTGGCTGATTTGGGTCAGACCATTTTCCAAAAGTAACTTCAGAAATGGGTTTCAGATGGTGGCTATCAGGCATAAAAGCATAGTGTGTCCTATTCTCTGATTTGAAAATATTCTCAAAATTTATAGTTGTATAACTTCATTTTACAAAATAAAAATTTATAAAAATAAAAATCACTTTCTTAAAATGTCCTTTTCTTTAAATGTGATATATTAATGTTTCAGATATCTTGACTTCTGCTCAATACTTTTAATGTCACATTAATTAACAGATCAGTTTATGATTTGAAATTCAGTTCAGGAGCTCAGTCATGTCTGACTCTTTGTGACCCCATGAATCACAGCACGCCAGGCCTCCCTGTCCACCACCAACTCCCCGAGTTCACTTAAACTCATGTCCATCGAGTCGGGGATGCCATGGAGCCATCTCATCGTCTGTTGTCTCCTTGTCCTCCTGCCCACAATCCCTCCCAGCGTCAGAGTCTTTTCCAGTGTGTCAGCTCTTGGCATCAGGTGGCCAAAGTATTGGAATTTCAGGTTCAAAATCCTGCACTCAATGTGCCATCACATTTGGGAATTTCAGCCCTGGCTTCAGGACTGGAAAATGTCAGTTTTGATAGAAATCTCAAAGAAAGGCAATGCCAAAGAATGGTCAAACTGAAGCAGAGTTGTTGCACTCATCTCACATGCTAGTAAAGTAGTGCTCGAAATTGTCCAAGCCAGGCTTCAATAGTATGTGAGCCAAGAACTTCCAGATGTTCAAGCTGGATTTAGAAAAGGCAAAGGAAACAAAGATCACATTGCCAAGATCCCTTGGATCATAGAAAAAGAGAGTTCCAGAAAAACCTCTACTTCTGCTTTATTGACTATGTTAAAGCATTTGTGTGGATCACGAGAAACTGTGGAAAATTCTTAAAGAGATGGGAAAGCCAGAACACCTTAGCAGTCTCCTGAAAAATCAGTATGCAGGTCAAGAAGCAACAGTTAGAGCTGGACATGGAACAGACTGGTTCCACATTTCGAAAGGAATACATCAAGGCTATATGTTCTCACATTGCTTATTTAACTTAAATGCAGAGTATTTAGTATTTAAGCTAAATGCGTGGCTGGATGAGGCAAAAACTGGATCCAAGATTGCTGGGAGAAATATCAATAACCTTAGATATGCAGATGACACCATTCTTAGGGCAGAAAGTGAAGAGGAACTAAAGAATCTATTGATGAAAGTGAAACAGGAGCGTGAAAAAGCTAGCTTCAAATTCAACGTTTAGTTTTGAAGATCATGAAACCCAGTCTCATCACTTCATGGGATGGACTTCAATAGATGGAGAAACAATGCAAAGAGTGACAGACTTTGTTTTCTCAGGCTCCAAAATCACTAGAGACATTGGCTACAGTCATGAAATTAAAAGGTGCTTGTTTCTTGGAAGAAAAGCCATAACTAATCTAGAGAGCATATTAAAAATCAAAGTCATTACTCTATTAACAAGGGTCTGTATAGTCAGAGCTATGGTGTTTCCAGTAGTCATGTATGGATGTGAGAGTTAGACCATAAAGAAAACTGAGCACTGGAGAATTGATGCTTTTCAACTGCGGTGTTGGAGAAGACTCTCAAGAATCCCTTGGACAGCAAGGAGATCATAACAGTCAATCCTAAAGGAAATCAGTCCCAAATATTCATTAGAAAGACTGATACTGAACCTGAAGCTCCAATAGTTTTGGCCACCTGATGCAAAGAACTGACTTATTGGAAAAAGCCCCGATGGTGAGAAAGATTGAAGAGGGGAGGCGAAGGGGACGACAGAGGATGAAAATGGTTGGATGGCATCACTGACTCAATGGACTCGAGTTTGAGCAAACATTGGGAATTGGTGATGGACAGGGAAGCCTGGCGTGCTGCAATCCATGGGGTTGCAGAGAGTTGGTCACAACTGAACTGAACTAAGTTCTAATTGTCACCTTTTTAATAAAAAGACTTTACATTTTTACAAATCTGTAACCTGTATTAGGCTCATTGCTACTTATGGTTCCATGAAAATACTCATCCTGGCATGAATTTTGATGTATATAAACGTGTGTTATAGACATGACTTTTATTTATTTTTATAATTTCATCTTATGTATGTTTTACTATCAGGGTCCAGTCCCGGTTGCATCCAGGGATTCCCTCGGGAGGACGGCATCGGCGACTGAGAGAAATAAAGAGATAAGGAAAGAATTTTGCAGTTAAGAAAATAGAGGAGAAAAAAGAGGCTGATATTCCTTGGTTTACCCAGAAAGCCAATAAAGCCCCAGCACAAGACTTGCTCTGTTCATGTAGGCCACAGGCGCCCTCTCAAATAGCTGAATGTGCCCCACCTTAGGCACCTTCTCCAGTGGGTCTTAGAAGCCCAGGCAGGAAAGTGAACGCAGAGGGCCCCTGCGCTGCAGGGAATCAGCCTGAAAAAGGAGAAGGAAAGAGAAAGAATGACATGGGGAGACAAAGCTTCGGTGGGCAAAGCCCACACTTTATTTTTCAAGGTAGTTTTTATAGCTTAAGTTGTGCATAGAGGACAATGGGGGTGGGGTAGAGTCATGCAAGGTCAGCAGTGCTTGACCCTTATCGAAGCCAGGCTTTCTTTCTGCAAACTTATCATGTGCAAAAGCTTTAGGTGATTTACGTCATCTTCTGGCCAGGAGGCTTGTTAACATTTTATGACCCTTTCTTCCGAAAACTTATTTTTCTCTAAAGGTGATTATTTTAAAGTCAGGCACCACCCTCTGAAAGCATTAGATAAAGTTGCATGCCTATAGGGCAAAAGTGTGGTGGGTTATAACAAGAAAAGAATTAACCCAAGGGTCCAAAGTTACAAACATTAAAGCTACTACTTACATTTCTATATACCAACTATATTAATCAATACACTCCCAGGGACACAATAGGTAAGGGATATGGAAACTTGCCTTTTCATACTGTTCTGGGATGGAGCCAAAGCAAAAAGAATACCTAGCTGTGGATGTGACTGGTGATAGAAGCAAGGTCTGATGCTGTAAAGAGCAATATTGCATAGGAACCTGAAAAGTCAGGTCCATGAATCAAGGCAAATTGGAAGTGGTCAAACAAGAGATGGCAAGAGTGAATGTCGACATTCTAGGAGTCAGCGAACTGAAATGGACTGGAATGGGTGAATTTAACTCAGATGACCATTATATCTACTACTGCGGGCAGGAATCCCTCAGAAGAAATGGAGTGGCCATCATGGTCAACAAGAGTCTGAAATGCAGTGCTTGGATGCAAACTCAAAAACGACAGAATGATCTCTGTTTGTTTCCAAGGCAAACCATTCAATATCAGAGTAATCCAAGTCTATGCCCCAACCAGTAACACTAAAGAAGCTGAAGTTGAACGGTTCTATGAAGACCTACAAGACCTTTTAGAACTAACACCCAAAAAAGATGTCCTTTTCATTATAGGGGACTGGAATGCAAAAGTAGGAAGTCAAGAAACACCTGCAGTAACAGGCAAATTTGGCCTTGGAATACGGAATGAAGCAGGGCAAAGACTAATAGAGTTTTGCCAAGAAAATGCACTGGTCATAACAAACACCTCCTTCCAACAACACAAGAGAAGACTGTATACATGGACATCACCAGATGGTCAACACCGAAATCAGATTGATTATATTCTTTGCAGCCAAAGATGGAGAAGCTCTATACAGTCAGCAAAAACAGGACCAGGAGCTGACTGTGGCTCAGACCAAGAACTCCTTATTGCCAAATTCAGACTTAAATTGAAGAAAGTAGGGAAAACCACTAGATCATTCAGGTATGACCTAAATCAAATCCCTTATGATTATACAGTGGAAGTGACAAATAGATTTAAAGGCCTAGATCTGATAGATAGAGTGCCTGATGAACTATGGAAAGAGATTCGTGACATTGTACAGGAGACAGGGATCAAGACCATTCCCATAGAAAAGAAATGCAAAAAAGCAATATGGCTATCTGGGGGAGGCCTTGGAAATAGCTGTGAAAAGAAGAGAAGTGAAAAGCAAAGGAGAAAAGGAAAGATATAAGCATCTGAATGCAGAGTTCCAAAGAATAGCAAGAAGAGATAAGAAAGCCTTCTTCAGCGATCAATGCAATAAAATAAAGGAAAACAACAGAATGGGATAGACTAGGGATCTCTTCAAAAAAATGAGAGATACCAAAGGAACATTTCATGCAAAGATGGGCTCGATAAAGGACAGAAATGGTATGGACCTAACAGAAGCAGAAGATATTAAGAAGAGGTGGCAAAAATAGAAGAACCGTACAAAAAAGATGTTCATGACCCAGATAATCACGATGGTGTGATCACTGACCTAGAGCCAGACATCCTGGAATGTGAAGTCAAGTGGGCCTTAGAAAGCGTCACTATGAACAAAGCTACTGGAGGTGATGGAATTCCAGTTGAGCTATTCCAAATCCTGAAAGATGATGCTGTGAAAGTGCTGCATTCAATATGCCAGCACATTTGGAAAACTCAGCAGTGGCAACAGGACTGGAAAAGGTCAGTTTTCATTCCAATCCCAAAGAAAGGCAATGCCAAAAAATGCTCAAACTACCGCACAATTGCACTCATCTCACACGCTAGTAAAGTAATGCTCAAAATTCTCCAAGTCAGGCTTCAACAATATGTGAACCGTGAACTTCCTGACGTTCAAGCTGGTTTTAGAAAAGGCAGAGGAACCAGAGATCAAATTGCCAACATCCACTGGATCATGGAAAAAGCAAGAGAGTTCCAGAAAAACATCTATTTCTGCTTTATTGACTATGCCAAAGCCTTTGAGTGTGTGGATCACAATAAACTGTGGAAAATTCTTGAAGAGATGGGAATACCAGACCACCTGGTCTGCCTCTTGAGAAATCTGTATGCAGGTCAGGAAGCAACAGTTAGAACTGGACATGGAACAACAGACTGGTTCCAAATAGGAAAAGAAGTTCGTCAAGGCTGTATATTGTCACCCTGTTCATTTAACTTATATGCAGAGTACATCATGAGAAACGCTGGACTGGATGAAACACAAGCTGGAATGAAGATTGCTGGGAGAAATATCAATAACCTCAGATATGCAGATGACACCACCCTCATGGCAGAAAGTGAAGAGGAACTAAAAACCCTCTTGATGAAAGTGAAAGCGGAGAGTGAAAAAGTTGGCTTAAAGCTCAACATTCAGAAAACGAAGATCATGGCATCCAGTCTCATCACTTGATGGGAAATAGATGGGGAAACAGTGGAAACAGTGTCAGACTTTATTTTTCTGGGCTCCAAAATCACCACAGATGGTGACTGCAGCCATGAAATTAAAAGAGGCTTACTCCTTGGAAGTAAAGTTATGACCAACCTAGATAGCATATTCAAAAGCAGAGACATTACTTTGCCAACAAAGGTCCCTCTATTCAAGGCTCCTGATGCTGGAAGGGACTGGGGGCAGGAGGAGAAGGGGATGACAGAGGATGAGATGGCTAGATGGCATCACCGATTCGATGGACATGAGTTTGGATAAACTCCGGGTGTTGGTGATGGACAGGGAAGCCTTGCCTGCTGCGGTTCATGGGGTCACAAAGCGTTGGACATGACTGAGTGACTGAACTGAACCGAACTGATCCTTCATCTTCTAATGGAAAATAGATAGAAATGGTTGCAACACAACATAAAAAGGCTAATCTTTGAAGCATTAACCATCAAAAACTTTTTTTCATTCACACTAGAAACAAAGCATAGTATGGATTATTTGAGCATTGAATTGCATTCATTTTGCTTTTCAACTAATCTTAAATCAAGTCATTGTAAACAAAGATACATTGATTAAAAGTGTAGCCTTCTAACTGTCAACCTTTATCTCACGATCCTGGCTAATATATCCATTTTCTGTTTTTTAACTATGGATTGCTCTCTACAGTAACTCTCCATCTAGAGAAAATTTAGAAAAGAGGATTGATGAAATACTTTCTAGTATGCAATCTCTGTAATTTATTTCAAGTTGATTTTTGATTAAATAGTTTTCTACATATTTGTTACATTTCCATAGGTTTCTTGTATAAACTCTTGTTTTCTGATGTATGTTTAGGGCAAACATCTTCCATCACTTATTCCATCACTCACCAGCATGTGTTCGGAGATGTTTAGTGAGATGACCACTATGACTAAAGGCTTTGCCACATTCTGTACATTTATAAGGTTTCTCTCCAGTATGAACTTGCAAATCTGTAGTAAGAACTGAATTCCGATTAAAGGCTTTGCCACATTCGGTGCATTTATACCGTCTCTCCCCAGTGGATTTGCTGATGTTTAGTAAGACAAGAACTGTTAATAAAGGCCTTGCCACACTCCGTACATTTATAACGTCTGTCCCCCATACGAATTCGGTGATGTTGAGTAAGATTTGAACTTGTAATAAAGGTTTTGCCACATTCTTTACATTTGTATCATTTCTCCCCAGTATGGATTTGATGATGTGCAGTTAAACTTGAACTTTGAATAAAGGTTTGACCACATTCTGTACAATGATAAGGTCTCTCACCAGTATGAATTTGCTGATGTCGAGTAAGATGTGAGCAATGGATAAAGGCTTTGTCACATTCTTTGCATTTATAAGGTTTCTGTCCAGTATGTGTTCACTGATGTTGAGTAAGGGTTGAGTTCTGATTACAGGCTTTGCCTCATTCTGTACATTTATAAGGTTTCTCTGCAGTAAGCATTTGCTGATTTTCAGAAAGTGTTGAGGTGTGATTAAAGGCGTTGCCACATTCTGTACATTTATAAGGTTTCTCTCCAGTATGAATTCGCTGATGTTGAGTAAGATGTGAGCAACGGATAAATGCTTTGCTACATTCTGTACACTTGAAAGGTTTCCTTCCTGTATGACAGAGGAAGGTGAGTGAGCTACGCCGCGGCCAACAAGAGGCGTCGTAAGGTCGAGGGTAGGAAGAGGCCAAAAGCACAGGGACGTAGGGGCGGGGCCAGTGGGGGCGGAGCCTTGCCTCCCCTCACCCCCACTCCTGTCAATTTTGGGTCTGTTGGTCCTTCTGTCCAGCTGTGCTTCCTTTCTCTACCTTTTCATGCCTTTAAATCTCTTCGATTCCTTCTGGAGCAGAGCTGCTTCCTGCTTGTTCTAACTAGTGTTTCAAACAATTAAGGCAATAGAGAAAAATTTTGAGAGGTGTCTCTATGGGAATCTGAGGTGTTTTCAGCAAGTTGAAAAACGGGGAAAATTCAAAAGCCCTTTGTGTGAGTGTGTGAAGATGGGTGTCTCCTCAGTGACCAAAAGTAGAACATAATCACTTCAGCAGCAGCCGCAACAACAATTAACAGAAGCAATCTGTGTATCAACAGATTCTGGCAGGAGTAACGGTATGTAATTTCTGTAGTTATGTTATAAACAACAATGTGGGTTCCGGTCTCCCTCTTTCTTTCTGGACTCACTTCCTAAGAGAAAAGCCAACTGCCCTGTTGTAAGCAGGTCTCTGGTTACAGTTTCCTCCCAACGGTTCATCTGAGTGATTCAGTTCAGTCGCTCAGTCGTGTCCGACTCTTTGGGACCCCATTGAGTCAGTGATGCCACCCAACCATCTCATCCTCTATTGTCCTCTTCTGCTCCTGTCTTCAACCTTTCCCAGTATCAGGGTCTTTTCGAATGTCACTTATTCGCATCAGGTGGCCAAAGTATTAGAGTTTCACCTTCAGCAACAGTCCTTTCAATGAATATTCAGGACTGATTTCCTTTACGATGGACTGGTTGGATCTCCTTGCTCTCCAAGGGACTCAGAGTCTTCACTACCACAGTTAAAAAGCATCAGTTCTTCAGTGCTCAGCTTTCTTTATAGCCCAACTCTCCCATCTATACATGACTCCTAGAAAAACCATACCCTTGACTACATGGACATTTGTTGGCAAAATAATATCTGTGCTTTTTAATATGCTGTCTAGGTTGGTCATAACTTTTCTTCCAAGGAATAAACATCTTAAAATTAAATGGCTGCAGTCACCATCTGCAGTGATTTTGCAACCCGAAAAAATAAAGTCTGTCGCTGTTTCCATTGTTTCCTGTCTATTTCCCATGAAGTGTTGAGACCAGATGCCATGATCTTAATTTTCTGAATGTTGAGTTTTAAGCGAACTTTTTCACTCTCCTCTTTCAGTTTCATCAAAAGGCTCTTTAACTCTTCTCCGCTCTCTGCCCTAAGGGTTGTGCCATCTGCATTTCTGAGATTATTGGTATTTCTACCAGCAATCTTGATTCCAGCTTGTGCTTCATGCAGTCCAGCATTTCTCATGATGTACTCTACATATGAATTAAATAAACAGGGTGACCCATGCTTAGGGTGGGGCCAAGAGCAATGCCAATAATAGGATCACACAAGAGCTTGCTAGAGCATGAAAGGTGACACACAGAGCACACCCCATGGAGAATATTTTGCGAGGAGAAATATTCAGTGGCTTCTCTCCCAGTGGGTGTGCCCCAATCCCACCAGCCTCTCACCACAGATCAGAAACAGCTCAGAAACAGATCTGGGGCTCTATTCCACCAACCAGGGAGCAGAGCAGGTATCACCACAAAGAGGGCAGTGAAAACCACAGAGCAATTGGGAAGATCCCCTCAATATCCAGGGCAAGCTCTGGTCATTGTAATCCAATCAAAGCCCAGATCAAGGGGATAAGGGCACAAACCTCTGGACCAACCTCACCCACCAAGTTGCAGACACCAGAGGAAGACTATCTAGGTTACTGTAGCCGTCAAAACAGAGATCACAGACAGAAAACTGGACAAAATGAGAAGGCAAGAAATAGGATATAGAGAGCAAAGCAACATCAAACCCTACAAAAACCACTAAATGAAGAGAAGATAGGCAATCTAAAAATTACTTCTTGCTTTTAGTCGTCTTAAGTGGAGACACCAGACGTTTTCACAAATCCTAGTCTCCTGATAATTCTTTAATCCACTTCTTTTCAAACATGTTTCTGAGAATGTTCTATTAGATGTTTCAATCTAAAAATCATAAATGGTAGTGACAGAAAATGAATCAGAAACTGAGGACACATAAGACAGTGTCCAAGGAAGTGGATTACAATTAAGATAAACTAAATAAAGTGCTAGTTCTTAAGAAATTAAATAAGAAGAGAGCCTTTTAAAAATATGGTTGAAACTCATAGCTCTGTGGAGACCAAAGTGGTATGGAAATCAATAGAATGGGAAAGACTGGAGATCTCTTCAAGGAAATTGATATACCAAGGGAACTTTTCATACAAAGATGGGCACAATAAAGGACAGAAATGGTATGGACCTAACAGAAGTGGAAACTATTAAGAAAAAGGGACAAGAATACAAGGAGAGATATACAAAAAAGATCATAATGACCAATATAACCAGGATCGTGTGATAACTCAGCTAGAGACAGACATCCTGGAGTCTGAAGTCAAGTGGGCCATGGGAAGGATCACTATGAATAAAGCTAGTGGAGGTGATAGAATTCCAGTTGAGCTGTTTCAAGTCCTAAAAGATGATGTTGCGCAAGTGCTGCACACAGTATGCCAGCTAATTTGGAAACCTCAGTAGTGGCCACAGGACTGGAAAAGGTCAGTTTTCATTCCAATCCCAAAGAAAAACAATGCCAAAGAATGATGAAACTAACACAATTGCACTCATTTCACGTACTACAAAAGTAAGGTTCAAAATTCTCCAAGTGTGGCATCAACAGTATGTGAACCGAGAACGTCCAGACGTTCAAGCTGGATTTGCAAAAGGCAGAGGAACCAGAGATTAAATTGCCAACATCCATTGAATCATAGAAAAAGCAAGAGAGTTCCAGAAAAACATCCACTTATGCTTTATTGACTACGCCACAGCCTTTGATGGTGTGGATCAAAACAAAGTGGAAAATTCTTAACAAGATGGGACTACCAGACCACCTTACCTGCCTCCTCAGAAATCTGTATGCAAGTCAAAAAGAAACAGTACTGGAGATGAACAATGGACTAGTTCCAAATTGGGAAAGGAATATGTCAAGACTGCCTATTATCACCCTGCTTGTGTAACTTATATGCAGAGTACAACATGCAGGAGCTCTCAGCTCGGTCCCTGGGTTGGGAAGATCCCCTAGAGAAGGGAATGGCTACCCACTCCAGTATTCTGGCCTGAAGAAGTCCATGGATTGTATAGTCCATAGGGTCACAAAGAGTTGGTCAGAACTGAGTGACTTTCAGTTTCACTTTGCATCATGTGAAATGTCAGGCTTGAAGAAACACAAACTGGAATCAAGAGAGGGAGAAATATCAATAACCTCAGATATACAGATGACACGACCCTAATTGCAGAAAGCAAAGAGGAACTGAAGAGTCTCTTAATGAAACTGAAAGAGAGGAGTGAAAAAGTTGGCTTCAAACTCAGCATTTAGAAAACTAAAATCACGGCATCTGGTCCCATCACTTCATCGCAAATAGATGGGAAAACAATCCAAACAGTGACAGACTTTCTGTTCTTGGGCTTCAAAATCACTGCAGATCGTGACTTCAACCATGAAAGTAGAAAACGCTTGCTCCTTGGAAGGAAAGCTATGAGCAATGTAGACAGCATACCAAAAAATAGAGACATTCCTTTGCAGACAAATGTCTGTGTACTCAAAGATATGGTTTTTCCAATAGTCACGTATGGATGTGAGAGTTGAACCATAAAGTAGGCTGAGCATCGAAGAATTGATGCTTTTGAACTGTGGTGTTGGAGAAGACACTTGAGAGTCTCTTAGACTGCAAGGACTCTATTCTGAAGGAAAGCAATCTGGAATATTCGTTGGAAGGACTGATGCTAAAGCTGAAGCTCCAATACTTTGACAATCTGATGTGAAGAACTGATGCATTGGAAAATATCTTGATGCTGGGTAAGACTGAGGGCAGGAGGAGAAGGGGACGACAGAGGATGAGATGGTTGGATGGCATCACTGACTCGATGAACGTGAGTTTGAGCAGGGTCTGGGAGTTGGTGATGGACACGGAAGCCTGGCATGCTGTAGTCCATGGGGTCCCAAAGAGTTGGACACGACTGAGCCACAGAACTGAACTGACTGATCGGTATAATTGATTCTCTTTGCTATACAGTAGTACAAAATTGTAAAACAGCTATATTCCAATTAGAACTTTTTAAACTAATTTCTTTATATAATCTAGAAATGTTTATAACTTGAATCAAGTATTAATAATATGGTGCAAAATGTGCTAAGCATTTATGCCAGTTTATTTTAAAATTCTATGAGGTAATTGAATATAGTAAATATTTTCCATTTTAGAATTGGGGCAAATACACTTAAGATATTTAATATGAGATCATATAAGGAAAAGAGAAACTTTGTAGTCAACCTGAGATGTGCAGTCTTTCATTTTCGGGAGGTTTTGCTTTCTGTAGTGAAAAAAGCTTTTGAATTTGAAATTTATTTAGAAGGTCCTTCTAGCTCCCTGTGGATAGGAAGTTATAAATCAGAAAACAAAAACCTGTCCCCAGTATTCCTAGTAATTTAGGAGTTTGTCTACCACTTCACTCACACATTTTTGGCTAGAGGTACAAAGAAACTTTAAAAGGACTGTCATACAGTTATTCAAAATGGGCAGTTTTCCTAGGACCCCCAGAAATGGAAGAGCAACCAATGAATGCAGTTTCTCACAAGACAAGAGGAGACTTCTAGTTCACACTGTGATGAAGGAAAGTAATCACTGGAGATGAATTTATGAATGATTTAAGAGAGACTAGGGCAGGTGATACATTTCTATGACAGCAGTGGACACAAACCCAGGTTTTCCAAAATCAATTCCACTGAAGATGATCTTCCAAAACCACCTGACGAAGGATGACTTCCTCTAGCTCCTTGGACCTCTTATCTGAGTCATCATCTCCATCCATTCATACATACTGGGAATATGGCTGTTGTCTCCATTCTCCTTATATTCCTGGGATCGTTCAGTTGCTCCAGAAAGGTGATCAGGTCCAGCTTAGAGCCCACAAGACCTGTTCATCAGAGAAAGGAATATTTGTGTTTCAGAGACTCATCAGTGTCCAATCCAATATGTGTTCAGTTGAGACGAGAACACAAGAGACAATGTTAATACAGCCTGGAAAATGATTTCCCCAAATCCTTTATTCAAATCACCTATATAACACTAACAAATACATAACACCAGATCCTGAGATACTGGTCAAGTACTACGAAGGCAAAGTAAGTGTGTAACTGTGAACTTGACCCAGAGGGATGGTATGGGGAGGGAGGTTCAGGATGGGGAACACGTGTACACCTGTGGCAGATGCATGTTGATGTATGGCAAAACCAATACAATATTGTAAAGTAAAAATAATAATTAAAAAAAATCTAAAAAAAAGGAAAAAAAATAAAAAATAACAGGGGTGTCTATTTAATACTACAGAGCTTATACAATTACCACTAACCTAGAATGCAGTGATAGGTTCCAGTGAAGGGTGTCAGATTCATGATCTCCAAACAAGAAGATTTAACTTTGGGACCAGAGGACAGGCACCAGAGCTGATCGCTGAAGACCATTTGTGTAGCACAGTTTTATTAAAGTGAAAAAGGGACAGAGAAGTTTCTGACATAGACATCAGAAGGGGATGGAGAGTGCCCCCCTTGCTAGTCTAAGCAAGGGAGCTATATACTTTTTTAATCAGTAATTACAATAAATCAAAAGAATGTCTCAAGGTTGTACAAATTTTACCAGACCCACTCCCACAATCCTAAAGGAAATCAGTTCTGAATATACATTGGAAGTACTGATGCTGAAACTAAGACTCCAATACTTTGGCAAGCTGATGCGAAGAGCTAACTTATTTCAAAAGACCCTGATACTGGGAAAGATTGAATGCGGGAGGAGAAGGGGACGACAGAGGATGAGATGGTTGGATGGCATCACCGACTCAATGGGTTTGAGTAAACTCCGCGAGTTGGTGATGGACAGGGAGGCTTGGTGTGCTGCGGTCCATGGGGTTGCAAATAGTCAGACAAGACTGAGCAACTGAACTGAACTGAACCAGACCCTCTCCCATAATATAAATTCTAAGATATCAGGATTAGTCAGAAGGTTTTCAGGAAGGAGAAACTGTGCTCAAGCAGGATACATTTTGTTATATAATCCCTAGTACAGAGTTTAAACCGAGTTGTTTGTTGTTTAATCATCAGTTCTGGGCTTAAAGAAAAAGTCCTGTGTCTAAGACTCATAAAGACATAAAAAAGTCATTTTATGTGTCTAAGACCAAGGAATGTAAAGGGAAAAAAGGTATTTGTCTTTTCCTCCTTTAGAATTGCAGACCCCTATCTCCTCCGCGAGAGTCCCAGACCACCACCCTCCCCCTTCCTCCTCAGGACCCTGGACTTCTTATCAACCTGCCTAGGAATTGACTCTCACAGAAGGAGGCAGAGTACATCAAGGAAGAAAAAGGTTACCAGCATAATGAATTATCCTGAAGCCTTTCTTTCCAAATTCATACATACCCATTTCCCTTAGAAAGGAGAGATTTCAAACTCCTGTGGAAATCAAAAATTTTCAGAAACATTCTAGAAATGATGGAACCAAAACCCAGTAGGTAGATAAGGGATTCTGGAAGGAAGCTGTCATCATCTAAGCAGGCCAGCTTCCTATAGTTCTCTAACATCACGTCCCTGTACAATGCCCATTGAAAGTTTTGTGGAAAACTCTGGACCACTGAGTTGAGTCACTGGGCTTCCCAGCTGGCTCAGTGGTAAAGAATCTGCCTGCCAGTGCTGGAGATGCGGCTTCAGTCTCGGGGTGGAGAGAATCCCGGGGAGGAGGAAATGGCAACCCACTGCAGAATTCTTGCCCGGAAAATCCCATGGACAGAAGAGAGTTGATTCTATGTATAATGGCACTTTCAAACTCTGTTCTAAATATCTAAATTGCATGCAGGTGCTGTCATTACTGCATTTCCCAACGTCCCTAAAATCCCAACACCAAACCACATCCCAGTGGGAGTAAGGATAGGAGTGACGCCAAATGCTGATCTCTCACAAAAAGAATATTTTCAACAGTTGAAAGTCGCTGATTGACGTTGAGAATTTATCATGCTCCATAGAAAGCGAAAATGCAGACAATGGAGCAAAGGGTCTGGGACAGCAGGAAGTAGTCTAAAGGGCTGGTCTGCACTATCATAATAAGAAATAGGAAAAGATAAGATGATAATAAATGCCCGGGAAGAAAAATTAGGAGCAGAGAGCTAAAGGCTTGCATATTCTCACTGGGGCATTTTAGGAGGAAAAGCAGACACAGCCCGAAACCCAGGACAGGATATTTACCTGAGAAGCTGCCATTTCCTTCTCTTCTTCCTCCTGCTCTGTCTTCTCTGGGGATATTACGCTGCAAACGCACTTCTGAGTTTTGAGAAAATACCTTGGAGGGCATCAACACAACTTTATATTCTGCAACCACCGCTCCTACAAACAAAAGGATTTTGAAAAGCTGAGAATACCGACCTCTCCTGTCCTCTGTCTCAGGAGAGATTCAGGAACAATGAATTTCTACCTGGAGACCAGCCTGTGAACTCATTTCTTGATTGTTCTCTCCCCATAGAGAGCTCCTAACACTCTGCTCACACAGATGATGTGAGCTGACTGACTTCCTCCGTCCAAATACAGCTAGACCAACCCTGCTGCCTCTCCTCAGACTGACTCCGGGGCTCAGCTCTCAGATGATCCAGATGGACCAGGAGCTACGTCCTTAACCTGGGCCTCTGCTTAGAATCTCCTGGAACACTTCCTACAAACCACCCTGATACTCCCACAGGAGCACACAGAACTCTGTTGGGAGGGCATCAGTGAGGTCATTTCTGAAACGGGTCACGTAATCCTGATGGAGGGGAAGATTTAGGGCAGGAAATTCTGAGAGAGGTTAAAGCTTGAATCAGGCAGAGAAAACAAGAGTACTTGCAGTTCAGCTTTTACACTTTACCCTGAGTGAAGTGCCTCAGGCTCTCCAGGCTGAGTGTGGGTTAATTCACTTAAACCAAGTCAAGGATTCTGGTGAGCACTGTGAGGGTGTTGAAAGGTTGCTGTTCAACCAAAAAAGACCCCTGGATTCTTGGCCTCCTGAGGAGAAGAATTCAATCTGGGGCCAGAGATGAGGCTTGATCGCTCACAGCTTTTGTGTAATAAAGTTTTATTAAAGTATAAAAGAGATAGAGAAAGCTTCTGACATAGACTTCAGAAGGGGGCAGAAAGAGTGCCCCCTTGCTAGTGTTAGCAAAGCAGTTACATACTTTTATTTAGTTATTCCAGTGAATCGAAAGACTGTCTGGAGGTTGTAAAGACCTCACTAGACCCACTCCCATAATTTACATTTTAAGACAACAAAATTAGCCAGAAAGTGTTTTTCCAGAGAGTGTCCTCAAGCAGGATAAAACTACATTTGTCCTTTCTTCCTCCTTGAGAATTCCAGACCCCTCTCTCCTTGGGGACCCCTGGACTTATCAACCTGCCTAGAAATTGACTCTCTCAGTGTGATTGAACGGGGGTCTGTGGATAGACCCTGAGGTCCAGCAAGACTGCTGGTCTCAAGGAAGGGGTTCATCTAGTGCATGTGCTCACAAGACTGGCTGGTGTGAGCTCAAGGACCTGCAGGCTGCCTGATCCCCAGACAGATGCTGAGGCAGCAACATCATGGAGCAGTTTAGGGAAACTGTCAACAATACTCTGTATCATCTTTCTTACTAGAATCATCCCAGTGTCTAAGTAGTTACAAAATGAAAGACGAGATACAACCTAGAAATGATGGAATGTACATGAAGTTATGAGAAATTTAAATCCAGTGAGTAAACTAATTTCCCTATATGCCATCCTTGTGTGTTATCGAACAGTTAATTGCGGTCTCTTCACTACAACCTTAAATAAGGTGGGCGAGGTTGCTGTTGGTGGTGGGTTAACATTTCATTCATTACAACAACCGAAACAATAAAAGCCATTCACTTTTATGAATAACCATGTATTAAATTTCACACATAGTTGAAATAAAACCTTTTACAATCCGCGGTATGATCCATGATTAAATACAGATCAAAAGTACGGAGAAAGATATTCAATTTTTGATATAATGATGTGAGATTTCTGATTTCCACGGCTTACCAAACAAAGACTAGGAAGCACTTAGCAAGCATGATATGCACCAATTCCATGCCTTTTCCAGGAAGGGTTTCTTACGTTTCTAGGTTATTGCTGTCTTGATTTCAACACTGTCAAGTAATAATCATGACTTGTGTTAATATTATAAAGATACATCAATATTGCAGTGAACTGTCATTGTGTTCTTCTTACAAATGAAGGATATTACTATTGAAACATTACAACGAACTTCTGACTTACTTTAACACACGGAAAGATTAAACGATCACTTACTTCATGGCAACCTCCAGATATTTCACGTCAACGACAAACACCTCTATTTAAATGCTCATTGTCCATTTTACATTATGCTATTCTCAAACTTCTAATGGAGATTAGATAGAAATGGTTGCAACACAATATAAAAAGGCTAATCTTTAATAAACCATCAAAAATCTATGTTTGCAAACACACTAGAAAGAAAGCATAACGTGGATTATTTGAGTGGTGAATTACATTCACTCCAAATAACCTCACATCACATCATTATTAACAGGCATATATACATTGCTAAGAACTGTAATGTTCTAACCATTAACCTTCATCTCACGATTCATGCTAAAATATCCATTTTCCATCAGTTTTAACTATGGACTGCTCCCTGCAGTCATTCTCCTTCAGAGAAACTTCTGAAAACAAAGTTGATGAAATGCCTTCTAGTACGCATATTTCGGAGAAGGCGATGGCACCCCACTCCAGTACTCTTGCCTGGAAAATCCCATGGATGGAGGAGCCTGCTGGGCTGCCGTCCTTGGGGTCGAAAAGAGTCGGACATGACTGAGCTACTTCACTTTTCACTTTCATGCATTGCGAAGGAAATGGCAACCCACTCCAGTGTTCTTGCCTGGAGAATCCCAGGGACGGGGGAGCCTGGTGGGCTGCTGTCTACAGGGTCGCACAGAGTCAGACACGACTGTAGCGACTTAGCAGCAGGAGCACGCATCTTTACTTCGATTTAACTTTGATTAAATACCTTTCTATATATTTGTTGCATCACTTCCATTGGTTTCTTATATAAACTCTTGTGTTTTCTGATGCATGTTTAGGGCAAACCTCTTCCATCACTTGTTCCATTACTAGGGCTTCTCTCAAGTGTGTGTTCTCAGATGTTTAGTGAGATTACTACTATGACTAAAGGCTTTGTCACATTCTGTACATTTATAACGTCTCTCTCCAGTTGAATTCGCTGATGTTGAGTAAGATGTGAGCACTAAATAAAGGCTTTGTTACATTCTGTACATTTATAAGGTCTCTCCCCAGAATGAATTAGCTGATGTCGAGTAAGAAGTGAGGGACGATGAAAGGCTTTGTTACATTCTTTACATTTATAAGGTTTCTCTCCAGTATGAACTTGCAAATGTGTAGTAAGAATTGAATTCCGATTAAAGGTTTTGCCACATTCTGTACATTTATACGGTCTCTCCCCAGTATGAGTTTGCTGATGCTTAGTAAGACTAGAACGCTTTAATGAAGGCCTTGCCACTTTCTGTACCTTTATAACATCTATCCCAAGTATGAATTCGGTGACGTTGAGTAAGGACTGAACTCGTAATAAAGGCTTTGCCATATTCTTTACATTTATAAGGTCTCTCTCCAGGATGAATTTGCTGATGTTCAGTAAGATGTGAGCCACGGATAAAGGCTTTGTTACATTCTTTACATTTATAAGGCTTCTCTCCAGTATGAATTCGCTGATGATAGGTTAGCTGTGAGTAGCAGATAAAGGCTTTGCTACATTCTGTACATTTGTAAGGCTTCTCTCCCGTATGAATTCGCCAATGTTGAATAAGATTTGAGTTGTGATTAAAGGCTTTGC
Organism: Bos indicus; assembly: GCF_029378745.1. Lineage (NCBI taxonomy): Eukaryota > Metazoa > Chordata > Mammalia > Artiodactyla > Bovidae > Bos > Bos indicus. The sequence continues at coordinate 60,909,407 of NC_091777.1, forward strand.
CACATTCTGTACTTTATAAGGTTTCTCTCCAGCGTCAATTCTCTGATGTTTAGTAAGAAGTGAGCTATGGTTAAATGCCTTGGTACATTCTGTACCTTCGAAAGGTTTCCTTCCTGTATGAATTTTCTTATGTCTACTTAGATGGCATGAGTTACTAAATACTTTCCCACATATCTTACACTTGTTTTCTTTCTGTGGATTCTGAACAGTCTGCTGTTGAATAAGTTCTGAAGACTGATTAGAAACCTTCCCATATTCAGTACAAGTCCTCTCTTCAGTACAAGTACTCTTATCTAGAGAAAAACCTGACATTTGATCAAAGGTATTTCTACATTTATTACTTTTAGAACTCTTGTTTGATGTTTCGGAACCCTGATGTTTCAAAAGTTTTGAGTCTCCTTCAACCCTATACTCATTTTCTTTGCCCGAATACCTTCTCAGTCCACCATTAATACTCTTGCAATTATTGGAGCTGGAGCTGTTACTTAAGGTCTGACTCATTTTATTACATATGGAAAGTTGTTGTGTATTAACCATATCACAATATTTAGTGAACAATGATGGCTGGATTATGTCTCCTCCATTATTATCAACATTATATATCATGGAATGGAGAGAAAATATCTGTCGGGGGAAGAAAAATGACTCTCTGCTCACGGATCTCTCAAATTGATTAGATAGTGAATTTTCCCACTCATTGTTAAATTTTACGTGTTCAGACATCCTTGAATGTATGTTTAGTAGAAGCCTACATTCACAATTGTCTGAATGAGGATTTGCAGTAGAGACTAAATTACCTTCCATATTTTCCACATGTCCCTTCAGAGAATATGTAGGTTTCAAAAAAGGATGGAAATCTTTTCTTAAATACTTACACTTCTCGGCAGATATTGAAGATTGAAGTTGCTGTTTTTCCCAGTTTGACTCACGTTGCTCATTGCTTTTGGCAGTAATGTTAGCATTATGTGTAACTGTCTCCATTTCCTTATTTCCATAAAAACATCCTCTCTGTCTTTCATATACCCTTGTATATTCCCAGTCTTTCATTAAATTTAAGTTTCTGAGGTGAAATATTTGATATATTCCTAGGTTTGCTTTTGGGAATACATCCTCTAACGCTGGATTCTTTGGCATCAAATCCTGGGTGTCTTGTGGAGACATAGCTGAAAGATACCAAATAACAAGTAATTTTCCCTGTTATTCTCAGTGAATGTCTTTAAAGATTTCAAGAAAATTGATGACCATTAGCTAGTTTAAAAATAAAATAGAGACCGAAGGATCAAGATGCCAGAGGCTTACGCAGATGTGGAGCTCATCTCTCTCTCCACAAATGAATGAGAAATGGAACAATTCTCTTGGAGCCCAGCTGAACAGTAGCAGAGGCCCTTGGATATCTGAAAGGACAAGAAAGATTCCTGCTGAGCCAGGTAGGACAAAAGAAAGAAGAAGGAAAAGGAAGAGGAGAGGAAGTGGGTTGGGGCCTGTAACCCTCCCAGGAGATGAAAGTGAGGAGATATCTCCATATCCGGGGAAGCTTCTCACTGGGGGAGCTCAGTTTGGACAGAAGGCAAGCCTCATTCTCTGTGCGAAGAAAACATGGCAACCAGCGTGTGGCAGCAGGACAGAGTGAGACCTGCACACAGGGTGCTGACCCCAGCCCTGCCTACCCAGCCTTAGAGGCATGTCCACCAATGCAGACAAGGCTGAGTGCTGAAATGTGGGGTTTGTAGAGCGGACCGAGGCAGAGGACTACTGTTGGCTATGAGGAAACATCCTGAAGGGATGGCCATGACGGAGGAGCTCTGCAAACAAGATGCTTGTGGCGAAGCCTGAACCACCATAGAGCAGAATGCCATTGGTGAGTGACGCCCAAACAAGAAGCCCACGCATCCCTTGTCCCTTGTGCCGGCTTCTGCTCTCCAAGGACTATGAAGAACTCCACCCACGTAGGACTTTTGAGCCCCCAGACACGGCCTCTCCCATCCATCTCCTCCACAATCAGCAGAATCCTGTGCTCAGGGGCAGCTTCAGGAGAAGACACTTGTGAGTTGGCCACACGCACAGATGGAGCTGAAAGCACACGTGAAACCCAGGGATAAAGAAGAAACCTGAAACCTCTCCTTGGAGCAACACAAGCCATGGGCTTACACCCACGACCGGCCTTGTAACCTCAGCCCCTACAGAGCATCTGAATCAACAACCAGGGCTCTCCCAGTCATGGCAGGTGTAGCTTTAGCAGCTGTAGACTTTGTGGGCTTCTACACAAGGGGGCTGGGCCAGGACAGAGCCAGAGGTGCCCCGTAGCACCACAGCGGATTCAGCTGCACACCCAAGGCAATCCCAGGACCTGACTTCACTGAATCTGTGCTGGTGACCTTGCAAAAAAAACATCTGAGAGCCACCAGGGCCATGTGCCATCATGCCCATGGTTAAGGTGGTCTAAGTGCAGTGCCAACACTCCATATCACGAGAGCCTGCAGAACGCATGAGAGGGGACACCAGAGCACACCCTGAGGTGAACACTCCTAGAGGAGTAATACTCAGTGACTTCTGTCCCAGTGGGTGTGCTCCAATCCCACCTGCCTGGCACCACAGATCAGATTCACAGCGAAGACTCAGATCTGGGGGCTCTATTACCCCACGCAGGGAGCAGGCACCACCAGAGACAGGGCAGTAACAACCACAGAACAAGGGGGAAACAGCCCTGAATATCCCCAGCAGGTTCTGGTCACAGTTAACAGCAATCAAAGCACAGATCAAGAGAGGATAAGGGCACAAACCTCTGGACCATCCTCACCTACTAAGGTGCAGATACCAGAAGGAAGATTAACTAGGTTTCTGCACCCTTCTAAACAGAGACCACACACAGAATGCTGGACAAAATGAGATGGCAAAGAAATAGGTTATAGGGGAAGAAACAAGATAATAACCTCCAAGGACCACTGAATTAAGAGGTGATAGTGAAAGGTTGTTGTTGAATCATGTGAATATACCGGGCTTCTTGGCCCCCGGAGGAGAAGAATTCAATCCGGGGCCAGAGATGAGGCTTGATCGCTCAGAGCTTTTGTGTAATAAAGTTTTATTGAAGTATAAAGGAGATAGAGAAAGCTTCTGACATAGGCATCAGAAGGGGGCAGAAAGAGTACCCGCCTGCTAGTCTTCAGCTGGATGTTATATAGTCACTAGCAGTCTGTTAATGAAAGAAAGGAATGTCTTAAAATTCAGAATGGCACCAGGCCCCTCACCCATAAGATGCATTTTGGGATAGTCTTGGCGCCAAATGGTTTATCCTGGGCCATAAAATGATTAACTTGAATCTTGAAGAAGGACAGATCACCATACAAATAGTTTCATTTACATAGATTAGGAGAACAATATCCATACTGGTTTGTTAAGTAGGTTCTGGGCCAAGAGGAGGAACCGACTTGGAGACAGAGTTTGGGGTAAAGGCATAGTACATTAGCATAGCTTAAGACGAACATTTCCATAAGAAAAAGGCATTGATTATCTCTAGGCTCAAGAATAGCTAACTTCAGGGGAAACCAGGTGTCATTATGGCAACACAGTATTTTAAGAGAAACCTCCCTTTAAATTTGTATAGAGAAGGAAAAAATATTGCTAGTTTGTTTCTTCCTGCCGCTTAAGACAGATAAAAATGTCTGACACTTGCAGGCTGTTTCCTCCATTTGGAGACCCCTGGCCTTCCTGCCTGTTACCCTCTCAATAGTCAATCTAATGATTACTTCTTGCTTTTAGTCATCTTAAGTGGAGACACCAAACACTTTCAAAAATCCTAGGTGCCTAGTAATTCTTTAATGCACTTCTTGCCACACATGTTTCTGAGAATGTTATATTCGGTCTTTCAATCTAAAAATCATAGATCATAGTGACAGAGAACTAAGCAGAAACTGAGGACACATAAGACTGTGTCCAAGGAAGCTGAATAGAAATAAGATAAACTTAATATACTACTGGTTTTAAGAAATTAAATAAGAAGAGAGACTTTAAAACTATAATTGAAAGAGGGAATTCTACTCATTGCTCTGTGGAGACCTAAATGGGAAGGAAATCAATAGAATGCTAAAGACTAGAGATCTCCTTAAGAATATTAGAGGTATTGGGAATATTTCATGCAAAGATGGGAACAATAAAGGACAGAAACGGGATGGACCTAAAAGAAGTAGAAGATATTAAGAGAAATTGGGAAGGATACATGGAATAAGTATACAAAAAAGATCTTAATGACCGAGATAACCACGATGGTGTGATCACTCACCTAGTAAGAGACATCCCGGCATCCAAAGTCAAGTCAGCCTTAGAAGGCATGAACACCAACAAAGCTGATGGAACTACAGCTGAGCTATTTCAAGTCCTAAAAGATGATAATGCTAAAGTTCTGCAACTCGATAGGATGGCAAATTTGGAAAACTCAGCAGTGGCCTCAGGATGGGAAAAGGTCAGTTTTCATTCCAATCACAAATAAAGGCATCATGGAAAAAGAAAGAGAGTTCCAGAAAAACATCTATTTCTGCTTTATTGACTATGCCAAAGCCTTTGACTGTGTGGATCACAATAAACTGTGGAAAATTCTGAAAGAGATGGGAATACCAGACCACCTGGTCTGCCTCTTGAGAAATCTGTATGCAGGTCAGGAAGCAACAGTTAGAACTGGACATGGAACAACAGACTGGTTCCAAATAGGAAAAGGAGTTCGTCAAGGCTGTATATTGTCACCCTGTTTATTTAACTTATATGCAGAGTACATCATGAGAAACGCTGGACTGGATGAAACACAAGCTGGAATGAAGATTGCTGGGAGAAATATCAATAACCTCAGATATGCAGATGACACCAGCCTTATGGCAGAAAGTGAAGAGGAACTAAAAAGCCTCTTGATGAAGGTGGAAGAGGAGAGTGAAAAAGTTGGCTTAAAGCTCAACATTCAGAAAACGAAGATCATGGTATCTGGTCCCATCACTTCATGGGAAATAGATGGAGAAACAGTGGAAATAGTGTCAGACTTTATTCTTTGGGGCTCCAAAATCACTGCAGATGGTGACTGCAGCCATGAAATTAAAAGATGCTTACTCCTCGGAAAGAAAGTTATGACCAACCTAGATAGCATATTCTGCCGGGAGCAGGAGCTCCGCCCCTGGAAGAGGTCATGGGGAAGGAGGCTCGGCATAGGCAAAGGCGGGATTGAGCCTCAGGAGTCCCCCTGGAAATTCTCGAGCATCTACCCCCCAAACCAGAGTCTGCCTACTTTCTGCTTTGTGCTCTCACCTACACCTCTGACTTTTCGGGGGGCTGTCCCCCACTACCTCTCTCTGAAAAAAGAATTAACTTACAGCTCCAGTTAATAATTCCTGGGTGTGACAGTGTTTCAACCTACAAACTCCTTTGGAAGTCCTCTAGCCTGCCTGAATAGGTTTTTCCAGCCACATGTGATTGTTCAGAGCTTCCCAACAGTGAGAGGCATGAGATGTTCTAAACTGTCTGAATACAGATTCCTTTGAGCAGTTAAAAGATTGATTAGAAATTGTATTGGTGAAGGGTTTTTCACTTGTTGCACCATTGTTTGCTGCTAAGTTTCCATATCCCTTACCTGCTGTGTCCCTGGCAGTGTATTGATTAATATAATTGGTGTAAGTAGTAGCTTTAATGTTTGTAATCTTGGACCCTTGAGTTAATTCTTTTTCTTGTTATAGCCCACCACACCTTTGCCCTATAGGAATGCAACTTTAATGCTTTTGGAGGGTGGCACCTGACTTTAGAATAATCACCTTTAGAGAAAAATAAGTTTCTTAAAATGTTAACAGGCCTCTGGGCCAGAAGATGATGCAAATCACCTGAACTTTTGCATATGATAAGTTTGCAGGAAGAAAGCCTGGCTTACTGCATGACTCTACCCCTTCCCCCATTATCCTCTATGCGTAACTTAAGGTATAAAAACTACTTTGGAAAATAAAGTGCGGGCCTTGGTCACGGAAACTTGGTCTCCCCATGTCATACTTTCTCTCACCTTCTGGCTGAATTATTCAGCCTCTTTTCTCCACTGAATTTCCTCACTGAGCTATCCTTATTTCAGCCTCTTTTCTCCACTGAATTTCTTCACTAAGCTATCCTTATTTAACCACTCCTTATATCCTTAATTAATGTTTACTTAAGCAATTCTTTCCTGATCCTCACCGACACCATCCCCGCTTCGAATTCCCTGGATCCACCGGGGCTGGACCCCGGCAATATTCAAAAGCAGAGACATTACTTTGCCAACAAAGGTTTGTCTAGTCAAGGCTATGGTTTTTCCTGTGGTCATGTATGTATGTGAGAGTTGGACTGTGAAGAAGGCTGAGCGCCGAAGAATTGACACTTTTGAACTGTGGTGCTGGAGAAGACTCTTGAGAGTCCCTTGGACTGCAAGGAGATCCAACCAGTCCATTCTGAAGGAGATCAGCCCTGGGATTTCTTTGGAAGGAATGCTGCTAAAGCTGAAACTCCAGTACTTTGGCCACCTCATGCGAAGAGTTGACTCTTTGGAAAGTTCTCTGATGCTGGGAGGGATTGGGGGCAAGAGGAGAAGGAGACGACAGAGGATGAGATGGCTGGATGGCATCACTGATGCAATGGACATGAGTTTGAGTGAACTCCGGGAGTTGGTGATGGACAGGGATGCCTGGCGTACTGCGATTCATGGGGTTGCAAAGAGTCAGACACGACTGAGCAACTGATCTGATCTGATCTGATCTGTGACGGGGGAAAGAAATCACTGGAGATAAATTCATGAATGATTTCAGAGAGAGAATGGGGCAGGTGATACATTTCTATCACAGTAGTAGACACAAACCCAGGTTTTTGAAAACCATTTCCATTGAAGCAAATCTCCCAACACCACGTGATGAAGGATGAGTTCCTCGCTGCTCCTCAGACCTCTCATCTGAGTCATCATCTCCATCTATTCATACCTACCTGGGCAAATGGCTGTTGTCTCCATTCTCCTCATATTCCTGGGATCCTTCCATTGCTCCAGAAAGGCGACCAGGTCCAGCGTAGACACAAGCCCTATTTATCAGAGAAAGGAATATTTGTGTTGTTAAAGATCCATCAGTATCGAATCCAATATGTATTCAGGTGAAACGACAACGCATTTTGTTCTAGAAAATGATTTCCTTAAATACTTTATTCAAAGCAGCTATACAAGACTAACACACATCTAACAATCAGATCCTGAGATTCTGGTCAAGTAGTACTAAGCCAAAGTAAGTGGTGTCAATGTGAAATTAAGAGAGGGTACAACTATTTAATACCACAAAACTTACACAATTACCACGAACCTAGAAGGAAGGACGCAGAGTACATCAAAGAAGAAAAACGTCACCCGTATAACGAATCATCATGAAGCCTTTCTTTCTAAACTCACAAATACCCATTTTCCCCTAGAAAGCAGAGATCTGAAACTGTGCGAAGCAGAAAATTTCAGAAGACATTCTTGACATGATGGAACTAAAACCCAGTGGGTAGATAAGGGATTCTGGAAGGCAGTTATCCTCACCCAAGGAGGCCAGGTTCCCGTACTTCTCTAACATCACGTCTCTGTACAATTCCCGCTGATCGAGGTCCAGGCATTCCCACTTCTCTTGAGTGAAGTCTATGGCCACATCCTGGAACGTCATTCGTCCCTGAAATACAAAGTACAGATGCCATGTGGCCATGGGAAGACTTTGCAATGTGACCCAAGATGAAAATGGCAAGTTCAGAGAACTGGTCGTGATTTAGTGGCTTGGCTGGCATTACAAAATACACTTTTTACACAGTACTCCTTCCTACCCAATTTCTAATATGAAGAAAAAAAGATGAGTTATTGATCTACAAGCCATTAGGGAGACTAGTTTCATCTGAAAGAGCAATTACAAAATAATCAGGGCAGTATGAGCATATTTATTCTTCAGTGTTCTACTCGTGTGACATAGGATAAATTGTTTATCAAAGAAACAGGAATTTTTTTTTTTTTTTTTTTAAGTGTAGTCTGATCCAAGAGTTCTGATGTCTGGCCAAAGTGCCACATTTTTAGCAAGGTTATTTGAGTTAGTAATGTTGAAAATTCTGCTCGATGAATGACGATTTTGAACCACAACAAAATAGAATAGTAAGGTAAGAATTCATGCTTAAGTTGAAATTCTAATTGTTTTACAGATTTTAACAGGTCTAATAGGATAGTAACCTTTCTTGTGGTCTGGGGTCGTGTTGGAAAAGAATTTCCAGACACGAGACAAAATGAGAGTTTATTAGAATGGGGGGTGTTGTTAGAACAGTTGGCCAGCTCAAGGGAGAATGGATGTTCAACAGGGGTCCTTAGTCCACTTTCATAGACAGGGTACAAGGAGTGGGACAGGGGTCTTGCAGATCATTTGATGAATGGATGAGGCACCTATACTGGGTGGGGGATGTGTAAGAAAAATACTTTCTCCTTATGGGGTAGGAGGGGAGACCGTTTATAATGCTGAGAAGGACCTGAAATCCATCAACAGTTACAACATGGGGGAGGGAAAGATGCTAATGAGTCTTGTTTTTCCATTCCTGCATTCCAAGACCCTCCTTGGTTTTATCTAGTCTTTTGTCCCTGCATCATCACATACCTCCCTCTCTTTATTTTTAGGGCCAATTCTTTGGCCCTTGTTGATACCCTGCTCATGTCTAACTATTTATCCATTTCCCTTCTCACACATTTGGGAATCCAGTTTCAGGGAAAATGGAGCAATGACCGCTCTGGCTTCTTCAGGCTGAGTCGGGGTGCCATGGGGGCTCTGGGTTCCCTTTACCTACTCAGTCAGGGACCATTTATGGAGGGAGATGAGAGTCCATTGAATGATAAGGTGAGTTGTTTCAGCATTGTTTAGGTGTTGTTCAGGGAATATTCTTGCACGACCACTTGGAAATTTGTGGTATTTTAGAAGAAACAAACTTTACAAGAAAGTTAAAGGTACATGGCCCAAAGATTAGGGGCTAGCCAGGAAAACCAGAACCAGACATTGGTTCGTGATGTGTTTCTCTAGGTACAAGAAGCAGCAAGAATTTGGGCTCAAAAAATCTTTACATGAAAACATCTGACCTTCGGAAGGCCAGTTCTGGGTTTTTCCCAGAGCACCGAGTTCCTTGTTTCTGATCTCTACTCTGAACTCCTTTCGGGGGGTGTTGCAAGTCAGGAGCTTGCAGTGGTCATGATGTCATCTTTGTAGAGACTGCTGGCAGAGTCCAGTCAGCAGGGTCCCTTCATAGCCACATATTTAACCATGCTTTGGGGGCATTTCTTGTCCATTGTGTCCTACGGCACTGGCAAGACTCATTCCCAGGTCTAGGGAAAGTTCCATTGATAGGCCACTCAATGTGCTACTTCTAGAGCAGGCCTTGTGAGTAGCAAAAGCCTCTGGACCATACCTGTCTTACAGCATCTAGGTCCTGGAAAATATTCCCTCTTTTTGCTTCTTCCCATATCTAGAGTTACATTATTACAATCATTGATAGCATGTGGAGCTGCATATCAGCATTTTATCACAGGCTCAGTCACACATTTAGTAACCTAAGAAACAATGTTCTGAAGTAAGCGACATAGAAAATAATTTAGCTATGGCTAGCAATTATTAGTCAGGTCGTAAGTAAAAATGATAAGTCAAGCACTTTCATTAAGTAGAGCTCAGTATACCACAGGTCATCTGACTTCATTTGTTAAATGACTATAGCCAGGTGTTAATCTCCTGGTTGTATATTATGGAGCATCTAATCTTTATCTGAAGATTGCTTCCTGAGATTACCTTTAGAAACAAACTTAGAGTGTCCTTTTTAATAACTTAATTAAATCTTTTAGAAATATAACATAAGAATGAACTATCATAACTTAATTAAATCTTTTAGAAATATAACATAAGAATGAACTATCTCAGAAGTGAGGCTTAGTAAACACTACACTTTAATTAGCAAAACTAGAAACTTAGTTTAACAATGAACAGAACTTACTACTCAGTGAAACATTTTTTTCTTTATGAGGGCATTAACCCTGTAGCCAGGGAAGGCTTTAACCCATCAAATAGAAATGAGGTTTGTCAGGGAGCTGGGAAAAGCCAGGCAGCCATGTTAGATTTCCCACAGCCTGAGTCTTTGATTTACAGCTACTGTTCACCCATTTTTAATTCCCCAATTTAGGAGCAGACTATGGCCATGTTTTAAGGACATCAAGATGGCAAAAGTCTAACCATGAGGGGTTATGTTTGTAGAAGAAGAATGAGCTCTGTCTACATGTACCATAATCTTAAGTAATGCTTATTTACTTTACCAAAGTAACAAAATATTTTAAAACTGAATATAAATGACTTAAAGGCAAAAAATTCATAATCTCTTATTGAAAGCTGCATTCTAAGAAAACTTTGTTCTATTAACATAGAGACTAGACTAAATTCCAGTCTGGTACCAGCTTCAGTTCAGTTCAGTCGCTCAGTCGTGTCTGACTCTTTGCGACCCCATGAATTGCAGCACATCAGACCTCCCTGTCCATCACCGACTCCCGGAGTTTACTCAAACTCATGTCCATCGAGTCAGTGATGCCATCCAGCCATCTAACCTATGTCGTCCCCTTCTCCTCCTGCCCCCAATCCCTCCCAGCATCAGCGACTTTCCCAATGAGTCAACTCTTCGCATGAGGTGGCCAAAGTATTGGAGTGTCAGCTTTAGCATCAGTCCTTCCAATGAACACCCAGGACTGATCTCCTTTAGAATGGACTGGTTGGTATCTCTGATTTTCTTGAAGAGATCTTTTGTCTTTCTCATTCTATTGTTTTCCTCTATTTCTTTGCATTGATCACTGAGGCAGGCTTTCTTATCTCTCCGTGCTATTCTTTGGAACTCTGCATTCAAATGGGCACATCTTTCCTTTTCTCCTTTGCTTTTGGCTTCTCTTCTTTTCACAGCTATTTGTAAAGGCCTCCTCAGATAGCCATTTTGCCTTTTTGCATCAGATAGCAAACAAAACTTGTTTATCGGTTAACCTCAGAAAAATCCTTTCCATAAATCTTGAAATAGCAGTATTCTTACAAAGGCATCAGAGTGAAACCATAGAAGTCATGTTTAAATCTGATTGAACTGCAATTGACAATGTAGCCTGGTCACTGCTGTGACTTTAACACTGTAACAGGATAAGTAGAATTATAGTTGACCACATTTTATTAGGGCATATCAGATCTATGTATGACTTCCACATCATTCTAGGATATCTATATTAGTAGCATCAACCATATAGCACAATCTGAGAAGATTTATCACCCCTTCAACCATACTTCCCATGTAATTTAACATGTCCAATGAACCCAGGTAGTTTAATAGCTCCCTGGGATGTCTCAAGGGCCCTCTGAAGCATTCCAAAGTCAGCTAGAAGTCAAGTCATTTAGGAAGTTTTGTGGACAAATATCAAAGGGGGTTATAACAGTCAGATAAAATCATGTAGATCACTGGGAAATAATATATTCACTTAGCCAAAGTAACAAAGAAGATTTCAAAGGTAAACCTAGAACAGATCACTTTAGAGGTAAAGAAACTTAAAATCCATTATCAAAGGCAGCTCAACATCTCAAGAAAACATGTATTTATGCACAAAACTCTTCCCTTGGGGTCCACTTTCCATAAAACTTTATCACTTTCTGTACCCATTACTTTGTTCTCCCATGCTGAAAGAGCCACCTCTAAGTCAGACCTACTTTCTTTTCTCTTCATAAAATATAATTTCTTTTCTCATACCTTCTTTACTGAAAATACACATGCTACTTTCCTTAAGCAGCCTAGAAGTTAAGCATTCTGTGGATTGGTGAACATAAATACCAGTGATAATTTCTGAAAAAAATATTCTAGAGAACATCTCAGGATGGCATCAAGCATTATTCATGAATAGTCCAACATCTCTACTTTCTCTGTAAGAGGAAGTTAGTTCTCAGTAATGAATGTTTCAGAATGTTATTTTATTTGCAAATGACCTAGTTAGTCAATAAACTTCCATCACTTAGTTTGGCACAGCCCTAGAAAGTCAGGTTACCAAAATCTAGAGAATGTTTTAGAGAGACATTTCTAAAGTATAATTATTCTTAAAAGAGTTTCTCTGAAAGATCATGTCTGTTTTACATTTTCTTTGAAGTTCTTTTTTTTTTTTTTTTTTTTTTCTTCCCCTTTCCTAGAGGTACTTTCCTGGTTGAGAAACTTGTAACAGATATAAAAATATAACAATATGTAAGTAATAATAAACCTAGGCACAATGAAAATACTGTGCTTAATGACTCTTAGACATATCTACATTAGATTAGTAAACAAACATTAATGCTAGATATTTAATATTTCCCAGTTCACATGAATCTGAAATTCATTTAGATAAATTTTTCTTGGAGTTAGAATTGTCTGATTTGTAAGCACTTACCTTCCTTTAGGTGAAGTGAGTAAAGTCGCTCAGTCATGTCCGACTCTTTGTGACCCCGTGAACTGTAGCCCACCAGGCTCCTCCGTCCATGGGATTCTTCAGGCAAGAATACTGGAGTGGGTTGCCGTTTCCTTCTCCAGGGGATCTTCCCAACCCAGGGATCGAACCCAAGTCTCCTGCATTGCAGGCAGATGCTTTAACCTCTGAGCCATCAGGGAAGCCCTTTAGGCCATTTAAATTAGAACTCATTAGAGCTTCAGCAATATTATATATATAAAAAAAAGCACACTGAGACATACATAAATCCAGACAGACAGAGATTTCATAGTTTCCTGCTCAAGATTTAAAACATCTCTTTGACCGTTTGTTTGTTTCTTTGTTTGGCTTAAAGTTCTGATTTGCCCAAGACTGAGTCAGGTCTCAGGCAAAGTGGGCAGTGACATTCAAGGACATGGAAAGGGTTAACTACAAGCTTTTCCCTAGGCAGGCCTTTTAACAAGCTGCTGCTGCTGCTAAGTCACTTCCATCGTGTCCAACTCGGTGCGACCCCATAGACGGTAGCCCACCGGGCTCCCCCATCCCTGGGATTCTCCAGGCAAGAGTACTGGAGTGGGTTGCCATTTCCTTCTCCAAACTAGTTGTTAACAAGCTAGTTGTTTTAAAATGTATATGCAAAAAGAACCGGTTTTGCAGTTTCCAAGGGAAAGAAACTTTCATTTTAACCAGTTTTCTCCAGAGTCTAAAGAATATCAGGGCCATCCTGTGTCAAAAAGTTATCTTTCCTTTCTGTAGTCTTAGTTTTATAGCTAAAATATAGACCAAATTATGCTCAAACTGACTTTGATATCAGGGGCATTTCAGCTGATAAAAATTTTGGACTGTCCCTGTGGTGGAAAGTGAGGTCTTTGTCCCATCAGAAGAATCTGAAGGGTTAAGGGAATTTGCAGGACTAGGGGAACCTTGGTCCTTGGCAGCCCTGAGAAAACAGAAGTACTCATAAGGGAATTCTTTAGAATGTTCAGGCGTGGGGGAAGCTTGGTTCCCTCTCCACGTGAGAGATAAGCTTCCTTAGAAAGGGATACTTTAGAAATGTTGGGACAGTTTTTGATCCTTCAGGCTTTTGAATATAGAAGAAACCTGGACCAAAGGGAACCTCAGAATCCTTTCCTAGAGATCATGTGGATATGAAAGATCACATAGAGGTCATCTAGGAAATCTGTTGGAGACAGACAGAGGGACAGGAGACAGGGAGGCAACAGAACATAAGGAAATTCTGAGTCCTTTCCTGTCTTTTGGCAAAACCTAGTGAGCCATTCAGAGGCCATTTTTGGGGGTCCTCTATTTGTTTTGGAGCCAGGCCTTTTGGAGGGTCAAAAGTATCCAGTTTCTGAGAATGTAGCCAAGGGTTGAGTATGAGAGAGCCTCCTGGGATGTAACAGAACCCACTCATAGCCTATCTACCATAGAATGCGAGTACTGAGAGTCACTGGCTGACAGAAAGACGTCCCTGTTCCCCTAGTGGTCTCTCCATGTGACTGAGGGTACAGAATGGCCGAGCGGCCCAACAGTCACATCCAACAGTCAGAGGAGACCTCTGAGAACCAAGCAGCTAGCCACCAGGTGACACGGGCAGAGAAAGACAGAGATTCCTGGGAGCAACCAGGTGACTCACCATTTGGTGATTTCCTGAAACATGGAAGGCACTCTTGGGATGGCTCAGAGGCAATACCCAGGCTTCTGTAAATCAATCCAAACCAAAAGGGAAAGAAGAGAAAGTGACAGGGAAGAAGGCTGAGGAATCCGCCGAACAATATATCCGGGAGGCAGTGGCCTGGGAAGAATGCTCTGTGTTTTGCTTTAACCACTATGAGCCTGACATGGTGGATGGCAGCTGTCTTGCTGCGGGTGGATGCCCTTGTGGCCTGATCCATTCTGTACACCCCCATCCTCACATGGGAGTCTTTCTGTGGCAGGAGCCCTAATGGCTTTTACATGTCTGATCTGTGCCCACAGAATATTGGTTGGCATAGTCCTCACTTGCAAAAAAACAAAGGAGAGACCCTCACCCACTCAAGTCACAGATACTTTGGGCGCAGTGAGCAGTGGAGCATTTGGAACACACCAGAGGGTAACCCTGGCCAGCATTCCCCAGTTGCCTCCAGAGAAGTTGCCTGTTGGAAGAGGGTCCCTGTGAGAAAGGAGAAGTGAGGGCGTTGGGGGGGGTGGTGGTGGTGTGGGGGGTGGGGGGTGGGTGCGAGGGGGGGCAAGAGACTCCAAGTCCCTGAACAAGCCAGAAAAATGTCATGGTCTGGGTGCCGGTTGGAAAAGAATTTCCAGACATGAGACAATATGGGTTTGGTTTTTCAGTTTCTGCATTCTAAGACCCTCCTTGGTTTTATCTGCTCTTCACTCTTTGGGTAACCACAACCTTGGCAGAAAGAATCATTTTAACTATTTAGTATATGCTCTGTATCTTTCTGATTGCTTTTATCAGAGTCTTGAAAGTGCAAGAGAAATAACTAAAAATCAGTAATGTTGCTCTTGTACTTTTTGGCACATATTTTAACAAATAGCCATTAAATAGCAGAGCTTAAACGTTACTTCAGTTTATGTACTTTAGACTTTAACTAATAAAACACAGATTCACAGAGACAACTCTAAGATAAGTTGATAGAAGTTTCTGTAACTGGAAAGAATACTAAAGGCAAGAAAAGTTTTAGCCACTCAGTCATGTCCCATTCTTAGTGACCCCATGGACTCTAACTTGCCAGATTCCTCTGTCCAAGAAATTCCCAAGCAGGAATACTGGAACGGGTAGTCATTCCGTTCCACAGAAGTTCTTCAGAAAAACAAAGCAAAAAGAAAAGAAGAAGAAGAAAAAATTGATCAAGTCATGTTAATATTTTCATACACACAATTCAGTTCAGTTGCTCAGTCGTATCCCTCTTTTTGCGATACCATGACCAGAAGCCAGGCCTCCTGGTCCATCACCAACTCCCGGAGCCTACTCAAACTCATCTCCACGGAGTACAGACATACACTCAAATGGGGCTATATGCTCATTTAGGGGGAAGAGAGACATTTTCATGTCACTAAACTCAGGTAATTTTGAATGTAGTAATATGTACATAATGTTAGAGGACGATATTCTTTACTTGCAGTGAGCTGTATTTTAAATTTTAATACAGTTGAGCATAGATTAGGACTAATATGATTCTTGTAAACATTTTGGAAAATACAAAACTGTGAAAAGACTCTGTGATGTGAGCATGGAGTGTACTGGAAAAGATCAGACCTGGGCTTGGGATGAAAACCGCCATTCCCCAAACCCAGCATCTCTGCTAAACACACATGAGTGTTCATTTTCCAAAGCAGAAAGAAGGTAAGAAGACAGGAAGTTACTTCGTTAATTGTGATAGTTTAGGCACATCCCTCATTTTTCTTTCCAAGACACTTGTTCAAGTCAAGTGGAAGAAAACAAATTCACAGCATGGGAATCTCACAGAAACACTTAAACCAGTGAACATGAGTCATGGGGTAGAAGTACAGGGAGGTGGTAAAAAGACTGTGTCTGTGATTTGAGCCTGGAGTGTTCTGGAAACATCACACCTGGGCTTGAGTGATCAATTCCCCTACCCCAAAAACCCACTATCTATAATCAACACAATGAGTGTTCATTCTCAGAAGCAAAGAGAAACCAAGAAGATGGGGAGTTTCTCCATTAACTATGAGCATTTCCACACATTCATTCTTCCTTTTTTCCACAACCTTGTTTAAAGAGAGAGAGAGAAGTATGAACTTCATAGTCTCATGATGTCAGAGTGATGTCTCTAGAACCAGTGGACATCAGATGTCACGGTGTAAATGAATCACATGAAAGATGCACAATCACTGCCTGGGCATTCTGGAATTAACAATGAAATTATAACTTGAATCTAACATTTAAAACTGTCAATTTTATGCAAATTTTATTTCACATATACTTCCCCTGTTTAGTATCCTAATAATGCATTTAAGTAGTAAGACTCAGCAATGCAAAGGACAGCATCTCCTAGTTTTCTTTTTATTTCTGAAAATTTCCTGAAAAACTGTGGACCTCTGAGTTGAGTCACTGGGCTTCCCAGCTGGCTCAGTGGTAAAGAATCTGCCTGCCAATGCTGGAGATGTAGTTTCAGTCTCAGGGTGGAGAGAAACCCCAGGATGAGGAAATGGGATCCCACTGCAAAATTCTTGCCTGGAAAATCCCATGGACAGAAGAGAGTTGGTTCTTTGTATAATGGCATTTTCAAACTCTGTTTTAAATATCTAAATTGCACCCAGGTGCTAAGTCATCACTGCATTTCGCAACGTCCCTAAAATCCCAACACCAAACCACATCCCAGTGGGAGTGAGGATAGGAGTGACTCCCCATGCTGATCTCTCACAAAAATAATAGTTTCAACAGTTGAAAGTCGCTGATTCACGTTGAGAATTCATCATGTTCCATAGAAAGCGAGGATGCAGACAATGGAGCAAAGGCTCTGGGACACAAGGAAGTCTAACGGGCTGGTCTTCACTATGATAAGAAGAAATGGGACGAAATAAGGTGATGAGATACCCGGGAAGAAAAACTAGGAGCAGAAAGCTAAAGGCTTGCAGATTCTCATTTGGGCATTTCAGGAAGAAAAGCAGATGCAGCCCCAGACCCAGGACAGGATATTTACCTGAGAAGTTGCCATTTCCTCCTCTTCTTCCTCCTGCTCTGTCTTTTCTAGGGATATTATGCTGCAAACGCACTTCTGAGGTTTGAGAAAATACCGTTGAGGGCATCACTACAGCTCTTTAACCTGCAACCAATGCTCCTACAGACAGAAGGGCTTTGAAAAGCTGAGAAGACCGACCTCTCCTGTCCTCTGTCTCAGGAGAGATTTGGGAACAATAAATTCCTACCTGGAGACCAGCCTGTGAACTTATTTCTTGATTGTTCTCTCCCCATAGAGAGCTCCTAAAACTCTGCTCTCACAGGTGATGTGAGCTGACTGACTTTCTCTGTCCAAATCCAGCTAAACCAACCCTGTTGCCTCTCCATGGACGAAGCCAGGGCTCAGCTCTCACAGATGGATCAGGAGGCACTTCCTTAACCCGGGCCTCTGCTTAGAATGCCCTGGAGCACTTCCTAGACACCACAGTGATGCTCCCACAGGACCAACATAGAACTCTGTTGGGAGGGCATCAGTGAGGTCAGTTCCTGACACTGTTCATGTGATCCTGATGGGAAACCAGATGGAAACTACTTGGCTAAAGATTCTTTCTGAACCATTTCAATGAATACAAATCCCTGGTGGTCAGGTCCCCACTCCAAGAAGTTATCACTCTGCAGGTCTACAGTGTGGCCATTAATGGAGTCATCAGCAAATCCCACTTTTTTCTGATGTTTCTTCTCCCAAACCAATGTTCAGGAGTCCTGAGCTCAAAGCCTCACACTCACCACACCTAAGACCTCTCTGTAGGGGAGGATTTCGGGCAGGGATTTCTGAGAGAGGTCAAAGCTAGAATCAGCCAGAGAAAACACCAGTTCTTGCAGTTTAGCCTGTAGAAGTTACGTTGGGTGAGGTGCTCTGGGCTCCCTAGGGTGAGTGTGAATTAATCCATTCAAACCAAAACAACAAATCAGGTGGGCACTGTGAGGGTGTCATGAAGGGGGGCTTGTAAAGTAGACCCTGTGGTTCAGCAAGA